>NC_090738.1:84039933-84079933 GCF_036898095.1 Palaemon carinicauda
GTGATCCAGCTCTGTTTGCATGTTCAGGCACCTGTAATCTACGCACGGACGGATGGAGCCGTTTTTCTTCAGAGCGATGTGTAAGGGGAATGACCATGGGCTGGAAGCCTGTTGGCAAAGGCCAATTTCCTCCATCTCGGCGAACGTCTGTTTGGCGGCTGCCACTCGTTCCGGTGCCAGGCGTCTGAATTTTGCGAAGACTAGGGGTCCCGTCGTCTTGATATGGTGATAAATACCGTGCTTGGCAGGAGCCGTGGGCGTTTGGTGAAGTTCTGGACGGAAAACTTCCGGGTACGACATAAGGAGGTGGGCGTAGGCATCCATGGGTGCAATGATGTAGAGAGCGAGGCTTGAGGGGGCGGGTTGAAGAGGTGTCGACAAGTACGAGTCTGCGTTGACCAATCGTCGGTGGGCGACTTCAACCAGAAGGTGGAAATGAGAGAGGGAATCTGCACCGAGAATTGGCAATGTTACGTCAGCAACGAGAAACTTTCAATTAAATTTACTGTTTCCAAACGATAATGTGAGATTCTCATAACCATGGTTGGGTACCGCTGATCTGTTGGCAGCTACCAAGAGGACATCTGCAGACGTGGACAGACTACGTCGTGACCTGAAGAGTTCCCTTGGCAAAAGACAATGACAAGCACCCGTGTCTACCAAAAATCGCACGCCCGTTCCTGCATCATATAAAAAGAAAAGATTAGAAACACAGGAGGCCACCGCCATGAGCGATGGCCTACTTACACGTTTTTTGACCACTGATAATCCTTCGCACATTTCTTCGGGGTTGCCCCGAATCTGGTGTGGTAATAGCAAAACTGCGGCGGATTCGAGGCAGTAAGTGGCTGTAGAAGTCATTGGTTGGGGCGCGAGCGAGTGGTGCGGGGTGGGTTTCTTTGTCGCCGCTTCGGCACGTCACGGGGTGGGTCTCTTTGTCGCCGCTTCGGTACGTCACGGGGTAGGCGTGTATGTCCTACGGCATTCACGTCAGCTTCGGTTGACGTGGAATAGGCGTCCTCTTTGTCAGAAGTGGAGGCGTTGATGCAGGTCGTGAAGTGGCTGTTCATAAGGGCGTCGGCTTTGGTCAACGAGTCCTTTATCAGTAAATTATCGACATTGGGTATGGCAGCGCGTACAGGTTCAGGTAAACAGCATATCCAAAGGGCACGAAGTAGGTTCACCTTATGAGGAGAGCCGTCTGCGGCAGGTTGCAGGCGAGCGATACTGGTCATTTCCCTGAGGGCGAGCGAATCCCTTTGGTCCCCCAACGGTTGTTGAGAGAGCTGAAAAAGCTTTGCTATACGGGCGGCTGGCGACGGTGAGTACTGCTGACGAAGGTATGTTTTGAGGGCATCATACGCTATTGGGGTGTCTCCTTGTTCAAAAAGCCAGTCGGATATTTCCAGGAAGGTGTCCTCGGTTATCGCCACGAGAACATAATCTGCTTTGGTGGTGGAGCGAGATACGCCCTTGATGCGAAACTGGACTTCTGCGCGGTGAAACCAATCAAACCCCTCTCCGCTGGCGAATGACCAAATTACCTAGAGTCCGTCATAGTACAAACGACGGAGGGGCGAGGGGGGTTGGAGCGAGTCGACTTATGCGGTCAGCAATATGACGCGCCGAGAGAAGGTTGTGACTCAAATATAGGATGAAAGCAACTGAGTGAGTTTATTACAGAATACTCTCCTTTATATATAAAAACTCGATGCAACAGGGAATTTCCAGCTCAAAACCGACACCGCATCGGTAACAGTTAACGGTGATAAAAACATACATATTATTTCTTGTTCTTTTTAGCGCGAGGGGAGAGTAAAGGTACAAGCATAATATATACACAAAATGAAATGTCGTTACAATGTACAATCGTGTGACACACGGTTGGTACATTGGCTTTATAGTGTACGGCTTTTTGCCGGTGCAGTGGATAAAGTTCAGAGCGACGTCGCTTACAGAGGAGAGTACCTAATTGGCCGCAGTTTCTTTCTTACTGACTTGCAATTACACTATAATAAGCTATTGTGTGTACCTCTGATACTTGCAAAAACAGAAGAAATAATTCTGAATTGTTTGACGCACTTGACGAAGGGGTCCTAATTTCAAAATTGTAACACGACGTAAAAATTTAAATAAAACTTATTTCTTCACTCAAAATACTCATTATTTGCCATTCTGACTGTTATATGGACAGTAAAATTAATGAAGTATGAATTATCATACAAATGAAAACATTTCCACGCCTGAAGGGATTTAACATACAAAATCAAAGAATTTCAAATAAGCGATGATGGCCACCTTGAAAGTGGTCTTCATTTCTGTCGAAAGTCGAATCTGAGATGGCTCTCTAACTAAAAATACAGTACTTTTCAACATTTTGAATACCCCATTGAGGAAATAAAATTAATAAACTATATATGAGAATTTGTGAATGATAAATATGAAACCTCTTACTTTTATTATTATTATTATTATTATTATTATTATTATTATTATTATTATTATTATTATTAATACCAGCTAAGGTAGAACCGTAGTTGAAAAAGTAGTGTGTTACAATTGTAAGTATTCGAATAGGGAAAACAACCTAATGAGGGAAAGATTTAAGGAAATTGATAAACCATATATGAGAAGTAATAAATGATATATACAAGATACTTTAGAATCAGTAACAATGATAATATAGATCTGTCATATATAAAATATGAAGAGACCCTTGCGTACACTTGATCAACATATAAACATTCGCAGCAACAAGCCCATTGAAAATGCTAACTAAAGAATTATATAATCATCATAGCAAAACTATTACAAAAGAAGATAAAAATTTATAGTTAGAGGTAGATAGATCTTTGGCATAGGTATACTGCTTGGTGAAAGATGTAGCTGTGTAAAGCATACGGACAAAATGCTTTTTGTAAAAAATGCATTTAGAAAGTTTACAGAAAGTATTAAAACTTTACTTAAAATCCCACTTTTCAAACAATTTTAAAGTATTCGGAAGGAAATTGATAAATAAATTACATACCAAAGCCAAAGTAAATTACTACGTTATAATCTTGAATGAAAAAGTTTTTATCTAATTTATAAGAAAATTGACTAAATATCTTAAGACATCGAAAAAACACCAAAAGATTCCCTGAAACAATAAACGGATTTTGAGCGAAGCGAAAAATCTATTTTTGGGCTCAAGCCATGTCGTGGTGATGGAAGTTCCTTAAAGTAGCTTCCTAAGGGATATATGTACTACAGTGATATTCCCAGAGAATTTTACCTTTAGGTATCCAGAATTCTAACTCCTGGCGCGAATATCCTTAAAATTTCTCCAAAGGATATTGCATAGTATCAGCGGACGCATTCTTGACACGCCTCCATAGCAATCTGCACCCCAAACAGCGTTTTGGCTTCGAGGAGGATGTGGCAAAAGGGAGCCGTCTAAAGGCTCTCCCCACTCTCGTAATACTATTGGGAATACAACAGCGCCATTCCCATGACAGCAGACATTCCTTGTAGCATTGAGCGTGGTGTTACAGATACAGTACCACCGGAGGGATACTGTGAAGATCTTTTCTTTTAGAAGAGATGGGTGGGTCCATCAGGACGACATGGCCATCTCACCCAAAAATAGATTTTTCGCTTCGCTCAAAATCCGTTTTTTGGGCTCAAGCCATGACGTCATGATGGAAGCATACCAGAGCATTAGTGTATCTAGGGATTTTTAATCAGTGCCTTAACCTTATAGTAACCTTTTCTATGGTCATGGGGACCACATGAGACAAGGGACGTTACCGTTACTCGTCACCATCACTAATCATAACCAATGTTAGTGCTTCCTGCCTCCTACAGGGAAGAGTCATTCTAGACAGTAGAAAAGGGATCTTGAGGTTAACATACATAGTATGACCAAACATAAGTACACACTGAATATACAAATAGTCTCATAGTTGTATATTTGCTAAAATAACATCAGTGTCTCTTATATCTATTATTTGATGCATACAAATATATGAGGGATACTTACTTTGGTAAGTTGAAGAACTCTGGCATGTATACATACAATTGTCTGGCGAAGGTGGACGCACTACATTCTAATAGACATTTATTACTAATAAATGACTAAAAGATGTTCAGTTAAACGAATGTAGTATGACAATGGGATTATACCTGTAACAAGTACAGAGACTATATTTCCTTCTTGAAGGAAGAAATGATGAGTGCCACTCTTACACTGAAGGAAATTATAAAACAAATTCTCTTCATAATTCCTGTACTGGTTACTTCTATCTGCACTGTGTACTATCTGTATAATTCCACACCTGGGATTTTGAACAGAGCCAGTGTTATCATGGTAACACTTAAATTAAAAGAAGTCACAGCTAAGAAGGGTGACCTCTTCTCCCTTTAATTGACAGTTCCCGTCAATTAGCTGTTCATCGTAGAATTAGAAGGCAGGTTAAATATTCTATCTGGCGTCACCACATATTGCTTAAAAACATGGATTTGTCTAGCATAGTGTATGTAGAACACTCTGGATGATTCTCATCCGTTACATGTGCGAGGACATGTGAGGTCCCAAATCAAAAACTGTTTACTACAGTAATCAGGGGGCAGGTTTTAATACACTACCTGCCGCCACTACAAAGTGTTTCAGTTCATGCACTTGTTTTGCATAGTGTTTGTAAAGCACTCTGGATGATTTCCATCCAGTGTATGAACGAAGGCGCTCAAAGTCCATATACTGAAAGAAGTTCAGTGATGAAGCAATCTTTCTCGGATCATGACCTGCGGGAGTACTGTCCGGATCCGCTCTACGAATAAAGTAGGTGAGCTTCGTCCTTAGTTGTTTTATGGATAAATTTGATCCAGAAGTTTCTCCTTTAAAGAGCTGTCCTCCCTTGAAGTCTGAAGTTCTACGAAGATAGACCTTTAGACACTCTAGAGGACATAGAGAGTCATCTTCCTTCAGAGGGCAGATTCTCCAGGGACCCCACCTCTTAGTGGGTAGCTCGTTTTTAGCGAGAAAGGATGGATCAGGGAAGAGATTCAGTTCTCTCATTTCCGTGAACTGAATGTGACCCTCATCTCGGGATAGGGCCATTATTTCACTAACTCTAGCCCCTGAGGCAATAGTGAACAGAAAAATAACCTTTTGGGTTAGATCCTTAAGAAAACAATCTTCGTTGTTTACAGATGAAGCATAATGTAAGACCTTGTCCAAAGACCAAGAAATGGGCTTTGGTGGTACCGCGGGCTTAAGCCTAGGACATGCCTTTGGAATCTTATTAAAGATTCCATTCGCTAGATCCACTTGAAAGGCATATAGGAGAGGCCTAGTCAAGGCTGACTTGCATGTATTTATCTTATTGGCCGCCAGACCTTGGCTATGAAGGTGGACAAAGAAGGACAGACAGAAGTTTATTGAAATTTTTTTCGGTCCTTTTGCTTTGACAAATGCAACCCACTTTTTCCAGGAAGACTCATATTTTCTTTTAGTTGACTTGGCCTTGTATTCTTCTAAGAATTCTATATTGCCTTTTGATATCCCAAACCTTTTTCTAACCGCTAGAGCGAGAAAATCATGAAATGAAGAGTTTGGGTTCTCTGTGATAAAACGAAGGCAGTTAATTTCTGAATCTTCGGAAATATACCTAGGGTCAGAGCTAGGACCAGCCTCACCTAGTCGATCAGCCCCACTAGAGGATCCTCGTATGGGGCTATATCGCGAGGTAGTTTTTTTAAAGACGCTCGTGATGAAGAGGTCGAATTGCAGTTCCGGGACTTGTTCCCATCTGGGAGGGAATATGTCTGCGCCCATGGACCATTCCAACTCTATCGGTTTGTATCGAAATAGAGTATCCACCGTCACAACGTGGATCAGTTGTAAATGAACTGCTGGTAGGTGCCGTCCCTATAAGAGAGGGATGGGTAACTTCACCAAGACTGAATGAGACGTTCGAATGTGATGTCTTATTATCGCTTCGGTGTCCCAGATCAGTCGTAGGGAGCCTGATCTGTGTGAAGGGGGCTTCCCCACCCATAAAAGGACCAGCAGAGTCTTGGGCCTTTCGTGCTCTAATTTCTGTTAGAGAAGCGATTAAAGAGGGACCGATCTCAGTGTTTTTTTATGTCTTCAAGCGTTTGATGCGTGTTTTCTCCAAGCTCTTAACGCATCTTTCCGATGTGCCCTTAGCACCAGGTCTGTCACTATAGCGAACTGGAGAAAGTTTAGCACTTTTTCCTATTGGCGTTTTGGTATTCTGACTGAATACCTGAGTCTCTTGAGAGACCTCACGAGCTCCTTTTATATTTCCAAAGGAGAGGAAAGTTGTTATGACTGAGGGCTTCGATGGTTTTTTAAAACATCGAAACCCCTGAGCTGGAGAAAGTCGAGACTTCTAGAAGCCTATCTTGCATCCGTGATGTCCCAGGAACCGAGTCATCTCTTTGAATGCACATTGGCCAGACACTTCGGGTGCTGCCCACTTCAGCCTCTTGATCAGGTATATTAATACCTGAACTATTTCTAGGCTTGACTTTGACGTGACTAAGTTCGTCAATCCTTTGAAGATACTTAGGACTGTGAGTCCGACACGTATCTTTCCTAGGATGAATATTACTCTCTGTAACATGAATTCTAGATAGGAGGAAGGGGGTTGGTTGACTGGAAGGTTCCGAAGGACACCTTTCAGGTCTGACAAGACTACGAACACCCCTAATTGGAACAAGGTCCATATGTTCGGAAGGATTAACATTCAGAACTTGCTGTTTTTTATGAACTTGTTGAGTGGCGATAAGTTCAGAATGACTCATTGATATCTTGAGTCCTTCTCGTGAACACAAAACAACCTTCCCTGGAACTCAATGAGCTATAGTTTTCCTACCACCTGTATGCTCTATAGCTCTCAGGTATACTTCTCCAGGAGGGTTTTGAACTGTAGGAGAAGGTAAGGAAATGATGGTAAGGACATTTCTGTTTCCCATCAATGGCTCATCTTGACTAGGCTTTGGACCGAAGGATCGAAGGTCCTGCGATCCTGAGGGAAAGTTCCTCCTAGCCGAAGCGTCTTAATGCTTCGAGTAGTCAGTAAGCTTAGACTTTTGACCATCTGCCTGTAGCACCGTGGTCACTGGAATAGTGGGATGTTGTTGAGCAGCCCGGATATTTCCAGCATTTTCGATCTTCTTTTTAGGTTGGGCACCCACAACCACAGAAGATTTTCTCTTTGAAGGAATACCCCATTTTTGGAGAAGACTTACATTCTCCATGGTGGCGTTCTTAATTACTTCCTTAATGACCTCGTGTGGGAAGAGGTCTTTACCCCAGATGTTGGAAGATATTAGCTTCCTTGTTTCGTGTTTCACTGTTGCGTCAGCGAACACAAACTCTCTTCATGCTCTCCTGGCCTTCATAAAGGCGTAAAGGTCCTTCACCAAGATAGCCATATGCATTTTGGCTTTGACCATGATCATGTCTGGGATACTTTCGTAGGTTAAACACAACTCTATGTAGTTTTGTAGTGAAAGGGATGTCGCAAGTATCTCCTTTCACTCATGTTCATTACACAAGAGCAACTCAGACAATTTAGGGAGACATACCTTGAATTGTCGACTTGCGATGTCCTTGTCTAATTTTCCTACTGAAAATGTCAAATGGACTTCCTTCCAATCCTTTTCCTGTCCGGGAAAAGCTAGAGACAGAGGCTTGCACCCATCGAGTGTGGGACATAGCTTACCCGCCTCTACCGCTTTGGCAACAAAAGTAAATGCCTTCCCCATAAAGGGGAATGAGAGTGAAGTAGGAGCAAGAAAGGAAGGGTGTCTGTTATTCAGTGAGAATACCTTCGACTCTGAATAACCCGCCTTTCTCAGACTACCTGAAAGGATAGTCTGTGCCTTATCATGGTCGAAAATCAAGACCTCCTTTGGTTCCGCTCCTTTTCTTGACTTTGGTTTGTACTTCAGTCGAACCCTTCAGTTAGGGAAAGCATGAAAGCTTAGCCAAAATTGAATTTTGTCCAAAGGAACTGCATCTATTTTCTCTGAGATGTAGAGATTGGCATTTGAAATCGGCATCTGCTCCGCAAACCTCCAGGGATTGGTCATGGAGCATGTTGGTAGGTCTTGATTCAAGGGTCGTTTGACTGACCCCTGGGAAGTGACAAGAAAAGCTTTACGAGGCTCTATCATGCGTTTTACTTCCTGCTTTTCGTTTTGTTTACAAAAGCTCTCTATTTGATTCTTCAGCTGGATACATAATTGTACCACATTATCCAATAGAGGGGTAGAAGACAAAGATGTCGACATCGATGGCTCTATAGCCGGCACAGGCAGAGGAAATTCCGACACAACATTTTCCTCTTCTACCCTGGGGCACTTCTTGCCCTTAATCCCAAAGGTTTTCTGGCCGTCAGGGGATATAGTTGGCTCCTGAGGCACTACTGTTTCCTCACTTGCTTCCGGAAATAGTAGCTTACGCATCCTATCATTAGGTAAGAAAGGTCCCGGAGAGATCTTTTGAAAGCCTCTCACCCAGTTGCGTAATTTATATTGAGCTGTATCCCTAATCTCCGTAGACTTGGGATTTTCAAAACCTTCGGACATTAATGTCCGACATACATTGCAAACCTGTGGGTTGCAATAATGTAGGGATCCGGAAATAATATTGCAGGGGGCATGAGACCTGCAAGTATTATGACCGTAAAAATACTTTCTCTTGGCCTTGCAGAGGACTGCAGCACAAGGTATCTGGTGTTCCTCCTGTAAAGAAAGGAAAACCAAATGAGTATCCAATGGATTATCTCCTTGACAATCAACATGCAAATGTCCTTTACTAAAGAGTAGCTTAGGATAGTAAGCTATAAAGGGATAGTAGGAGATATATACTTGTGTACCCCTGTGAGCAAATGCTGTTGCCTCCTCTCAGTATTAACTACATGGAGATTTCTCTATAGAGTAACTCCAAGTAAAAGGACTCTTACCCCTAGGGGTAGAAAAGTATCAAATCACTGTCCCAAAATAATGTTAATACTGTGGGGTCAGGATGACTGATTCTCGATCAGAATATTGAAGAAAACTATTCATTCAATATATGAACGGTACCAGCAGAATGCTCGTACAAAGGTACCCAAGGTATGTCAGAAAATACTACTGTATCATGGTACTGTAGTTTTCTAATTGCAGTAAGTCTATATTGCAACTTACTGGCTACTGTACATCATGTATTGTAGTCTAGTCATTATGCTTCCTTCATAGTAGCATATGACAGTATGGTCCATCTAGCATGAAGCCAGCTGAACTAGGAAAATAAAGACATATATTTGTATATCCCACTTAGCCTATTTTCTGTAGTCTTCCTACTATATTAAAATATAGAGCTTCCTGATCAGGGAGACTCAAGGAAAAAGGCTGTACCCTTTAAGGGTTAGGAGTGCATTACTCCTGCCTTAAAGTGTTTAATATTGTAGGGTAATCCTCATACTGATTTCTAATCAGGATATTGAAGAAAGCATATTCATTCAATATAGGATTGGGCTCAGCAAATGCCTGTGTTGGATATGCAAAATATATTGGAAATAACTACTAGTATAAACTATATAGTAGTTTTCTATCTGCAGTATATTCTATAATGCAGATATACTGGCTACCTGTATAAAATATACAGTAGTTCAGCCGGCATGTAGCCGGCATAGCTAGGTCTTGCCGGCATACCCGGCATGCTAGCTAGAGAGAGAGAGATAGCATGGAAAAAAGGCTACTCCTTAATGTGAATGTATACAGTAATTAAGGATGCAAAAGTCTAATTTGGCTGCCTTTTTCCAGAGAGAAAGTTCTAATAGAAGGGGAGAATGTACCATTCAGGCTTCCATGCAGCTACAGTACTATTGCAGACAAGGTACCGCCGATACACTGCCGGCCGGCAAGTCCAGCAGTACCAGTACAGTCGGCGTGCTGCCCACTGAGTCAGCACTATCTGTGCAGGCCTGGCCAGCAATACCCCGGCAACAGGACCTGTAGCAGCAGTCCAAGGGAGGACTGAAGAACTTTGAGAACAGAAGGGACTTCCCTCTCACAGCCATCATGGTCGCCGGCAGCCATCTTGGCTGCCGGCTGGGCCGGCTAGGCCGGCAATTGCCGACAGATGATGTGGTTGGCGGCAGTATGCTCTGCCGTCAGCCAAGGACATGGCTTGAGAGGGAATCTGGCTGGCTCCGGAAACCTACCAGCAAAGGAAGGTTGCAAGATGCCAGCCTAAAGAAAGACAATGGCTAAGCCATCAAAAGAGGACAGCGGGGTAGGGAACAGGGTCCTGTAACGAGTGTGAAAGGAATTGGCAAAAATTGTCAATCCTACCACCTGTAAAAGAAACTGTTTCGGTATCGGCAGAATCCCAGGGAACAGGAGAGACTCAGTTCTCTAACCCAGAGATTACCGACACAGTTAAGGGGATGGCGGCACTGCCGCCTCCTCTTTACAAAGAAGAAACATAGTTCCAGTGCCACGTATCCTAGGCTAAAGAAAATTACTCTTCAGCCAAGAGTACTGTGGCATAGGACTAGTCTTTTAGTCGTAAGGAGAAGATGGTATCCTACCATAACTTCAAGTGCGGCTAATGAGGGCTAACCTCCATTGACGGCCACCTAGCCGGCAGGGGAATGATGGTATCCTACAACCGATTCGCCCTGCCGGCAGGTTGCTGACATAAGACTAAATACTCTGATATTCTGACTAAATCCCAAAACTCGATGGTATACCACAACCAACGGTTAAGGGAAGAGGCAGGACAAACCCTAAGTTAGCCATGTCTGAATAAAATTCAAGGCACGGCTATTAGGGTTGGAGCCTGAGGCTACACTCGGAGGGAAAGAGATTACCCTTAAGTTTCTGGAGAGACGTGTAATGTTTCATAACATTATAGGAGGTATCAGTCTCCATTAAATGAAAACAAAACACGAGGGTAACCGAGGAAAGTCGAAACGTATAGTAAAACGTCTAGGTAAGGTTACCTAGGCTATACGAGATCTCGGTTACCTAAATCACCGAAACTCTAACTATACGATCGACAGAGAAAAGGGAAATAAAAATTATGCACATTATCAAAACTTTACAAGAGTAATTGCCTAAATAGCTAAATAATTAAAATAGTTAAATAAAACTTTTAAAAACTGGAAGTCGTTCTGCTATCTAAATAACACATGCCTAACGAACGACGGCGCCATGGCGCCTCCAGTAACTGGCCAAGCTCTTAAACACAATAAAATACTCTAATTTCAATGTGAAACAGGAGCCAAAATATACTCATAGTAAAGACCCGATACTCAACTTTCCAAAGGTGGAAGATGATGGAGAAAGCATAATAATAATCCTGTAAAACAATCGAAAAGTTAGATCACCAGGAAATATCACCGAGCGAGATCGCTACAAAAAAAGGAATGTCCGCCGTCGTGGGAATGGCGCTGTTGTATTCCCAATAGTATTACGAGAGCTGGGAGAGCCTTTGGACTGCTCCCTTTTGCCACATCCTCCTTGAAGCCAAAACGCTGTTTGGGGTGCAGATTGCTATGGAGGCGTGTCAAAAATGCGTCCCCTGATATTATGCGATATCCTTTGGAGAAATTTTAAGGATATTTGCGCCAGGAGTTAGAATTCTGGATACCTAAAGGTAAAATTCTCTGGGAATATCAATGTAGTACATATATCCCTTAGGAAGCTACTTCAAGGAACTTCCATCACGATGACATGGCTTGAGCCCCCCAAAAAACAATACAATTCCGAACAAAACAATGTTTCACTAAAATAGCATATCATCCACCAATGAAACATCTTAAGAAGCTGAATTTGTTCACTAATCCAATTTGTTTCTTATTTTTACTGCTTCAGACGTCATCAGACCGCAGTTCCTTGGCCATCCAGCAGTCAGAAGTACCCATGTCTGAAACCTCAAAATATGAATAGTCACAGAAAATATGAAGAATTACGGGGTTTAGAAAACCTCTTCTCTACTAAACCGAGATATGTTTTTCATACGTCTTTTAAATTGCCATGATAACAGATCATAAAGGATTATTGATGTTCTCTTTGGTTTATTACATCGTATTATGTTAGTAGCTCAAGAGTTAATTTCATCTATGATGGTCGGGTGTACTATCGGTGTAGGGGAAAATTAAAGTCTAGCTGACATAAAAAGTCTTGACTTTTGTCATATCTGGCATAATGTATAGACACCACAAAACAGTATGCCAAATAAATTATAGGAGAATTTATTGGTTTTTATTTGAAAGTAAAAATCCCGCAAAAATGACATAAATATTATCCTCTAATAAAATTACTCCCCCATAGTTGAAAACTTCAATCGCCCAGTAGCTACAGTTTTATCTAATTGCCAATAGATGGCGTTGGAGACTTGTTTTAAGTAAAAATTATCGAGAATTTTTGTTTGAAGGGAGGGTGATGTTAACCACGTGGTCACATATATAAAAGAAATGTCAAGACAAATATCGGCCTTAATTTGTTAAATACATTTCCTTCTCTTGTAACGTAGAGAAAAGAGTTTTTGTTTGTCAAATGAAGAAGGATATGTAGTGGGAATATAAAATGTATTATGTTGTAAAACGATGGCTCTCTTCGTTATTAGGATCATAATGATAATAACATTAATCTCTCTCCACGACTTTGTAAAAGCATTTAATGAAGATTTGTTGATTATGGTGCAAATGCAGAATGTTGTTAACAACCGATGCAATATTTGAATGTTTTTATTTCATAACAGAAATTATAGCTTTCCATATTGGCTTGTTTCACCCTATTAAGGATGAACTATGTAATTCTATTATATAACAATGCTTGGAATTTTGTTGGATTCTTAAAAGGTAAAGGTCCTAGTGTGAATCACATCATATTTTAGTGGTCCCTAATAATAACTAGATATTTTGTGGACTTTCTAATACCTTCATCAGTGATACTGATTTACATTATTACTATCGATTTTCATTAGAAGTCAACTTTTACATACTAAACCTGTATCAAATCTGGCACATTAGAATATAAGGAGATTTGATTACTTATTTGCCTAAAAAGGGGAAATATTTTCTCAAAACAAAAAGATTATTACATAGTTTTAAAGTTCAACATTATATGAGCAGCACCATTAGCAACGGCTTAGAGAATGAAGAAAATTTTATAGGTATAGTAGATAAACCTAATTCAATGACCCCGATAGAAGCTTAAATTTTTTGGAAATAATGTAAAATGACAAAAAAATTAAAATCTGAATGTTACTTTTGAAAAACATGGTATTTCAAAACTGTTCAAACATAATCATGAACACACGTCCATAAACATACATCTATTTTCTTACTAATTTGGTGATAACAAGTTCAAATATGACCTAAAAATAAATCTGTTAATTTTTTTCTCAAGGATTCCTACTATAATTGGTTTGTAAAATCTTGAATTTTGGTGAACGTATTTAGATTCTGATGCTGTGAGATATTGTTTTAACACAAACATAGACACACATACAAACAAATAAATAAATATATATGTATATATATATATATATATATATATATATATATATATATATATATATATATATATATATATATATATATATATCTATATATATATACATATATATATATATATATATATATATATATATATATATATATATATATATATATATATATATATATATAGGGATATATATATATATATATATATATATATATATATATATATATATACAGAGGGAGAGAATATAAAGATAGTGAGAAAATTCTGATTGACAACAGAGTTATGAAGGGAGACCCAATGTCTCCTGAATTATTCATAGCACGCATAGAAGTTTTTAAATATTTCGGTTGGGAAAATGTAGGAAATAATATTTAAGGGGAATACATAAAAAACTCAAGATTAGCCGAAGACATAGGTTTGTTTAGTGAATCATAGGAGGAATTGCAAAATATGATATAGAGTTTCAATAGAGAAAGTAGAAAAGTAAGATAGAAACTGTTTCCCTTTGACAAAAAAAAATAAATTCACAAAATGTAAATTGCCACTTACTCTAAAAAGGAAGAAAAAAGAAAAAGTATTTAATCAGATTGTACTACCAGTTTGAACTCATGTAACAGAAATTTGGAGCCCCACCACTGCCTAAGAACATAATCTAGTTACAACTCTAAGAGCTATGGAAACAATAATGATGGAAATAACAGAGACAAAAAAAAAATAGCAACATGGATACGAGAGCAAACTGAAGTAGTGGATATCATAATAATATGTAAGAAAACGAAATAAACTTAGGCAGGATATATAATGAGGATGACAGATAATAGATGGACATTAGCAATAACGTATTGGGTCCCTAGGGCTTGCAAAAGAAGAAGGGAAAGGAAATTAAAATAATTGATTGATGAACTAAGAATATTTTAATGTATAAACTAGCAAAGAAAGAACTTAAAAAGACGCAAGTGGAAGGACATGTGAGGCCTTAGTTCTGAAGTGGACTAGTAACGATGGTAATAACATAAATATACATAATACATAGACGCAAGTGGAAGGACATGTGAGGCCTTTCACTTTTTTTAATTTTCACCTTAATTTGGTATTAGTTCAAGGCATTTGTATCTATAATTGAAAAGATGGATTACCCACATGATCGATAAATTAGATATTTCATTTTTCTTTATCAGTGATCACTTGAATTCATTAATTGTTAACTTTAAGGATTATATAACAAAATGATAAAATTCCTGAAATGTTTTTGAGATCTGACTTTTCATCACTGGCATCTTACTTCATTTCACTGACATAAAAATCCTTGAAATCTTTAGCCTTAAAGGCTGGAACTTTACCACTCAAAATCTTGAAGGAAAAACGATATAAACCAGAATTTGTCTCTCAGTTATGTATTTAATGCTAATGATGATTACATCAATACATACAAATGTCCTCCAAATGATTTACTTCATTCATTCATTCATTCATTACATAAAAAGGTTGTTTATGAATGATTGATTCCATAATTTTTCTATAATTTTCATTTTTTATAACATTTCAAAATTATCTACTTTTCTTGACAAAAGAACACATAAACATAGAAAAAGTGATGAATCAGGTTAAAGATAGAATAAGTAATTCTTAGATAGATAGAATAATGACTGAATTAGAAGTAGATATCAGATAAAATATTAATTAATAAATAGACCAATTCTTTGTTACATATAAATAGAAAATAAAGAAAAACTATGATATTCGATTAAAAATCCATAGTTGTATATAATGATTGAAAAGAAAACAAGTTGATAAACAAATCCAGTAGAATCCACATCATAAACTTGTCTTTGAAATAAGGGTGCCATTTGAGATGTCGATTAAACGTATTTTTCATTCTGTGACCAGTGTATCTGTCTGTGTGTCTATCTGTCTAATTCCTCATGATTCCCGTCTCTAAAATGAAGCCGCAGGAAAGATTAACACATTATATTCTTCACTTTTATTTGAAAATTTTCTGTGCCATCTCTCTCTCTCTCTCTCTCTCTCTCTCTCTCTCTCTCTCTCTCTCTCTCTCTCTCTCTCTCTCTCTCCTCTTTTTTGTGTATTTTTGAAGTGGAGTTAGGGAGTAACCTGTGAGAAACATTGAAGGCTTTGTCGTTCATTTGTTACAGGAAACAAACGTCTTGGACCTCGAATAGCATTTTCTGAAACACGAACAAGACGGCATATATATATATATATATATATATATATATATATATATATATATATATATATATATATATATATATATATATATATATATATATATATATATATATATATATATATATATATATAACGGATTTTGAGCGAAGCGAAAAATCTATTTTTGGGTGAGATGGCCATGTCGTCCTGATGGAAGTTCCTATAGGGTAGCTTCCTAGGGTATATTACGACTACGGCGATATTCCCAGAGAATTTACCTTAAGGTACCAGAATTCTAACTCCTGGAGCGAGTATCCCTCGTGAAAGGGATATCGCGACATATCAGAGGACGTATTCTAGACACGCCACATGGCAATCTACATCCTGGACAGAGATTTCGTCTCGTAGGAGGTGATTGGCGAGATACGAATTCGGGAAAGAAAAAGGGGAGCCGCTCCCAAGGCTTCCCTATCCTCCGATTCGTATGCGTGCCTGGCGCCAATCCTGGCGCCATCTGTATTCCTTGTAGCGTACACGAGGTGCTACAGATACTGTATGTAGGGAGGGGTCCTACAGCCCTTTCTTAGAAAGGCAAGGGCGGGTCCATCAGGACGATATGGCCATCTCACCCAAAAATAGATTTTTCGCTTCGCTCAAAATCCGTTTTTTGGGCTCAAGCCATGTCGTCCTGATGGAAGTGTACCAGAGCATTACTGTATCTGTGGATTCTCAGAACATGCCGTACTCCCCGGAGGTAATTTTTTCCCGGTCGACTAGACCTAGAGACCTAAGATGTTACCGTTATACATCTTTTCAACTAACTATAAACTATGTTAGAGCTTCCTGCCCCCTACAGGGAAGAGTCCTACTAGACTCTGGAAAAGTCTCGAAGAGTACATATACCTATGTATGAATACCAGGCAAGCTAATATAGTGGTCTCGCCCTATATTAAGTAAAGCATAGTTTGTATAGAACCACTGCGTCAATATATATTGACCAGTAATCCGCACAATACTTGTATTGGACAAAGGTTTATATCCGCATAGGAAGAAACTAATAAAACCGCCCTCGTCCCTTTATGGGACGGAGTCCTCCCATTAGGGGACTTACATAAACCAATGCAACATAGCTTGCATAACAGAACAATTCTATCAGAATTATCCCAGATAAGATACATAGAATTAAATGCTCAATTATACCAATAAATTGACACAGGTGAAAGAGACGCAAGGTTCTCAAGAACAAGTTTATTGACAGACAATAAACAGACAGGTTAACAACAAATATATATATATATATATATATATATATATATATATATATATATATATATATATATATATATATATATATATATATATATATATATATATATATATAAAAGAGGATAACCCAAAACTTTAAGCATAAGTATGATAGTAAACAGAACTTGTTTATCTGAATGAAAAACCATTAAACGCCACTTAATAAGATACCGAGGTATCAAGTCATAAAAGTCTGTATTACAAATCAATCACATTAGCGTTAGAAACGCTCGGCACACATGTCTGTACTTATGCTAGGTTCACCTTTGAAAGAAGGAACAGTCTATGTAGGCACTTGGTGCCCTCCTTTAGTTTGTAGTACAGTATGTATCTACACACTCACCCTGGACTTAATCGTCCCAATTAAGACCACTGTTCCTCACAGAGTTAAACAGTAGGGTTAACTACACGACCCACTGCTACCACAGATCTCTTAAGTTCCTCTACTTGCTTCGCATAGTGGCGAAAGAACACCCTGGAAGACTTCCAGCCCGTGTATGAACGGAGATGTTCAAAATCCATACAATTAAAGAAATTTAGGGATGAGGCAACTTTCCTCGGATCGTGACCTGCGGGTCTACTGTCAGGATCCGCTCTGCGAATAAAATATGTGATTCTCGCTCTGAGTTGATTCAGAGATAAATTTGAGCCTGATGTTTCTCCCCTGAATAGTTGACCACCCTTGAAGTCTGAAGTTCTACGAAGATAGACCTTTAGGCATTCTACTGGACATAGAGATGTATCTTCTTTCAGAGGGCAGATTCTCCAGGGACCCCACCTGTTGGCGGGTAACTCATTCTTGGCGAGAAACGTAGGATCCGGAAACAGGTTCAGATCCCCCCCCCCCCATCCAGGAACTGAACACGACCTGCCTCTCTCGACAGGGCTACGATCTCACTAACCCTGGCCCCGGACGCGAGTGCAAATAGAAAAATAACTTTTTGCGTCAAATCCTTTAACGCATATATATAGGGATATATATATATATATATATATATATATATATATATATATATATATATATATATATATATATATATATATATATATATATACAGAGGGAGAGAATATAAAGATAGTGAGAAAATTCTGATTGACAACAGAGTTATGAAGGGAGACCCAATGTCTCCTGAATTATTCATAGCACGCATAGAAGTTTTTAAATATTTCGGTTGGGAAAATGTAGGAAATAATATTTAAGGGGAATACATAAAAAACTCAAGATTAGCCGAAGACATAGGTTTGTTTAGTGAATCATAGGAGGAATTGCAAAATATGATATAGAGTTTCAATAGAGAAAGTAGAAAAGTAAGATAGAAACTGTTTCCCTTTGACAAAAAAAAATAAATTCACAAAATGTAAATTGCCACTTACTCTAAAAAGGAAGAAAAAAGAAAAAGTATTTAATCAGATTGTACTACCAGTTTGAACTCATGTAACAGAAATTTGGAGCCCCACCACTGCCTAAGAACATAATCTAGTTACAACTCTAAGAGCTATGGAAACAATAATGATGGAAATAACAGAGACAAAAAAAAAAAAATAGCAACATGGATACGAGAGCAAACTGAAGTAGTGGATATCATAATAATATGTAAGAAAACGAAATAAACTTAGGCAGGATATATAATGAGGATGACAGATAATAGATGGACATTAGCAATAACGTATTGGGTCCCTAGGGCTTGCAAAAGAAGAAGGGAAAGGAAATTAAAATAATTGATTGATGAACTAAGAATATTTTAATGTATAAACTAGCAAAGAAAGAACTTAAAAAGACGCAAGTGGAAGGACATGTGAGGCCTTAGTTCTGAAGTGGACTAGTAACGATGGTAATAACATAAATATACATAATACATAGACGCAAGTGGAAGGACATGTGAGGCCTTTCACTTTTTTTAATTTTCACCTTAATTTGGTATTAGTTCAAGGCATTTGTATCTATAATTGAAAAGATGGATTACCCACATGATCGATAAATTAGATATTTCATTTTTCTTTATCAGTGATCACTTGAATTCATTAATTGTTAACTTTAAGGATTATATAACAAAATGATAAAATTCCTGAAATGTTTTTGAGATCTGACTTTTCATCACTGGCATCTTACTTCATTTCACTGACATAAAAATCCTTGAAATCTTTAGCCTTAAAGGCTGGAACTTTACCACTCAAAATCTTGAAGGAAAAACGATATAAACCAGAATTTGTCTCTCAGTTATGTATTTAATGCTAATGATGATTACATCAATACATACAAATGTCCTCCAAATGATTTACTTCATTCATTCATTCATTCATTACATAAAAAGGTTGTTTATGAATGATTGATTCCATAATTTTTCTATAATTTTCATTTTTTATAACATTTCAAAATTATCTACTTTTCTTGACAAAAGAACACATAAACATAGAAAAAGTGATGAATCAGGTTAAAGATAGAATAAGTAATTCTTAGATAGATAGAATAATGACTGAATTAGAAGTAGATATCAGATAAAATATTAATTAATAAATAGACCAATTCTTTGTTACATATAAATAGAAAATAAAGAAAAACTATGATATTCGATTAAAAATCCATAGTTGTATATAATGATTGAAAAGAAAACAAGTTGATAAACAAATCCAGTAGAATCCACATCATAAACTTGTCTTTGAAATAAGGGTGCCATTTGAGATGTCGATTAAACGTATTTTTCATTCTGTGACCAGTGTATCTGTCTGTGTGTCTATCTGTCTAATTCCTCATGATTCCCGTCTCTAAAATGAAGCCGCAGGAAAGATTAACACATTATATTCTTCACTTTTATTTGAAAATTTTCTGTGCCATCTCTCTCTCTCTCTCTCTCTCTCTCTCTCTCTCTCTCTCTCTCTCTCTCTCTCTCTCTCTCTCTCTCTCTCCTCTTTTTTGTGTATTTTTGAAGTGGAGTTAGGGAGTAACCTGTGAGAAACATTGAAGGCTTTGTCGTTCATTTGTTACAGGAAACAAACGTCTTGGACCTCGAATAGCATTTTCTGAAACACGAACAAGACGGCATATATATATATATATATATATATATATATATATATATATATATATATATATATATATATATATATATATATATATATATATATATATATATATATATATATACGGATTTTGAGCGAAGCGAAAAATCTATTTTTGGGTGAGATGGCCATGTCGTCCTGATGGAAGTTCCTATAGGGTAGCTTCCTAGGGTATATTACGACTACGGCGATATTCCCAGAGAATTTACCTTAAGGTACCAGAATTCTAACTCCTGGAGCGAGTATCCCTCGTGAAAGGGATATCGCGACATATCAGAGGACGTATTCTAGACACGCCACATGGCAATCTACATCCTGGACAGAGATTTCGTCTCGTAGGAGGTGATTGGCGAGATACGAATTCGGGGAAGAAAAAGGGGAGCCGCTCCCAAGGCTTCCCTATCCTCCGATTCGTATGCGTGCCTGGCGCCAATCCTGGCGCCATCTGTATTCCTTGTAGCGTACACGAGGTGCTACAGATACTGTATGTAGGGAGGGGTCCTACAGCCCTTTCTTAGAAAGGCAAGGGCGGGTCCATCAGGACGATATGGCCATCTCACCCAAAAATAGATTTTTCGCTTCGCTCAAAATCCGTTTTTTGGGCTCAAGCCATGTCGTCCTGATGGAAGTGTACCAGAGCATTACTGTATCTGTGGATTCTCAGAACATGCCGTACTCCCCGGAGGTAATTTTTTCCCGGTCGACTAGACCTAGAGACCTAAGATGTTACCGTTATACATCTTTTCAACTAACTATAAACTATGTTAGAGCTTCCTGCCCCCTACAGGGAAGAGTCCTACTAGACTCTGGAAAAGTCTCGAAGAGTACATATACCTATGTATGAATACCAGGCAAGCTAATATAGTGGTCTCGCCCTATATTAAGTAAAGCATAGTTTGTATAGAACCACTGCGTCAATATATATTGACCAGTAATCCGCACAATACTTGTATTGGACAAAGGTTTATATCCGCATAGGAAGAAACTAATAAAACCGCCCTCGTCCCTTTATGGGACGGAGTCCTCCCATTAGGGGACTTACATAAACCAATGCAACATAGCTTGCATAACAGAACAATTCTATCAGAATTATCCCAGATAAGATACATAGAATTAAATGCTCAATTATACCAATAAATTGACACAGGTGAAAGAGACGCAAGGTTCTCAAGAACAAGTTTATTGACAGACAATAAACAGACAGGTTAACAACAAATATATATATATATATATATATATATATATATATATATATATATATATATATATATATATATATATATATATATAAAAGAGGATAACCCAAAACTTTAAGCATAAGTATGATAGTAAACAGAACTTGTTTATCTGAATGAAAAACCATTAAACGCCACTTAATAAGATACCGAGGTATCAAGTCATAAAAGTCTGTATTACAAATCAATCACATTAGCGTTAGAAACGCTCGGCACACATGTCTGTACTTATGCTAGGTTCACCTTTGAAAGAAGGAACAGTCTATGTAGGCACTTGGTGCCCTCCTTTAGTTTGTAGTACAGTATGTATCTACACACTCACCCTGGACTTAATCGTCCCAATTAAGACCACTGTTCCTCACAGAGTTAAACAGTAGGGTTAACTACACGACCCACTGCTACCACAGATCTCTTAAGTTCCTCTACTTGCTTCGCATAGTGGCGAAAGAACACCCTGGAAGACTTCCAGCCCGTGTATGAACGGAGATGTTCAAAATCCATACAATTAAAGAAATTTAG
Organism: Palaemon carinicauda; assembly: GCF_036898095.1. Taxonomy (NCBI): domain Eukaryota; kingdom Metazoa; phylum Arthropoda; class Malacostraca; order Decapoda; family Palaemonidae; genus Palaemon; species Palaemon carinicauda. Next base: position 84,061,734 of record NC_090738.1, read on the forward strand.
GGATGAGGCAACTTTCCTCGGATCGTGACCTGCGGGTCTACTGTCAGGATCCGCTCTGCGAATAAAATATGTGATTCTCGCTCTGAGTTGATTCAGAGATAAATTTGAGCCTGATGTTTCTCCCCTGAATAGTTGACCACCCTTGAAGTCTGAAGTTCTACGAAGATAGACCTTTAGGCATTCTACTGGACATAGAGATGTATCTTCTTTCAGAGGGCAGATTCTCCAGGGACCCCACCTGTTGGCGGGTAACTCATTCTTGGCGAGAAACGTAGGATCCGGAAACAGGTTCAGATCCCCCCCCCCCATCCAGGAACTGAACACGACCTGCCTCTCTCGACAGGGCTACGATCTCACTAACCCTGGCCCCGGACGCGAGTGCAAATAGAAAAATAACTTTTTGCGTCAAATCCTTTAACGCACATTCTTCATTGCTCAACAGGGAGGCGAAATGAAGAACTTTGTCTAAAGACCATGAGATGGGCTTTGGAGGTGCAGAAGGTCTGAGCCTAGCGCAGGGTTTCGGAACTTTATTAAAGATCTCGTTACCTAGGTCGACCTGGAAGGCAAATAAAATGGGTCTCATCAAAGCAGATTTACACACTGAAATCGTGTTAGCTGCCAACCCTTGGCCATGGAGGTGGATGAAGAAAGATAAGCAGAAGTCTGTTGAGATCTCCTGCGGATTCTTTGCCTTTACAAAGGCCACTCATTTTCTCCAAGATGACTCATATTGCCTCCTAGTCGATTTGCACTTATATTCTTCTAGGAAGTCTATGCTGGCTTTCGAAATCCCGAAACGCTTTCTCACCGCAAGGGCGAGAAAATCATGAGCTGCAGGGTCCGGGTTTTCTGTAATGAAGCGCATACAGTCGACTTCTGGACTTGCTGGGTCAGAACTGGATGTGGTAGCGGAAGAAACTTCATCTGTAGTTCCAACGCCAAGGGGAACCACATACTGTTCGGCCACTTGTGGGCCACTATTGCCGCTACCCCCTTGAAGGATCTCAGTTTGTTGAGGACCCTCAACAGAAGGTTGTGAGGAGGGAACAGATAAATCCTGGACCATCTGTTCCAGTCGAGGGACATCGCGTCCACTGCTTCCGCTAAGGGGTCCTCGTACGGGGACACGTACAGGGGCAACTTCTTGTTGTCTTTCGTCGCAAAGAGGTCTATCTACAGTTCTGGGACTTGATTCAGAATGAAGGAGAATGATCCTGCGTCTAAGGACCATTCCGACTCTATCGGTGTGAACCTGGATAGAGCGTCCGCTGTCACATTGCGGACTCCTTGAAGGTGAACTGCCGACAGGTACCACTTCTTCTTTTCCGCCAATCGGAAAATGGCTAACATCACTTGGTTGAGAGGTGGTGACCTCGACCCTTGTCGATTCAAGCATCTCACAACCACCTCGGTGTCCATCACCAATCTTATGTGGATCGAGTGACGCGGGGAGACTTTCTTTAAGGTAAGGAGCACTGCCATAGCTTCTAGAAAGTTTATATGAAAGGTCCTGAATAGCTTGGACCAAGTCCCCTGGACTTTTTTCCGATGAGAGTGACCTCCCCATCCCTCCTTTGAGGCGTCTGAGTGAATCGTCATCGACGGGGGAGGTGGCTGAAGAAGAACCGACTTCTTTAGATGTCTGGCTTGGGACCAAGGCCTGAGAAGAGTACGTAGCCGAGGCGGCACTGGTCTTCTCAGATCTCTTCGCGCGTTTGATGCATACCTTCTCCAAACTCCAGTTGCATCCTTTAGCTGTGCTCTTAGCACTGGGTCTGTCACTGAAGCAAACTGGAGAGAGCCTAGTACCCTCTCCTGTTCGCGTCTTGATATCCTTTCGGAATCTAGAAGTCTCTTGACAGAGCCCGCTATCTCCTTCCTTTTCTTCGTCGGGATGGAGAAACTGTGTGACAAAAGGTCCCAGTGGATTCCCAGCCACTGGAACCTTTGGGATGGAGAAAGTCGAGACTTTTTTCTGTTGATCTTGAAGCCTAGGTACTCTAGGAACTGGATCACCTGACTGGAAGCTTGCAAGCATTCGGTCTCGGATGCTGCCCACACCAGCCAGTCGTCCAGGTAGGCTACTACCTGAATTCCCTTTAGGCGTACTTGTTTGAGAGCTGCGCTCGCAAGCTTCGTGAAAATCCTTGGGGCTATGTTTAGCCCGAATGGCATGGCTCTGAAGGCGTATAGTCTCCGTTGTAGCCTGAACCCTAGGTAGCGGTAGAGTCGACGGCTGATTGGAATGTGCCAATAGGCGTCTGACAAGTCTATAGAGACTGAGTATGCCCTCTTGGGCAGTAAGGTCCTTATGTGTTGCAGTGTTAGCATCTTGAATTTGCAATTTACTATGAACTTGTTGAGTGGCGACAAGTCCAGAATGACTCTGAGCTTTTCAGAGTCTTTCTTGGGAACACAAAACAGCCTCCCTTGGAATTTGATGGACTTCACCTTTCGGATCACCTATTTCTCAACAGTTCTTGAACGTACTCCTCCAGAACGGGGGTGGAGTGATGGAAAAACCGAAGGCACGGGGGTGGAGTGCTGTACCAGCTCCAGCCCAGTCCATTCTTGAGTAGTCTTTGGGCCCAGGGATCGAAGGTCCAGCGATCCCAAAATTTCATCAGTCTCCCTCCTACCGGTATCGTTTCACTTGGACTGCCGTCCTGAGGTCTTGCCTCCCTGACCACGACCACCTCTGAATCCCCTTCCCCTTGAGGGGCGCCTAGACGAGCCTCTGGCTGCTCCTCTAGGTTTTGCACGAAAGGAAGAAGACTGTCCTTCGAACATTGGGGTGAATGTGGATGACTGACCTGGCACAGCCTGGGGTACCCACTGAAGAGTAGTCGGGGTTTGTGCCACCATCTGGGGCACTGGAGGCAATGGCAATTGCAGTTGCTGTTGCTGTCTAAAAGGCTTGGCTGACCGAGACGGTAGCCTAGTCCTCATATTCTTCCTCTTTGGTTGAGGACCCTCATCCGGGGAAGATTTTCTTTTGATAGCCAGGCCCCACTTCTGGAGAAGGTTTCTATTCTCCACGGCGGCCTTATCAACAACCTCTTTGACCACATCGGTAGGGAAAAGGTCTTTTCCCCAAATGTTGGAGGAGATTAACTTCCATGGCTCGTGTCTCACCGAGGCCCCGGTGAACACGAACTCCCTGCAAGCTCTCCTTGCCCTGACGAAGCTATAAAGGTCCTTCGTCACTGTGGCTAGATGAGACTTAGCCACTACCATGAACATTTCATGGACCTTGGGGTCACTTGCCATCGTCTCAAGAGTAGTCTGATGAGACATTGAGGCAGCCAGTCTTTCTTTTGTCTCGAACTCTCTTCGTAAAAGAGAGTCGGACAGCTTGGGGAGGTCCTCGCCGAATTGCCGTCCGGCAATATCAGCCTCCAACTTTCCCACTGAGAATGTCAGATGGACATCCTTCCAGTCTTTGTGGTCCATAGGCAGGGCCAGCGACAAGGGTTTACACTCCTTCAGGGAGGGGCAAGGCTTGCCGGCCTCGACTGCCTTTAGGACAGCCGCAAACCCTTTCTGTAAAAAGGGGAAGGCTCTAGCAGGAGAGGACACAAAAGAAGGGAGCTTCTTGTTCAATGCAGCTACCTTCGAGTTAGAGAAGCCCCTCTCTTTCATCGAGGATGAAAGTAGGGCTTGAGCCTTAGCGTGGTCCATACTTATGACCTCCTTCGGCTCTGTCTCCTCCCTTGAAGCTGGTTCTTTTCTCAGCCGGACATAGCAGTCCGGATATGATGCCTTGCTGGGCCAAAATTCCACCTCCTCTAGTGGAACTGAACCCAGCTTATCCGAGATGACGATCTTTCCAGTCGTCATTGGCATGTGCTCAGCATACTTCCAGGGGTTAGCATCTGAGCATACGGGAAGGTCTTTCACATTGAGCCCTTTCCGGGGTCCACGTGATTCTGCCAGGGACTGCATACGCAGTTCCATAGCAGGCGCCTTCTCCTGATTCTCCTTCTGCATTTGTTGGATCATTCCAACAATCGAAGAGAGGGCCTGTCCCAGTTCTACTGGGAGACCGGCCGATGTTGAGGGGATAGGATCCGGAATCTGAACCGGAATAGCCGACACCTCGTCGACCTCATCCTCTACGACATCCGGGGTTTGAACTTCATCCTGACCTTCTGCCAGGAGGTCTTGTTCCAAACGTTCGTCCAGGTCAGACATCCTGTCATCTAACTGGATGTCGTGCATCGCAACTGCGACTTCCACGTCCACCTGGACTTGATCTTGAGGGATCTCCTCTTGAGGCTGGGGAATCACTGCATCAGCTGATGCCTGGGGAAAAAGATACGCCCTCATCTTCTCACTTGGAAGATAAGGGCCGGAGGTGTTCTTCTTGAAGCCCCTTACCCAAGTACGAAGCTTTTCCCTTGCTATATCCCTTGATTCCGCCGTTCTAGGGGAATCAAAAGCCTCAGTAATCAGGTTAGTGCATACAGTACATACCTGAGGGTCCCAATACTGGAGATCATCCTTGGAGACAGCGCATGCTGCATGTCTCCTACAACACTCATGTCCGCAGAGGTTCTTGCTGCGGACATTGCAGAAAACATTTCCGCACTTCGGAGGGTCCTCCTGTAAAGAGAAGAAATTTCCATGAGTATCAAGTGAACTATGTATCACTGGATATGCATAGTATAGCATAACAATTCATAAAGGAAAGACACACACTTGTGTTTCCCTCACAACCCATTGTTGCAGCCTTCCAGATAATAAAATCAAAAATGGTTTATCTCTTCTAGAGTAACCAATGCAAGGTTTCCTGAGGAAACAGGTGGAGCTCACACCTAAGCAATGATTTTAAAATCCTGGATAATAGACAGGGAAGAACTCAGCTTCCTATCTGAGGGCAACAGCAAAGGGGAGTGCAAGAAAACACAATAGTGTTAGAAGACACAGTGCTGTACCAAAACCCTTACTATAGTTTTCCTCTTACTGTATATGCTATACAGAAGAATACTAGTACAGTATAGGGGGATGTGTGCCGGCCTGCCTTTGCCGGCCGGCACACACCACAACTAGCTTTAAAGTATACTACTTAACAGCTATAGGGCGGCAGCAACTGCCGGCCGGTAACAGCCAGTGTTGGCCGGCAATGGCTGCCGGCCAGCAACTACACAAGGTAGTACCCAGCTGCCGGCCACACTCTTGGTGACCGGCAGACAAGGGCTGACATAAGCCGGCCGGCAAAGGTACAAGACCGATGCCAGCCGGCAGCAAAAGAACCAGAGGACTACACCTGCCCAGCTGCCGGCCTCATAGGCCGGCAGCCGGGACAGGTACAGCACTTAGAAGAAAAATAGAATGGATGCCGGGATAAGAGTGTACACAACCTCCAAGCCCGGCAACCGAAAGAGTGCATATAAGGAAGGGGAGAAACTAATTCAGGCTTCCTTGACCCATGCCGTCCGGCTCTGCCGGCAGGTATGGATGAGGGACCAAGAGAGGTCCGGGCAGCACTCGAAAACATAAGACCCTTGCCAGCCAGCAGCTCTGCCGGCCGGCAAGGGGCTGAGTCAATTCCACATCCTAACCTATACTAGGTCCAGAAGTAGAACGACGTACAGTACAGTAAGACCCCTGCCGGCCAGCTCTGCCGGCCGGCAAGGGGCTGAGTCAATTCCACATCCTAACCTATACTAGGTCCAGATGTAGAACGACGTACAGTACAGTATGAAGAAAGAGGGGGAAGGGACAAGAGGGTCCTGCCAACCTTGCTTTAGTGACAGATCACCCGCAGCTGAGAAACTTATCTTAGCCTAAGGGAGATCTAAGGGGAAAGGCCAGCAATACCTGCCAGCTTCCAGAGCACCAAAGCCAGGAAGGCGTTGCTACTCCCAAGGGAAGAACTTATCCTCCCGCGAGAACAGCAACAGGACTAGTCTGGTAGATCACAAAAGAAGGAATCATATCCACAGAAACCTTCGGTAGTGACCTAAGGGAGCTAAGCTCCCTTTGTATGTGTTAGGTCAGCGAGGGGGACTCAGCCCCAAGCCAGACAACACAGACTCAGACTAAAAACTCTGCTGTTCTGTCCCTCTTGAACCATATCTACAGGAACAGGAAGGTACAGTAACACCCTAGTATAGTTTTATCGAAAATAAATTTCGGAAAAAAACACTTAGGGATAAGCCCAAGGCTTAAGCAGAGGGAAAGGGATTGCATACCTTCTCCGAAGAAAAGAAAGCAACCGGGGAGTATGATAAAGTATACTAAGGCTCCATAAGCAACTAGCCTAGGAACCAAGAGAATCGATTACCTAATTCACCGAAACTCACTCGTATACTATCTTGGAAATATTCCACACAGTCTAAAATGTATAAAATATAGCCTAAAGCTTTAATAAAATTTTAATTACACTCGGAAAAACCATAATCATGCATGAAGTACTAGGACCAAACGACTAGGCTACATGGCCTAGCGTAGGCCAGAATGGCGAATACTTCGCCAAATAATACTAAGCACGAAAGGAAATCCTATGTAATGCTAAATAGCTAAAATTTATTAAAGCAAAACAACCAGGAATGTCGCTCTGACTAACTAACTTATACTTAGCAAGCGACAGCGTCCAAGACGCCTCTGGTAGGCTACGGCTCTTGTATCAAAGATTAATCCTATTAATCACTCAAAATTTTACCAAGAGCCTACATTTATACATAACAGACACTATACTCAACTTATCAGAGGCCGACGAAGACGAAGAAGCCATGAAAAGTCGAATAAATCCAAGATTTGCGAGAAAAACAGGAAAAAACACCGAGTTGTTAAGCTACGCAAAAAGGAATACAGAGGGCGCCAGGATTGGCGCCAGGCACGCATACGAATCGGAGGATAGGGAAGCCTTGGAAGCGGCTCCCCTTTTTCTTTCCCGAATTCGTATCTCGCCAATCACCTCCTACGAGACGAAATCTCTGTCCAGGATGTAGATTGGCATGTGGCGTGTCTAGAATACGTCCTCTGATATGTCGCGATATCCCTTTCACGAGGGATACTCGCTCCAGGAGTTAGAATTCTGGTACCTTAAGGTAAATTCTCTGGGAATATCGCCGTAGTTGTAATATACCCTAGGAAGCTACCCTATAGGAACTTCCATCAGGACGACATGGCTTGAGCCCCCCAAAAAAAAAAAATATATATATATATATATATATATATATATATATATATATATATATATATATATATATATATATATATATATATATATATATATATATTGGGCTCAGGCCATGTCATCCTGATGGAAGTTCCTAAAGGGTGGCTTCCTAGGGTATAATTGAGTACAGTGATATTCCCTGAGAATTTTACTTAAGGTATCCAGAATTTTAACTCCTAGAGCAAATATCCCTAAATAAATCTAACAAGGATACGGCATAATATCAGAGGACGTATTCTTGACACGCCACATAGCTATCTTCACCCCGAACAGTATTAACGCTTCGAGGGGTTACAGTGACAAGAATCTAAAAACAAGAATGAAGAGAGAGCCGTTCCCAAGGAATCTCCCTTATTCCGTTTCCAGTGTGTATCTGACGAAGACGGCAGCGCCATCTTTATTCCTTTTCATGTAGCTCTACTACTCGGTGTTTTCCCTTGTGATCTCTCGTAATTTTGGATATTATTCAAACTTATGATGCTTTCTTCGGCCTCTTCTGCCTCTGGAAAGTTGAGTATTATCTTCACTTTGTATAAATGTAAGCTCTTGTCGTTTTGAATTAAATCAAAAGTGATATTAACGTAAACAAGAGCTGTTGCCTACCGGAGGCTACCCTAGGAAGCTACCCTATAGGAACTTCCATCAGGACGACATGGCTTGAGCCCAAAAAAAAAAAAATATATATATATATATATATATATATATATATATATATATATATATATATATATATATATATATATATACTGTATATATATATATATATATATATATATATATATATATATATATATATATATATATATATATATATATATTTGGGCTCAGGCCATGTCATCCTGATGGAAGTTCCTAAAGGGTGGCTTCCTAGGGTATATTTGAGTACAGTGATATTCCCTGAGAATTTTACTTAAGGTATCCAGAATTTTAACTCCTGGAGCAAATATCCCTAAATAAATCTAACAAGGATACGGCATAATATCAGAGGACGTATTCTTGACACGCCACATAGCTATCTTCACCCCGAAACAGTATTAACGCTTCGAGGGGTTACAGTGACAAGAATCTAAAAACGAGAATGAAGAGAGAGCCGTTCCCAAGGAATCTCCCTTATTCCGTTTCCAGTGTGTATCTGACGAAGACGGCAGCGCCATCTTTATTCCTTTTCATGTAGCTCTACTACTCGGTGTTTTCCCTTGTGATCTCTCGTAATTTTGGATATTATTCAAACTTATGATGCTTTCTTCGGCCTCTTCTGCCTCTGGAAAGTTGAGTATTATCTTCACTTTGTATAAATGTAAGCTCTTGTCGTTTTGAATTAAATCAAAAGTGATATTAACGTAAACAAGAGCTGTTGCCTACCGGAGGCATCCTGGATGCTGTTGCTCGCTATGCAGGGGTCATTTAGTTAGCCAGAGCGACGTTCCCGGTTATTATGCTTTAATAAATCTAGCTTTTTAGCTCCTCTAGGAATTCTTATACGATGCCGTTAGTTTTCAGTTCAGCGAATTAGATAACCGATCTTGCCCTTCGCGAGGCTTAGTAGCCTAGGCGTCTGGCCCTAGTACCTTCACGCATGGTATAGGTTTTCAGAGTTTTATGTTATTGAAGCTATAGGCAAATATTTATATATGTAAGATATTGTTGAATTTTCTTCTCCAAGATTGTATACGAGAGAGTTTCGGTGATTTAGGTAATCAATTCTCACCGCACCTAGGCTAGTAGCCTATGGGGCTTTAGTATACTTTTGCACATATCCCCGGTTGTTCTTTTCTCCTCCGGAGACTAAGTTCAATCCCTTTTTCCCCTCTGAGCAAGTCTTAGGCTTAGTCCTAGTGGTTCTATCTGAATAATATTCAAGTATAACTATACTGGGATGTGTCTGTCCTGACCCGATAACCAGAGAGACTGGTTTTTGGGTTTGGGGCAGAACATCAGAGTTTCTAGTCAGGAGGCTTTGCTTCCCTAGCCCACATCTGAAGGATTCTGTACAAGATGATTCCTTCTTCTAGTGGTCTAGCAGACTTTTCTGTGTTGTTATTCTCGGGCTGGAGAATGAGTTTTTCTCTGTTGCCTGACGAAATAACTACACCTAACTTTGTTCTGGTATGGAGGAGGGTAGCAAGTATTGCCAACCTTCCTCCCTAATAGACAAACTCTAGGTTAGGATGAGCTTTCCTAACTGCTGGATGTGTCTCACACTAGAACGAAGTTTACAGGACCCTTATCCCTTTCCCCCTATCTTTCTTAGTGATGGCCTAGCCATCACATCTTTTGGCCTCAGTCCTACTTCCGTACCTAGCGTAGGTTAGGTTGGGGGACCGGCTCAGCTCTCTGCCGGCCGGCACGTTATTGCCGAGACCTTTTTCTTCTACAGAGTGAACCCCAGTCCTCCCTTGGTCTCTCTTCCATGTCTGCTGGTAGAGCCCGGCAGGCTATGGATAGGTAGGAAGCCTGAATGTTACATTCTCCCCTTCCAGACGTTCACTCTTTCTGGATGGAAGGTTGTATGGCAATGCCGCCTTATAACCTTACATCCATACTGTTTCTCTTGCTAGTGTATTGCACCCCTAGCCCGGCTGCCGGCTTTAACGGCCGGCAGCCGGATAGATGAAGGTTCTCTGGTTCGTAGTCACAGCCGGCCAGCATGGGTATCGCTACCTTTGCCTGCCGGCAGTAGAAACACATCCCGAGATCTTCCGGCCACTACGATTAGCGGCCGGCAGCCGGGTGCTAGTGTTTTTAGTTGCCGGCCGACAGTGATTGCCGGCCAGCACACATTTGCGAACCAGTGAATTGCCGCCTATTAGTTAAAGGTAGTATACCTTTGATCTATACAGGGGTGAATGCCAGCCGGCACGACAGCATGCGATGTACAGTAGTTACTATATTTGTGGTGTAGTACACACTGCATTAATGAAACTACAGTACAGAGTTTGTTGTAACACTAAAGTTCTTCCAACATACTTAATGTTATCTTGTACAACCTTTTATTGAGACCGTACAATATATAGAAAGTGAGTTCTTTCTGCATTCATTCTATCCCGTATATTAAAACTTTATTTTAAGGTGTGAGCTACACCTTAACTTTCCGCCTAGGAAAATATATAAGGTATTCTAGAGTAAGAATTAACCTTAGTTTTAATATCTTGGGAGGTTACAACAATTGGCTGGGCAGGAAATACAAGTAAGTGTCTTTTCTTCTTTCCTTTTTAGCTTTACTGTATAAGCTACATGTATTAATAATAAGTGAAAAGTCTTCACTTGATACTCATGGATTTTCTTCTCTTTACAGGAGGACCATCTGAAGTGTGGGAGTATGTTCTGCAATGTCCGCAGCAAGAACTTCTGTGGACATGAGTTATGCAGGAGGCACGCAGCATGCGCAGCCTCAAAAGGTGATCTCTGGTATTGGGACCCAAAGGTATGTATCATATGTTCTAACCTGATTACCGAGGCATTTGATACCCCTAAGTCGGCAGAGTCAAGGGATGCTGCTAGGGAAAAGTTGCGAACCTGGGTGAGGGGTTTTCAGAAAAACACTTCAGGCCCTTACCTTCCAAACGAGAAGATGAGGGCCTACCTTTTCCCTAAGGCATCGGCTGATGCAGTCATTCCTCAGCCTCAGGAGAGGATACCAACTGTCCAGAATCCGGTAGATTCTGAAGTCTCGGCCGCCCTTCAAGACATCCAATTGGACGATAGGATGTCAGAAGTGTCGGATTATAAAAAGAAGGACCTTCTGGGAGAAGGTCAGGGGGAGGAGCTGACCCAGGCTCCAGAAATAGAAGAGGAAGAAATCTATGAGGTGTCGGTTACATCGGTTCCGGCCCCGGAATCTGTTCCCTCTACATCATCTGCTATCCCAGGTGATCTGGGAAGGACTCTTTCTTCTATTATTGAGATGATTCAACAAGTACAAAAGAAGAGTGATGAAAAGGAAGCTGTGATGAAACTGGAGATACATAGACTCACAGCATCATGTGGGCCCCAGAAGCAACTCAACGTGAAGGATCTTCCTTTGTGCTCGGATACCAATCCTTGGAGGTATGCCGAACACATGCCAATGACAACTGGGAAGATGGTTATATCGGAGAAGTTGTACTTAATTCCCCTGGAAGATGTGGAATTTTGGCCCAACAAAGACTCTTACCCGGACTGCTACGTCCGTCTTAGGAAGGAGCCAGCCTCAAAGGAGGAGACGGAGCCGAAGGAGGTCATAGTCCTTGACCACAGTAAAGCACAGGCGTTACTAGCGAGCTCAATGAGAGAGAGGGGCTTCACGAGCTCAAAGGTGCCAGCTTTGAGTAAGAAGCTTCCCTCCTTTGTGGCCTCTCCAACCAGAGCCTTTCCCTTCCTGGAAAAGGGATATAAGGCACCCTTGAAGGTGGCGGAGGCAGGGAAACCATGCCCCTCCTTGGAGGAGAGCAAGCTGTTATCCCTGACCGTACCATTTGACCAAGGAGACTGGAAGGACGTACACCTTACCTTCTCAGTCAGGAAGCTGGAAGCTGATATTGCCGAAAGTCAGTTTGGTGAGGAACTTCCAAAGCTGTCGGAGTTTCTCTTGCGCAGAGAGCAAGAGACGAAAGAAAGACTTGCAGCATGGATATCATTCCAAACGACATTAGAAACAATGGCAAGTGACCCCAAGAACCAGGACATGTTCATGGTAGTGGCCAAAACCCATGTGGCCACAGTTACGAAGGATCTCTATAGCTTTATTAAAGCTAGGAGAGCCTGTAGAGAGTTTGTGTTCGCCTCAGCTGTGGTGAGGCACGAACCGAGGAAGCTGATCTCCTCTTGCATCTGGGGCAAGGACCTCTTTCCCAACGAAGGGGTTAAAGAGGTAGTAGACAAGGCCGCCACCGAGAATAGGAACCTTCTCAAAAAGCAGGACTTAAATCTTAAGAGAAAGTCTTCTCCGGATGAGGTTCCCCAACCCAAGAAGAAGACAAAAAGGCCTAGGCTATCCTTTTCGGCCGGCTAAGTCCTACCGACAGCAACAATAGCAACTTCCTGTGACCGCGGTGCCTCAGATAGTGGCACAACCTCCAACCACGTACCAGTTGGTACCTCAACAATTGGCGACACAGTCGCCGGTTTTTAACCCAGCTTTTCAAAGGCAGACTTCTTCCTTTCGCTCAAAAGTTAGAGGAACAGCCAGAGGTTCTTGTAGACGCCCTTCAAGGGGAAGGGGATTCAAGGGAGGATGCAGTCAAGGAGGCAAGGCCTCATGTCCACAACAGCAGAAGTGAGATGCTTCCAGTAGGAGGGAGACTACATCTATATAGGGATTGTTGGACCTTCGATCCCTTGGCCCACATCCTAAATAAGAATGGACTAGGTTGGAGCTGGAGCAGTACTCCACCTCAATTTCCTCAGTTCTTCCAACACTCTAACCCCGTTCTGGAAGAATATGTCAGAGAACTCTTGAGAAAAGAGTAATCCATCAAGTGCCAAGGAAGGCTGTTTTGTGTTCCAAAGAAGGACTCAGAAAAACTCAGAGTCATTCTGGACTTGTCGCCACTCAACAAGTTCATAATGAACTACAAGTTCAGGATGCTCACACTTCAACACATGAGGACCCTACTGCCCCAAAGGGCATATACCGTCTCTATAGACTTGTTTGACGCTTATTGGCACGTTCCAATTAATCGTCACCTCTCCTCCTACCTAGGCTTTAAGTTACAAAGAAGACTTTACGCCTTAAGAGCCATGTCATTTGGGCTAAACATAGCCCCAAGAATTTTCACGAAGCTTGCGAACGCAGCCGTCCATCAATTACGCCTAAAGGGGATCCAAGTAGTGGCCTACTTGGACGACTGGCTGGTGTGGGCAGCATCCAGGACAGAATGCATGCAAGCCTCCAAGATAGTGATCCAGTTCCTGGAACATCTGGGATTCAAGATTAACATCAAAAAGTCTCGACTATCTCCAGCTCAAAAATTTCAGTGGTTGGCAATCCACTGGAACTTGAAGTGATATCGACTTTCCATTCCTGGGAAGAAGAGGAAAGAAATAGCAGGATCTTTCAAGAGACTATTGAAATCCAAACGGATATCAAGATGGAACAGGAGAGAGTGCTGGGCTCTCTACAGTTTGCTTCGATAACAGATCCAGGGCTAAGAGCACAGCTAAAGGATGCAACAGGAGTCTGGAGAAAATACGCATCTAACGCGCGAAGAGATCTAATGAGACCACTACCGACTCGACTGCAAACGCTTCTCAAGCCGTGGTCCAAAGCCAAGAAACTGAAGAAATCAATACTTCTTCAACCTCCTCCTCCGTCAGTTACTATCCACACAGACGCCTCAAAGGAAGGCTGGGGAGGCCACTCTCACCAGAAGAGAGTCCAAGGATCTTGGTCCAATCTTTTAAAGTCATTTCACATCAACTTTCTAGAAGCCATGGCAGTACTTCTGACACTAGAGAAAGTATGTCTTCGCCACTCAACCCACATAAGATATGGTTCTAGACAGCGAGGTGATAGTGAGATGCCTGAATCGACAAGGGTCGAGGTTGCCTCAAATCAACCAAGTGATGTTGGCCATATTCCGTTTGGCGTAAAGGAAGAAATGGCACCTGTCAGCAGTTCACATTCAAGGGTTCCGCAACGTGACAGCGGACGCTCTATCCAGGTTTACACCAATAGAGTCAGAATGGTCCCTAGACGCTGGATCGTTCTCCTTCATCTTGAGTCAAGTCCCGGAACTGCAGATAGACCTCTTTGCGACGAAAGACAAGAAAATACATCGTTATGTGTCCCCATACGAGGATTCGCTACGGAGGCAGTGGACGCTATGTCCCTAGACTGGAACAGATGGTCCAGGATTTACCTTTTCCCTCCGCACAACCTCCTTTTGAAGGTCCTCAACAAACTGAGATCCTTCAAAGGGAAAGCAGCAATAGTGGCCCACAAGTGGCCAAACAGCGTGTGGTTCCCTCTGACATTGGAACTACGACTGAAGTTTGTACCGCTACTGGATCCAACCCTGTCTCAGCGAGTACAGAAGTCGACTGTCTTCGCTTCATCACAGAAAACCCGGAACCTGCATCTCATGATTTTCTCTCCTTAGCAATGAGAAAAAGATTCAGGGTATCAAAAAACAGTATAGACTTTTTGGAGGAAACCAGAAGACAATATGAGGCATCATGGAAGAAGCGGGCGTCCTTTGTCAAGGCGAAGAAACCAAAAAGAAATCTCGACAGATTTCTGATTATCATTCTTCATTCACCTTCATGAGCAGGATTTAGCAGCAAACACAATATCAATGTGCAAGTCTTCCTTGACAAGACCGATACTATATGCCTTTCAGGTCGACATTTCTAACGACGTTCTTAATGAATTCCGAAGGCCCGTGCTAAGCTTAGTCCTTCAGCGCCTCCAAGACCCATTTCATGGTCACTAGATAAGATTCTTCATTTTGCATAAATAATGAACAATGAGGAGTGCGCTTAGAAGGATTTGACTCAAAAGTCATATTTCTGTTTGCACTCGCTCTGGGGACCAGAGTTAGTGAAATAGTGGCTCTCTCTAGAAAGGAAGGCCATGTCCAGTTCTTGGAGGGAGAACTGAATCTATTTCCAGACCCAACGTTTCTTACCAAGAACGAGCTACCCACCAACAGGTGGGGTCCTTAGAGAATCTGCCCTCTGTAGGAAGATGCATCTCTATGTCCAGTGGAGTGCCCAAAGGTCTATCTTCATAGAACTTCAGACTTTAAGGGAGGACAGCTGTTCAGAGGAGAAACCTCGGGCTCAAATTTATCTCTGAAACAACTAATGGCGAAACTAACCTATATTATTCGCAGAGCGGATCCAGACAGTACACCCACAAGTCATGATCCGAGGAAAGTTGCCTATTCCATTAAATTTCCTTAATTATATGGACTTTGAACATCTTCGTTCGTACACCGGCTGGTAGTCATCCAAGGTGTTTTTTATGCACTATGCAAAGCAAGTGGAGCAACTCATGAGGTCTGTGGTAGCAGCAGGTAGAATTCTTAAACCTGCTGTTTAAATCTGCGAGGAACAGTGAAATTAATTTCGGACAATTAATTAAGAGGGTGGGTGTGTAGTCACAGACTGTTACTACACACTGAGTGATGGGCTACTAACGTGTCCTTACGAACTGTTCCATGGACTTTGGTGAACTATAAGCATAATACGGACACTTGTGCCAAGGGTTTCTTATGCTAGTGTAGATAAACAGAAATTCAGACTGTATCAATATTATTAAAAATTCGATTAAAGTGGCAAATCTGTTTCCTTTTGGGCGAAACAATATTTTCTGTTTACTGTTTTCTTTATCGTCCACATTTCATAAATTCTATAAATATTGACTGATATATGTTTATTAAATTTTTAATAAACGAGTTCATAGTGAACCCTGCGTCTTATTCGCCCACACTCATTTTATTAGAAATGTACTGAGCATTAAGTTTAAAATATGGATAATTTTAACATGGAATGTCTTTTAAGATTGTTCCTTTCTTCATGCAAAAATCCACTCGTTTTAACCCTTCCTTAGGAAGGATTAACGTTGTACCCTAAAGGGATGGTGGTAGAGATGCAAAATTTGTTCCTATACGAATACATCTGTTATCCGATAGTTTAATAAAAGTAGACACACTGGGGGAGATGTCAAGAATTCATACTGACATTTGTGACTCTTATACAAAGTTTGCTTCATAATGTATAGGGCGAGACCACTATACAAGCTTGTCATTTTGTCATCCATAGTTAATATGTACTCCTCGAGACTTTTTCCAGGGTCTAGTACGACTCTTCCCTGTAGGGGGCAGGAAGCACTAACAGTTCATGCTTAGATGAAATGATGTATGACGGTAACATCATAGGTCTCTAGGTCTAGACGGACCAGGAAAATACTTTCTTGAGGGTATGGCACCGGTTAAGAATCCACAGATACAGTAATGCTCTGGTAAACTTCCATCAGGACGACATGGCCTGAGCCCAAAAGAAGGATTTTCAGCGAAGCGAAAAATCAATTTTTGGGTGAGGTAGCCATGTCATCATGATGGACCCGCCCTTCCTTTTATTGTAAAGAAGGGCTTATTGACCCCTCCCTATGATACAGTATCTGTAGCACCTCGTGTATCGCTACAAGGAATAAAAATGGCGCTGCCGTCTTCGTCAGATACACACTGGAAACGGAATAGGTGAGATTCCTTGGGAACGTCTCTCTCTTCATTCTCGATTTTAGATTCTTGTCACTGTAACCCCTCGAAGTATTAATACTGTTTGGGGTGAAGATAGCTATGTGGCATGTCAAGAATACGTCCTCTGATATTATGCGATATCTCTGTTAGATTTATTTAGGGATATTTGTTCCAGGAGTTAGAATTCTGGATACCTTAAGTAAAATTCTCTGGGAATATCACTGTAGTCAAATATAACCTAAGAAGCTACCCTTTAGGAATTTCCATCAGGATGACATGGCTACCTCACCTGGGGAGCCCTATTTTCAAAAAATGATAGAACCTTCGTCATCGTCTCCGTCGTCTTCGTGGTCTTCGTCTTCATCGTCTTCGTGTGCGTCGTCTTCGTCTGCGTCGTCTTTTTCAAGTAGGCAGAGGAAGGGACAGAGAGACGATATGAACGGATGCAAACACCCTTATTTTTTTTAAAAAATGAGATCTGAGTGACCCTATAAAAAAAAAAAAAAAAAAAAAAAAAAAAAAAAAAAAAAAAAAAAAAGTCGAAAATGGATAGCTAGGATAATTTCTTCCAGTAGGCAGGGGAAGGGACAGAGAGACGATTTGAACGAATGCAAACACCCTTATTTTGAAAAAAATGAAACCTGGGGAGCCCTATTTTCATAAAATGATAGAACCTTCGTCATCGTCTCCGTCGTCTTCGTGGTCTTCGTCTTCATCGTCTTCGTGTGCGTCGTCTTCGTCTGCGTCGTCTTTTTCAAGTAGGCAGAGGAAGGGACAGAGAGACGATATGAACGGATGCAAACACCCTTATTTTTAAAAAAAATTAAACCTGGGGAGCCCTATTTTCAAAAAATGATAGAACCTTCGTCGTCGTCTCCGTCGTCTTCGTGGTCTTCGTCTTCATCGTCTTTGTGTGCGTCGTCTTCGTCTGCGTCGTCTTTTTCAAGTAGGCAGAGGAAGGGACAGAGAGACGATATGAACGGATGCAAACACCCTTATTTTTTAAAAAATGAAACCTGGGGAGCCCTATTTTCAAAAAATGATAGAACCTTTGTCGTCGTCTCCGTCGTCTTCGTGGTCTTCGTCTTCATCGTCTTTGTGTGCGTCGTCTTCGTCTGCGTCGTCTTTTTCAAGTAGGCAGAGGAAGGGACAGAGAGACGATATGAACGGATGCAAACACCCTTATTTTTAAAAAAATGAAACCTGGGGAGCCCTATTTTCAAAAAATGATAGAACCTTCGTCATCGTCGTCTCCGTGGTCTTCGTCTTCATCGTCTTCGTGTGCGTCGTCTTCGTCTGCGTCGTCTTTTTCGAGTAAGCAGAGGAAGGGACAGAGAGACGATATGAACGGATGCAAACACCCTTATTTTTAAAAAAATGAAACCTGGGGAGCCCTATTTTCAAAAAATGATAGAACCTTCGTCATCGTCTCCGTCGTCTTCGTGGTCTTCATCTTCATCGTCTTCGTGTGCGTCGTCTTCGTCTGCGTCGTCTTTTTCAAGTAGGCAGAGGAAGGGACAAAGACACGATATGAACGGATGCAAACACCCTTATTTTTAAAAAAATGAGATCTGAGTGACCCTATAAAGAAAAAAAAAAAAAAAAAAAAAAAAAAAAAAAAAAAAAAAAAAAAAAAAAAAAAGTCGAAAATGGATAGCTAGGATAATTTCTTCCAGTAGGCAGGGGAAGGGACAGAGAGACGATTTGAACGAATGCAAACACACTTATTTTGAAAAAAATGAAACCTGGGGAGCCCTATTTTCAAAAAATGATAGAACCTTCGTCATCGTCTCCGTCGTCTTCGTGGTCTTCGTCTTCATCGTCTTCGT
>NC_090738.1:84094933-84102433 GCF_036898095.1 Palaemon carinicauda
TATTCAAAAAGAATAACAAAAATGACCGTTTTATACTAAAATCTGTATGACATAGAGTATCTTAAATACAATTTTATCACCATTTAACATTTGACATTGATAATAAACATTTAATTATATTCTTAACAAAGAACTATTTAAAAGTTTTCTTATATTTTTACATGTAAATATTTATTTTCCAAAATTTTCAGTAATGAATTTTTTTTTTTTTTTTTTTTTTTTTTTTTTTTTAACACAAATTTATTGCGTCTAATACATGTTACGAGATAAAATAAGAAGTGAATGTAACACCATATAGTAGAATTCCGATTTTTTTTTTTGGGGTAAGTGAACCAAGAGAGAATGTCCAAATTAAATCCTCAAAACGCAAAGATTGCTCGGCATGAGACTAAATTTTCCTCTAGAAAATGCAATTAGCTCTCTTACCACGTAATACTTCTACACCTGTAACCATTTTGCCTTTAGCTGCCATCTATCTTCGTCCAAATAAAAGGCAAAAGAGAAAAACTTTCAAAACACTTTTATTCACCATAGTCGCAAGGCTGAGCAATTCATCTACACGTAAACGAGATTCGAGTTTCATTTTCACTATATAACTTTCCGTAATTGAGGGCAGGAGGACTTTGCCTACCTATTGACAATCGTTTAAATGCTGTTTTTTTTTTTCAGGTAACAATTGAATGACTATGACGTTCACTTCTAGTGTATATATATATATATATATATATATATATATATATATATATATATATATATATAGTAGGTTGGCCAGGGCACCAGCCACCCGTTAAGATACTACCGCTAGAGTTATGGGGTCCTTCGACAAACCAGACAGTACTACATAGGACCCTTCTCTCTGGTTACGGTTCTTTCCCTTTGCCTAAGCAGACACCGAATAGTCTGGCCTATTTTTTACAGATTCTCCTCTATCCTCATACACCTGACGACACTGAGATTGCCCAAATAATTCTTCTTCACCCAAGTGGTTAACTACTGCACTCAAATTGTTCAGTGGCTACTTTCCTCTTGGTAAGGGTAGAAGAAACTCTTCAGCTATGGTGAACAGTTCTTCTCGGAGGGGGACACTCCAAAATAAAACCATTGTTCTCTAGTCTTAAGGTAGTGCCATAGCCTCTGTACCACGGTCTCCCTCTGTCATGGGTTAGAGTTCTCTTCCTCTTGTTTTGTCATAGTTTTTATAGTTTATATAGAAAATATTTATTTTGATGTTACTAATCTTAAAATATTTAATTTTTCCTTATTTCCTTTCCTCGCTGGGCTATTTTCCCGGTTGGGGCCCCTGGCCTTATAGCATCCTGTTTTCCAACTAGGGTTATAGCTTAGCATCTAATAATAATAATAATGATAAAAATAATAATAGTAATACTGTATACATGTGTTTTTGCATATATATATATATATATATATATATATATATATATATATATATATATATATATATATATATATATATATATATATATGCTATATGTGTGTGCGTGTGTGTGTGTATGTGTGTGTAATTATTTCCGTACACGCTCAACTGCATTCCCATTAGCATTTTTTCAATGCGTAAAATATCAGCTATGTGTGCGTGTCAGATTGCCTTATCTTTGTGTAAGACACGAGCTCTTGCCTTAAGCAGCCCGTAAAAAATATATCTGCTATACTCAACAAAACTGTGTAATTTGTGAGCTACGTAGGACTAGGGCTAGGGAGTAAGGTCTTATATGAGTTAACAATGTTAGCTGTGTAGAGACTAAGTAAATTTTGTTATCACCCAATTGCAACTTGAACATTTGAGACAAAGGCGTGTAATTTTTCTAGAGCTATACAGAAATTAAACTATAAAATTAATGTTTCAATGTATATTTTTAAGCGTTTTTTTTCCCAAATTACCAAATAAAGGCAAATAAAACTTTAATACGAACAGTCATACCACTCTCCACGACTTGAGTTTAACCAAGACCCGATTGTTGAGGTGAAGAAAAATACACCGACTTGTGGGGTTTGGTTGGCAGCCCGGCAGTCGCAAGGGTGATTTTTAACGTTCCAGTACCCAATGCTTACTAATCTTATATATTGCTTATTATATATGATAACACTGCAATTAAAACAAAATTAATAATAATTCACGCAACAAATATAAGAGATAATGTAAAGAATGTAAATAGCCTACGCGAATTAAAGAATTTAGGAATTTTTTTTTTTTTCACCAAATGGTTTTGTTCATGCGAGAGCGGAAATCAAGTGAGGGACTTAAGTGTATGCGTAGATAGCAGTGGTTGAACTCGTCTTTCGGCACCTTCCCCTCTGACATTGGAAACGTCAATGAAAAGGCGTATAGGATTCGTCGCCCTAAACAGCAACCATACAAGGATTAAATATATTGCGCGCATATTTGGTCTAAACGAAGTAATTGGTGCGTTAGAGACACTTGCATACACGAAAACAGACCGATCAGGAACCGGAACACCACACTCCACTACATCTGAGGGTAAGCCAAACAGTTGAAGTGAGCTCAAAACGTAGCTATCAAATGCGTAGTGCAAGTGATAGGAAATAGAATTGATATAACAGCCATACATCATAGATCACCTCCCATTAAACGATAGGGATCTATAATGGAATATTACACGGCAAATGACGAGTTTTGGCGGTCTTCTTTTGTAATGAGGAAACATGCTCAGCTGGATATCGTAGGACATCGCATTGCTGGGCATTAGGAATACAAGGTAAGAAGTCTCAATTTCACTCTCTAAATACATAAAACATCAGTTATACAGAATATTTATGAATTGTTATTAGTATGATACAACGCACTAGGCCTAGAGATTTCATAGGATATATAAAACCAGGTCTGGAGAGTTTATGAGCTACATAAGTCTAGGCCTAGAGAGTTCATGGGATACATAGAACCAGGTCTGGAGAGTTCATGAGCTAAATAGGACTAGGCCTAGAGAGTTCATAGGATACATAGAACCAGGTCTGGAGAGTTCATGAGCTACATAGGACTAGGCCTAGAGAGTTCATAGGATACATAGAACCAGGTCTAGAGAGTTCATGAGCTACATAGGACTAGGCCTAGAGAGTTCAGAGGATACATAGAACCAGGTCTAGAGAGTTCATGAGCTACATAGGTGTAGGCGTAGAGAGTTCATAGGATACATAGAACCAGGTCTGGAGAGTTTATGAGCTAAATAGGACTAGGCCTAGAGAGTTCATAGGATACATAGAACCAGGTCTGGAGAGTTCATGAGCTACATAGGACTAGGCCTAGAGAGTTCATAGGATACATAGAACCAGGTCTGAAGAGTTCATGAGCTACATAGGACTAGGCCTAGAGAGTTCATAGGATACATAGGACCAGGTCTAGAGAGTTCATGAGCTACATAGGACTAGGCGTAGGGAACAGGGTCTGATATAAGTTCACAGTGTTAGGTGTTTTAAGACCAAGAAAATTTTGATATCAATCAGATGTATTTTGAACTTATTCTAGATATAAAAATTCCAAATAAGAACTCGTTTTATTATAAAAACATGTATACTCGTGTTTCTCGGCTATATATTCGTTAGACAACAATTATGTGATGCTTTTGACTCTCGGGCTATGCATAACCAATATATATATATATATATATATATATATATATATATATATATATATATATATATATATATATATATATATATATATATATATATATATATATATATATATATATATATATATGTGTAATATATATATATATATATATATATATATATATATATATATATATATATATATATATATATATATATATATATATATATATCCTTATAACTAAATGGTTGTATTCAATTACCTACTTGATTGACTACATTAAGTGATTTATAGGTCAGCCTACATGTTGAAAAATGTCCCATTATGTGAAAATAAGATTGTTTCCTTATTTTATTTTTCAATCAACGAGTTTATAGCCTACGTTTTGTACGATAAGTTTAAAATTTAACAGGAGTGTTTTCATAAATATTATCGTTACCAGCATGCAGTTATCAAATTGTCAAGTTAGCCTTTAAATTCTCTCTGTTTAATTCTAATTTGAATGAATGTGTTATATATATATATATATATATATATATATATATATATATATATATATATATATATATATATATATATATATATATATATATATATATATATATATATATATACATTATTATTATTATTATTATTATTATTATTATTATTAATACTTGCTAAACTACAACCCTCGTTGGAAACGCAGGATGTTTTAAGCCCAGGTGCTCCAACAGGGAAAAGTAACTACATTAAAATATCTCACATAAAATTTAAAAACGTGAACAAAACCAGAGGAAGAGAAGCAAGACAGAACAGCGTGCCCGAGTGTACCCTCAAGCAAGAGAACCCTAACCCAAAGGCAGTGGAAGACTATGGTACAGAGGCTATGGCACTACCCTAGACTAGAGAACAATGGTTTGATATTGGAGCATCCTTCTCCTAGAAGAGCTTCTTACCATAGTTAAAGAGTCTCTTCTACCCTTAACAATAGGACAGTGGCCACTGAACAATTACAGTGCAGTAACCCCTTGGATGAAGAAGAATTGTTTGGTAATTTCAGTGTAGTCAGGTGTATGAGGACAAAAGAGAATCTCGAAAGAATAGGCCAGACTATTTCGGTGTATGTGTGGGCAAAGGGAACGTGAACCGTAACCAGGGAGAAGGACCCAAAGTAATACTGTCAGGCCAGTCAAAGAACCCCATAACTCTCTAGCGGTAGTATCTCAACGGGTGGCTGGTGCCATGGCCAACCTACTATATATATATATATATATATATATATATATATATATATATATATATATATATATATATATATATATATATATATATATATCATCAGCCGTAATTAGTCCACTGCATGATAAAGGCTTCAGACACGTTCTTCCACTCCCGTCTGTTTATGGTCTTTCTATGCCAGTCTACACCCGCAAATTTTCTTAGCTTGTCAATCCATTACCTTCTGTGTGTGTGTGTGTGTGAATGTTTAGGTAGACCACAAGGGTACGATATCCGTTAAACCATTAAAATGATCTTGGAATACCACCAAGTCCACCACCAACACCTCTGAACATCTCCACCCTCCGATACCACTTATTGAATGTTTCCATATGGCGGTCATCGATGACCCCCATATGGCAACATTCAATGCGCATGTCTTATCTGTTCTGTATGTATATGTTGCGAATATTTATATTCTTTGGCAACTTGTAATAAGAATGTTTTTTTATATAGAACTTTTTAATAGGTTTAAGAGGTCCTTCAGATTGGTATGTATTGTCGGACATTTTCAGTTATCCACGGAAGAGTTCCACAAGTCCTTTTACTATAAAATAGAAAAATAATTAGCATATATATATATATGTGTGTGTGTGTGTGTGTGTGTGTGTGTGTGTGTGTGCTTGTGAATTTTTGTTCAATAAAGAAAAAGGCTACAATGAAGTTATGAAGTGATAGAAAATAAAACAGAAAACACTAGACGCATGACAAATAATAGATTTTTAAATGGAGTACATCATGAAATGATAAATGTTATGAAAATTGTTATTTAAATCAAAGTATAAGCCTTATTTAACTACACTTTTAAAAATACTCTTATATATTACTAGGAACTTCCTATTACGAGATTGGTCCTCCCGTTGAAATGCCTCCGCTGTGAGGCCTTTAACTAGCCTGATAGTACTACATTGGACTCTTATCTCTGGTTCCGGTTCATTTTACCTTTGCCTACACACACACACACACACACACACACACACACCAAATAGTCTGGTCTAGTTCTACATATTCTTCTTTGTCCTCATACACCTGACGACACTGAGATTATCAAACTATTCTTCCTCACTCAAGGGGTTCACTACTGCACTGTAATTTTTCAGTGGCTGCTTTCCTCTTAGTAAGGGTAGAAGAGGCTTTTTAGATATGGTAAACAGCTCTTTTAGGAAAAGGACTATCCAAAATCTAACCGTTGTTATTTAGTCTTAGGTAATGTCATAGGCTCTGTACCATGATCTTCCACTGTCTTGAATTAGAGTTATCTTGCTTGAGGGTACACTCGGTTACACCATCTTGTTACGCTTCATTTTTTTTTTTTTATAGTTTATATATGAAAGATTTATTTTAATGTGGTTACTGTTCTTAGAATATTCTCTTTTAATTGTTTATTGCTTCTCTTGTAGTTTATTTATTTCCTTATTTCCTTTCCTCACTGGGCTATTCTCCCTGTTGGAGCCCTTAGGCTTATAGCATCCTGCTTTTCTAACTGGGGCTGTAGCTTAGCAAGCAGTAATAATAATAATAATAATAATAATAATAATAATAATATTAATAATAATAAAAATAATAATAACGGTTAAATTTTGGATAGTCCTTCTCCTACAAAAGCTGCTTACCATATCTAAAAAGACTCTTCTACCCTTACCAAGAGGAAAGCAGCCACTGAACAATTATAGTGCAGTATTTAACCCCTTGAGTGAGGAAGAATTGTTTGATAATCTCAGTGTTGTCAGGTGTATGAGGACAGAGGAGAATGTGTAGAGAATATACCAGACAATTTGGTGTATGTGTATGTGTTGTCCGAGCTTCCATCAAGGACTAGTTGATTAACTCCTTATTCACTAATTCATATTTATTAATAGATAAACCTATTTTACTTTCGTCAATATAATGAAAAGAGTTCGAACTCGTTGAATAAGACTTGACATTAATGTATAGAAAAGTGGAGGAAAAAAATGAACATTTTCTTTTATTCCAATTGATTCATATGAAGTCTGAATGGAGGCAGAGAAGTTCACGATGAGTATTTAGGATTATTTGATGCTAATTGGGATACGGCAACAGAGACGATGTATTGAGGAATTAAATTGATATATTAGTTGTGAATCATGAAGGTACTTAATTTGATTTAAGGAAACCTTTGTTAACTGAATATTAAAAAAAAAAATATATATATATATATTCTCTAACGTATAGATACAATTTAAAGCTGATATAGCTAAGATGAGTAAAAAAGGAATGGTATATCAATTTTTGAGGTACATTATATTTCATGAAAATACTACTCTTGTAGGAATTTTAATTATTTGCCAAATATTGTAATCCACGTGCATGAGCGCCACGCATACAGATAAAGAAGAATAGTTCTGTACTTTTTTCTCAACGCAGAAAATCCCATATAATTACAACCAAATTAAATGACAAGAGCCCTTGAATGTACACATGCAATTGTCATCCGTTATGTGATCCATTTGAGGCCTATAAATACTTGAGGTGTCGCTAAATAAAGTTTCTTGTTCCGGGACTCGCCTCTTCATCAAGCCTCTTTCCTTCTTGTCACAATATTTGAACATGAAAATAAAACTTATCCTGAAGCTGTACTTATCTTCCGAGGATTTGATGATAACCATAGTTCTCACAAGCCAGAAACATTGTAT
>NC_090738.1:84117433-84124933 GCF_036898095.1 Palaemon carinicauda
GAGCCTCACGAGTGCTAGGCTTCCTAGCCTAGGCACCCTCACACTTCATGCATGATATAACCTTCCTTTTAAAGCTTTATTGAAGATCAGGTAATATTTTATACAATTAAGATATTACTGCATAACATTTTCCTCTTCCAAGATAGTATACTAGTGAGTTTCGGTGAATGATTCTCTATGCTCCTAGGGGCTTTAGTATACTTTCTTACCAGTCCCTCATTGCTCTTGTATTGTCTTCTAAGGGGAGACTGACATCTCCTATACCTTTCAAGTCGATACTATCTCTAACGAGATCTAAAAGCAATTCCCCTTCCCACTGATCAGCTTAGGCTACCCTCAGTTACTTTGCTGCGAACTGTGTTCTGGCAAAATTTACTCGGATGTTTCATCTCTCTCTTAACCACTGACATGGTTTTGAGCTGAGAACGGAAAATCAGAGTAAAGTCTGTGTTAGGCTTCCTACTGTCTTGGTGAAATGGCTTCCCAAGTCAGGTTAGGTTGCCGTTCAGGAGGCTAGTCCTCCCTAGGCCATACTGGAGGCTCTTGTATATCAATTTCCTCCTTCCTCGGTCTGGCAGACAGTCCTGTACCAGTAGATCTTAGTATGAAGAAATGATTTCTTCCTTACTTTAGATCTCTGGTACGAGATTCTGTTCTCTAGTGAGATTGTGTCCTATGCCCGCTCTCTCACTCAACTAACCTAACCCAGGGATATGATTTCTCCTACTTGAGGTTACTTTATGAGATCAGAATCCTTCAAGTTAGGTAATGCTCTAGGGTTTTACCTTACATATAGGACTTTTATTCCTTCCCCACTGTCTCTTTTGTGTTGGATGAACCATCACCCTTTTAGCCATTGTTCTACATTTGACCCTACGGGTAATCTATAAAATTGGCCTGAGGTTCCCTGTCTGCTGACGGCTGGGCTGGCTTCCGGCAGGGACCCTCATATCATTGAGTGTGCTCTCCAGTCCTCCCTTGGACTGCCTTCCATACCCCAGATGAATGGGATATGGTTGAGTGGAAGCCTGAATATAATTCCCCCTTCCTCTTGAACCCTCTTTCGGGATGTAGGCCGGCAAGGCTGAGCCTTTGCCGTCCCCCATCCTCTCTTTCTCTCTGCCTTTCCATAAACTGGGCCAGCCCCCGGCAGCTAGTAGCTGTCGTCGGCCATGTTGGGTTTCTGTCGGCCGGCAGTTACTCTGCCGCCACTTGCCGTGGGTGTCGCTGATCGACAACCCAACGACAATGAACATACTATGACTGGCTTCCGGCAATGGAGTTGCCGGCCGGCAGCCAGCCTCCCAAAATCTATATGTTGCCACCGGTTGCCGCCGGGTCCTACTTGATAGAGGGATCTTTCGGCTGCCGGCGGGCAGAGCGGCAACTGCCGACCTGATGCCCACTACTTTGAAGACAGTATCTGTTTCTAATAGCCGAGAATAGTTCCGGCATATGTCGGCTAGGCCGGCATATGCTGGCAGGCCCGGCATATGCCGGCAGGCCCGGCAGATGCCGGAAAGCCCGGCAATACTGGCGACATGCCGCCGCCAGTCATTGCTGTAGCCCAAAAGTTTTTTTCCAACCTACAAGTGGTTCATGGGCAGCCAATTGTGAGACCATTATCTTTAGGGAGTGATTCTCCCTACCAATTAATGGTTATTACCCATTAACTTAATCCCCTATATTGAACATGGAAGATTGTGTTAAGAAGACACCTTATATCCAAGGATATTATCTTCCCCTTGAATTCACTATGAATCTTTAGTTCAATATTGGAGGAGGTCATAGCAATGGGCTGGACAGGAAACACATGTGGGTGTCTTTCCTACTTTCTAACTTACTCTATCCAAGCTAATATTAATTAAATATTGATTAAATATTGATCGAAATGTATATGCTGAAATCTGATAATTTCACCGAATACTTATAGCTTTTCTTTCTTTACAGGAGGAGCACCCTGTGTGCGGAAACAATTTTTACAGAGTCCGTAGTAAGTGCTTCTACGGACATGGCATGTGCAGGGCCCATGCTCGCTGCGCAGTCACCAAAGGGGCTCTCAAGTACTGGGACCCACAGGTATGTACCGTTTGTGGCAAACTGATTAAAGAGGCTTTTGATGATCAAAAGTCTACTGAGTCTAGGAATGCAGCAAGGGACACGCTGCGAAAATGGGTCAGGGGCTTTAAGAAGAACACCTCTGTCCCATACCTTCCTAATGAGAGGATGAGGGATTGTCTGTCCCCTTTGCATCTGCGGATGCAATTGTTCCCCCGGCTCAACCTGAGATCCCCTTAGTTCAGATTCCGGTAGAACCTGACGTTTCGGATGCCTTTCAGAGCATCCAATTAGAGGACAACATGTCTGTTGTCTCGGAGGAGACTGAGAAAATTCTCCTATTGGATGGACTGGAGCAGGAGGATGAGATACCTCCTGAGACTGGAGTCGAGATAACCGAAACGATTTCGGTATCGTCTGCAGCGGGGACTAAACCGACACCTTCGACTTCTTTCACAGCACCCCAGTTGGATTCCATTACAAGTACGCTACACTTGCTACTGTCCATGGTGCAGGACATTCAGAAGAAATCGTCCGAGAAAGAAGCATCTTTCCGGACGGAGATTTATCAGCTAGTTGCGTCACGTTTAGCACCGAAGAAGTTAAACGTTAAGGACCTCACCACCTTCTCTGACGTTAACCCATGAAGGTACGCAGAGCATATGCCAATGTCAGGGGGGAATATCTACCTCTCAGAGAAGCTGGGAACAGTTCCAGTAGAGGAAATCGAATTTTGGCCTATTAAAGGGGCCTATCCGAATTGCTATGTCCGTCTGAGGACGGAACCAGCATCTAAGGAGGAAACAGAGCCAAAGGAGACGATTGTCCTTGAACTATCTAAGGCACAGGCCTTATATACAACCACCTTGAAAGAGAGGGCCTTTACTAGTTCCAAGGTGCTGGCTCTCAGCAAAAGGAACCCATCCTTTATTGCTGACTCTGAATGTGCCTCCCCGTTTATGACAAAGAGTTTAAGGCAGCCTTAAAGGCAGTTGAGGCAGGGAAACCTTGCCCTACACTTGAAGAGTGTAGACCATTTTCCCTTGCCTTCCCTTCAGATGATAAGGATTGGAAGGATGTCCATAACACCTTCACAGTTGGGAAGCTAGAGGCAGATATCGCTGGACGGCAGTTTCAACGAAGATCTCCCGAAGCTGTCAGAGTCCCTCCTGCACAGGGAACAGGAGACTAAGGAACGTCTCGCTGCTTCCATGTCTCTGCAGACTAGCTTAGAGACTATGGCAAGCATCCCAGACACCCCAGATATGTACATGGTCTTTGCCAAATCTCATTTGGCAACAGTCACCAAGGATTTGTACAATTTTATTAAAGCCATAAGGGCTTGTAGGGAGTTTGTGTTCGCTTCTGCTACAGTGAAGCACGAACCAAGGAAGCTGATAGCTTCCAATATCTGGGGAAAAGACCTCTTCCCAAGTGAAGTGGTCAAAGAGGTTGTAGATAAAGCCGCTTCGGAGAATAAGAATCTCCTCTCTAAATGGGGCTTGTCCTCAAAAAGGAAATCTTCCGCTGATGAGGGTCCCCAGCCGAAGAACAAGTCAAAACGACCAAGAGTGCCCTTTCGACCAAAGCAACAGCAACAGCTTCCCATGGCCACGGTGCCCCAGACGGTGGCACAACCAACCACCACCTTTCAACTGGTGCCCCAAACGCTGGCGACCCAGTGGCCCGTGTTCACCCCAGTATATGAATGGCAATCAACTACCTTTCAGCCGAAGTATCAAGGTCCCTTTTGAGGATCCTCTAGACACCCCTTCAGAGCTAGGGGCAACAAAGGTGGATATGGCCGAGGAGGCAAGTCGTCCAACCAGCACTCCAAGTGAGATGCTGCCGGTAGGAGGGAGACTTCTCCACTTCCGGGATCGTTGGACCTCCGATCCCTGGGCCCACAGCCTAATCAAGAAAGGACTAGGGTGGAGTTGGAGCTCAACTCCACCAAACTTCCCTCAATTCTTCCAACACTCAACCCCCGTACTGGAAGAATATGTTCAGGAACTCTTGAACAAAAGAGTTATACGGAAGGCAAAGTCCATTAGATTTCAAGGAAGGCTATTTTGTGTTCCAAAGAAGGATTCGGAAAAGCTCAGAGTCATTCTGGACTTATCACCACTCAACAAGTTCATAGTGAACCACAAGTTCAGAATGTTGACGCTTCAGCACATAAGGACCCTTTTGCCCAAACGGGGATTCACAGTCTCTATAGACATGACGGATGCATACTGGCATTTTCTAATCAACCGTCAAGTTTCCCCCTACATAGGGTTCAAACTACTGAAAAGAAAGTACGTTTTCAGAGCCATGCTCTTCGGCCTAAACATAGCCTCAAGGGTATTCACAAAGCTTGCGAATGCAGTCATTCATCAACTACGCCTGAAAGGAATCCAGGTGGTAGTCTACCTGGACGATTGGCTGGTGTGGGCAGCATCCGAGGAAGAATGCATGCAAGCCTCAAAGGAAGTGATCCAGCTCCTGGAACACTTAGGATTCAAGGTCAACTTGAAAAAGTCTCGGCTTTCTCCAGCTCAAAAGTTCCAGTGGCTGGGTGTCCACTGGGACCTACAGTCACACTGCCTTTCCATTCCATCAAAAAAGAGGAAAGACATAGCAGGATCTGTCAAAAGACTCCTTCAATCCGACAGGATATCAAGAAGGCAACAGGAGAGAGTGTTGGGGTCCCTCCAATTTTCCTCAGTGACAGATCCAGCATTTAGGCCACAATTAAAAGATGCATCAGGAGTTTGGAGAAAATACGCATCAAATGCTCGAAAAGATCTAGAAAGACCGATTCCAAATCGTCTGCGATCACTAGTCAAGCCATGGTCGGAGGCCAAGAACCTAAGAAACAAGGTACCCTTGAAACCACCTCCTCCAGCAGTCACCGTTCATACGGATGCCTCGAAGAAGGGGTGGGGAGGTCATTCTCATCATCGGAAAGTCCAAGGAACCTGGTCTCCCCTCTTCAAGTCCTTCCACATCAATTTTCTGGAAGCCATGGCAGTTTTTCTATCTCTGAAAAAGCTGCAACTTCGCTGCTCAATCCACATCCGCTTGGTTCTAGACAGCGAAGTAATAATGAGATGCCTAAATCGACAAGGCTCGAGATTGCCTCACATAAATCAAGTGATATTGGCCATCCTTCGTCTAGCCAAGAAGAAGAAGAGATGGCACTTGTCAGCAGTCCACCTTCAAGGGTTCCGCAATGTGACGTATGACGCTCTATCCAGGGTCAACCCGATAGAGTCCGAATGGTCTCTAGACGCAAGATCATTCTCTTTCATATTATGCAAAGTCCCAGGACTGCAGATAGACCTCTTCGCAACGAGCGACAACAAGAAGCTACCCGGTATGTAGCCCCGTACGAGAATCCTGTAGCGGAAGCGACAGACGCAATGTCCATATATTAGAACAGGTGGTCTAAGATCTACCTGCTCCCTCCAACCAACCTTCTGCTGAAAGTCCTCGACAAACTGAGATCCTTTCGGGGAACAGCAGCAATAGTGGCCCACAAGTGGCCCAACAGCGTTTGGTTCCCTCTGATAACGGAACTACGCCTGAAGCTGATTCCGTTGCCGGAACCAGTTCTGACTCAGCAATGCAGAAATTGACTGTCTCTGCTTCGTCAGAGAAAACCTAGAACATTCATCTCATGATTTTCTCGCCCTAGCGATCAAGAAACGGTTTGGGACTTTTAGACACAGTATTAACTTCTCAGAAGAATACAAGTCAAAGTCAACAAGAAGACAATATGAGTCTTCCTGGAAGAAATGGGTGGCCTTTGTCAAGGCGAAGAATCCTGAGGAGATACCTACAGATTTCTGCTTGTCCTTTTTCATCCATCTGCATAAACAAGGTTTAGCAGCTAATACGGTTACTACATGTAAATCCGCCCTAGCCAGACCAATACTATACACCTTCCAGGTAGACTTCTCTAATGAAATCTTCAACAAGATTTCTAAAGCCTGCGCCAAACTTCGGCCTGCAGCTCCTCCAAAGCCCATTTCATGGTCTTTGGATAAAGTTCTTCACATAGCTCAATCCTGAACAATGAAGATTGCTCGCTGAAAGACTTGACCCAAAAGGTGATATTCTTATTTGCACTAGCTCAGGAGCCAGAGTTAGCGAAATACTGGCAGACTCGAGGGGTGATGGCCACATTCAGTTCACAGACACCGAAGAACTGAACCTCTTTCCGGACCCGTCATTTCTAGCCAAGAACGAGCTGCCCACTAGAGATGGGGTCCCTGGAGAATCTGCCCTCTGAAGGAAGAAGCATCCCTCTGCGTAGTGGATTGCTTAAAGGTCTATCTTCGTAGAACTTCAGAATTTAAGGGAGATCAGCTTTCAGGGGAGAGACTTCTGGTTCAACGTTATCCTTGAAACAGATAAGGGCGAAGATCACCTATTTTATACGCAGAACGGATCCAGACAGTACACCCGCAGGTCACGATCCGAGAAAAGTTGCCTCGTCTCTGAATTTCTTCCAGACAATGTCGTTTGAAAGTCTCCGTGCTTACACTGGTTGGAAGTCTTCCAGAGTTTCTTCAAGCACTACGCGAAGCAATTACAAGAAATAAAATTTCATGCGGTAGCGGCAGGCAGTGTTATAAAACCTGCCGCTTGATTACTGCGAAGAACAGTGCACTAATTGGGACTTTTAGTGAAGGGTGTACATGATAGACTCTTAAGGTATATCATGTTGAGTATTGTGTTTAAGAAGACACTATAGACTGTTCTATCTATACAGGTGACATCAAGCATAATAAGCTGACATAAGTGCCAGGCATTCTTATATGCACAGTGTTACTAGTAATAACAGCATACATAGTGAAATATTATATTTCCCGTTGAGTGGCTAATGTTTCCTTTTCAGGTGAAACTTATTTATTTTTTGTTATTTCTGTTCATGCTTTTAAGCAGAATTGTTCAGCGTAAGATGTAATTGAGTACAACCATGATATCTATTTTTGTAATAAACAATAGAAGGAATCTTTGCGTCTCTTTCACCTCAAATATTCCAATTTATGTATAAATCAGAGCATCCTTGATTCTCTTAATATTTAACGAAATATTGGGGAACTAAGGTTTCTACCATTCCAAGAAAACAGGTAAGAACTGATTGTACTAACTGTTTATCTTACTGATTTAAGGTTTCCTACATGTATACAAACCTGTCTGTCTATTTATATCCAGACTTGGGAGGATTCAGTAACCTATACAGGACTGTACCATCTAAGTACAAACTATGCTTTACGTATATAATGACACTAATATACATACTGTTTGCTAGATTGTTCCTTGAACTCACAATCCTCGGGATTTTTCCTAAAGTCTACCTAGACTTTTGCCTGTAGGGGGCAGGAAGAACTGACATATTTTATGATCAGTTAATTGATGTATAATGGTAACATCAAGTGTCTCTGGTCC
>NC_090738.1:84129933-84132433 GCF_036898095.1 Palaemon carinicauda
CAAGGACTCTCTCCACCCAAACTATGACCAGGGAGGGCCAGACAATGGCTGATGATGACTCAGCAGGTAGAACTATGGACTTCCCCTAACCCCCAATTCTTAGCTTACAAGGATGGTAAGGTTACAGACACTACAAGAAACTATCGAGCTATATATATATATATATATATATATATATATATATATATATATATATATATATATATATATACACACACATATATATATATATATATATATATATATATATGTATGTATATATATATATATATATATATATATATATATATATATATATATATATATATATATATATATATATGTGTGTGTGTGTGTGTCTGTGTGTATGTATATATGTATATATAATCAAAGGATACGATAATTTCCTGTGAATTATCAAAACAGTTTTCTTTTCCGCTGCAAATTTTAGTAGAAATAACATATATTCTAAATACCTTTAGCTATTATTTACAATTATACGCCTTAATGGTCAAAATGTCTCCAAAGGCCATAGAGCTGTTGCATCTAACGATAAAAACAACACTTTATTGCACAATAGTGAAAACATCTACTGCAATAAGTTTCGCGAAATATTCAATAAAGGAAAATATTGCATAAAACGTCCTAAAGTAATTCCATAAGTAATTCTATCCCTAAACGAATTACAGCAATAACGATAAAAGAGGAAACGGAGTTTGTTTAGTTTGTACGGGAAATGAAGAATAGAAATTCTGCTCTTTTCTGAAATGGTTTTCTTTGCAGGGAAAGTTCATAAAGAATTTCCTCTAAAACTAAGAGATATTAATAATTTCTTTGCAGGTATATCTCGAAGGAACCAGTTTCTTCTTACTGAGCTTTGTCTTATTTACACTGAAAATGCCAGATGATTCAATGTGTTCTTATCTTTTCCTACGTCTTTTCAAATGAAAAAGAGGAATCAAATTTTACGGTCATTTTGCAATCGCTTACATTTGCTTGGAAAATTTTAGTAAGTATTTAAATCATATTTGTGAATATTACTAGTAATTATGATGACGTAATAATTAAATGTTCAAGCAGAATTTTTAGGTATTTTTTTTTCCCACAGAAATTTAACTGTATACTTAATATTTCCCCCAAAAATATCGAATTGTCTATTATTTGTAACAGAACAGAAACGAAATATAATTTTCATTTTAGTTAAAAAAAAAATACAGTCAATTGATCTGACAGAATAAAAGGAATAAATAATACATTATACATTATGCATACAATTTAATAACTTTTTTTAAAACAAAACTCCACAAAACATTGCATAACTCACCACCCAAAAAATAAGTTAAGACCATTAAAGGACTTGGATAATTCG
This sequence comes from Palaemon carinicauda, assembly GCF_036898095.1. NCBI lineage: Eukaryota > Metazoa > Arthropoda > Malacostraca > Decapoda > Palaemonidae > Palaemon > Palaemon carinicauda. The sequence goes on from NC_090738.1 coordinate 84,131,282, forward strand.
GTCAACATTTGGTTTGAGGTAATCTCTGCCTCTCGTGAGATTAGACTTCTGGTTTGCCGAGTCCAACCCTTCATCGGGCTAAGTATAAAGAGGATGATGGAGAGCGGGAAAATCCCTCTCTTTCTCTCCTCAATTAAGATCGAAGGAAATAGTTAAGAGATCCTTAACTCGAAGCTGAATAGGCTGGGACTCCGCTGTTTCTGGGAGAGGCTACAGAGAAAATTCGTGTTGCTTAGACTGATCTAAAATGTACGTCTGTTTGTGCGTGTTTATATCTACGTTTTCATTCCTTTGCTGAAATCTTAGGTTGTATGCGAATAGGTATTTATTCATAAAAATAATCTCTTAACTTTCATTGCATTTTTTATGTTTGTTTTTTCTATATATTGAAAGGTTATATCTATCCTTATGTATTTTCTATTTATATCTATATCTCGACTTATACAAGCTTATAAAGATTTTATCTGAAGTAAATTTTTCATCTGTTTGGATGTAAATTTATTTTTTTTTTGTATATAAAGAATCATAAAAAGACGCACCTATCCATCTATCTATCTATCTATGAGTGGAAATAGTTACTATGGGTAACGTCATTTTAATTATATGCCAGTAGCAGGTATCGGAACCAACATACCGAATGAGTTCACTAACCATCAAAATGATTTAGCAGTCAGTGATGTTCGGAAGTGAATGCGCTTTATTGGGGTATTGAAACTGAATATATATTATATTTTTGGTCAACTTTTTATTTATTTATTTTTGGTCAGAATTAAGTACTAATTAATAAAGGTATTAATGTCCTTGGAAATATGAAATGTATCTATTAAGATTATCTGATAAATTTATTGTTTTATTTATTGTCTTCATGTGGAACATCCTTCTTCCCAACTCTTAAATGGTATATAACTGTCTGATGAAAAGTCACTTAAATTCACTATATATATATATATATATATATATATATATATATATATATATATATATATATATATATTATATATATATATATTTATGTATATATATATATATATATATATATATATATATATATATATATATATATATATATACATATATATATATATATATATATATATATATATATATATATATATATATACATATATATATATATATATATATATATATATA
>NC_090738.1:84139933-84144933 GCF_036898095.1 Palaemon carinicauda
CACCCTCTTAATTAATCGTCCCAAATTAATTACACTGTTCCTTGCAGATTTAAAACAGAAGGTTAGAGAATTCTACCTGCTACTACCACAGATCTCTTGAGTTGCTCTACTTGCTTCGCATAGTGCATAAAGAACACCTTGGATGACTACCAGCTGGTGTAAAAACAAGGATGTTCAAAGTCCATATAATTAAAGAAATTTTATGGAGGAGCCAACTTTCCTTGGATCATGACTAGCGAGTGTACTGTCTGGATCCGTTCTGCGAATAACATGGGTGATTTTCACCCTTGGTTATAGATAACTTTGAACCCAGGGTTTCTCCTCTGAATAGATGTCCTCCCATAAAGTCTGAAGTTCTATGAAGATAGACCTTTAGGCACTCCACTGGATATAGAGAGGCATCTTCCTTCAGAGGGCAGATTCTCTAGGGACCCCACCTGTTGGTGGGTAGCTTGTTCTTGGTAAGAAACGTTGGGTCTGGAAATAGATTCAGTTCTCCCTCCAAGAACTGGACGTGGCCTTCCTCTCTAGAGAGAGCCACTAATTTACTAACTCTGGCCCCCAAAGCGAGTACAAGCAGAAATATGACTTTTAATTCAAAACCTTCTAAGCACATTTCCCATTGTTCATTATTTATGCACAATGAAAAATCTTATCTAATGACTATGCAAAGGGTCTTTGGAGGCGCTGAAGGGATAAGCCTAGCATAGGCCTTCGTAATTCATTTTAAGAACGTCGTTAGAAAGGTCGACCTGTAAGGCATATAATATCTGTCTTGTCAAGGCAGGCTTGAACAATAGTATTGCGTTGGCTGCTAAACCTTGCTCATGAAGGTGAATGAAGAATGATAAATAGGAACCTGTCTAGATTTCTTTTGGTTTCTTCACCTTGACAAAGGATATCTGTTTCTTCCCTGAAGTCTTATAATGTCTTCTGGTTTCCTCCAAAAGTAAACTGACTTTTAACACCGAATCTTTTTCTCATTGCTAAGGAGAGAAAATCATGAGATGTAGGTTCCGTGTTTTCTGTGATGAAGCGAAGACAGTCGACTTCTGTACTCGATGAGACAGGGATGGATCCGGTAGCGGTACAAGCTTTAGTCGTAGTTCCAATGCCAGAGGGAACCACACGCTATTTGGTCACTTGTGGGCCACTATTGCTGCTTTCCCTTTGAAGGATCTCAGCTTGTCGAGGACCTTCAAAAGGAGGTTGCGCGGAGGGAACAGATAAATATTGGACCATCTGTTACAGTCTAGGGACATAGCGTCCGCTGCCTCCGCTAGCAGATTCTTGTATGGGGACACGTAACGATCTATTTTCTTGTTGTCTTTCGTCGCAAAGAGGTCTATCTGCAGCTCCGGAACTGGACTCGAGATGAAGGAGAACGATCCTGCGTCAAGGGACCATTCTGACTCTATTGGTGTAAACCTGGATAGAGCGTCCACTGTCACATTGCGGAACCCTTGAATATGAACTGCTGACAGGTGCTATTTCTTCCTTTCCGCCAAACGGAATATGGCCAACATCACTTGGTTGATTTGAGGTGACCTCGACCCTTGTCGATTCAGGCATCTCCCTATCACCTCGTTGTCTAGAACCAGTCTTATGTGGGTCGAGTGGCGAGGAGATACTTTCTTTAGTGTTAGAAGTACTGCCATGGCTTCTAGAAAGTTAATGTGAAATGACTTGAAAATATTGTAATAAGCTCCTTGGACTCTCTTCTGAAGAGAGTGACCTCCCCAGGCTTCCTTTGAAGCGTCTGTGTTGATAGTTACTGACGGGGGAGGAAGTTGAAGAAGTATTGATTTCTTCAATTGCTTGGCATTGGACCACGGCTTGAGATGCGTTCGCAATCGAGTCGGTAGTGATCTTATTAGATCTCTTCGCGCGTTTGATGCGTATTTTCTCCAGACTCCTGTTGCATCCTTTAGCTGTGCTCTTAGCACTGGATCTGTTATTGAAGCAAACTGTAGAGAGCCCAGCGCTCTCTCCTGTTCACGTCTTGATATCCGTTTGGATTTCAATAGTCTCTTGACAGATCCTGCTATTTCTTTCCTCTTCTTCCCAGGAATGGAAAGTCGATGTGACTTCAAATTCCAGTGGATTCCCAACCACTGAAATTTTTGAGCTGGAGAAAGTCGAGACTTTTTGATGTTGATCTTGAATCCCAGATGTTTTAAGAACTGGATTACTATCTTAGAAGCTTGCAGGCATTCTGTCCTGGATGCTGCCCACACCAGCCAGTCGTCCAAGTAGGCTACTACTGGGATCCCCTTTAGGCGTAATTGATGGATGGCTGCGTTCGCAAGCTTCGTGAAAATCCTTGAGGCTATGTTTAGCCGGAAAGGCATGGCTCTGAAGGCGTAAAGTTTTCTATGTAACTTGAAGCCTAGGTAGGAGGAGAGGTGATGATTAATTGGAACGCGCCAATAAGCGTCAGACAAGTCTATAGAGACAGTATATGCCCTTTTGGGCAGTAGGGTCCTTATGTGTTGAAGTGTGAGCATTCTGAACTTGTAGTTCACTATTAACTTATTGAGTGGCGACAAGTCTAGAATGACTCTGAGTTTTTCTGAGTCCTTCTTTGGAACACAAAACAGCCTTCCTTGGAATTTGATGGACTTAACTTTCCAGATTACTCTTTTGTCTAAGAGCCCTCGGACATATTCTTCCAGAACGGGGTTGAGTGTTCGAAGAATTGAGGAAACTGAGGTGGAGGACTGCTCCAGCTCCAACCTAGTCCATTCTTTATTAGGCTGTGGGCACAGGGATCGAAGGTCCAGCGATCCCTAAATATCTGTAGTCTCCCTCCTACTGGAAGTATCTCATTTCTGCTGTTGTGGACCTGAGGTCTTGCCTCCTTGACCGCGTCCTCCCCTGGATCCCCTTCCTCTTGAAGGGCATCTAGAAGAACCTCTGGCTGTTCCTCTAGCTTTCTAATGAAAGGAGGAAGTTTGCCTTTCGAAGACCACTTGTTGAGGTACCAGCTGGTACGTGGTTGGAGGTTGTTCTACTATCTGAGGCACCGCAGTCACAGGAAGTTGTTGTTGTTGTTGCTGTCGGTAGGGTTCAGCCGGCCGAGAGGATGGCCTAGGCCACTTTGTCTTCTTCTTGTGTGGGGACCCTCATCCGGAGAAGACTTTCTCTTAAGATCTAAGCCCCACTTTTTGAGAAGGTTCCTATTCTTACTGGCGGCCTTGTCTACTACCTCTTTAACCACTTCGTTGGGAAGGAGGTCTTTTCCCCAGATAAGAGAGGAGATCAGTTTCCTCGGTTCGTGCCTCACCGCAGACGAGGCGAACACAAACTCTCTACAGGCTTTCCTAGCTTTAATAAAGCTATAGAGATCCTTCGTAACTGTGGCCAGATGGGTTTTGGCCACTACCATGAACATGTCCTTGTTCTTGGGGTCACTTTCCATCGTTTCTAATGTCGTTTGCAACGACATTGATGCCACAAGTCATTCCTTCGTCTCTTGCTTTCTTTGCAAGAGAACCTCCGACAGTTTTGGGAGTTCCTCACCAAACTGACGTTCAGCAATATCAGCTTCCAGCTTCCCGACTGAGAAGGTAAGGTGTACGTCCTTCCAGTCTTCTTGGTCCAAGGGCAAGGTCAGAGATAACGGCTTGCACTCCTCCAAGGAGGGGCATGGTTTCCCTGCCTCCACCGCCTTTAAGGCTGCCTTATATCCCTTTTCCATGTACGGAAAGGCTCTGGAAGGAGAGGCCACAAAGGAGGGAAGCTTCTTACTCAAGGCGGGCACCTTTGAGTTCGTAAAGCCCCTCTCTTTCATCGAGCTCGCTAGTAACGCCTGAGCTTTACTATGGTCAAAAACTATGACCTCCTTCGGCTCCGTCTCCTCCTTTGAGGCTGGCTCCTTCCTAAGACGGACATAGCAGTCCGGATAAGAATCTTTGTTGTGCCAAAATTCCACCTCTTCCAGGGGAATTGCTCCCAACTCTTCAGATGTCAAGATCTTCCCGGTTGTCATTGGCATGTGTTCGGCATACCTCCAAGGATTGGTATCCGAGCACGTTGAGTCGCTTCTGGGGCCCCCGTGATGCTGCAAGTTTACGTATCTCCAGTTTCATTGCAGCTTCCTTCTCATCATTCTTCCTTTGAATTTGGTGGATCATCTCAACAATAGAAGAAAGAGTCCTTCCCAGTTCATCTGGGATAGCAGACGATGTAGAGGGTAACAAGTTTTGGGTCCGGAACCGATGTAACCGACACCTCGTCGATTTCTTCCTCTTCTACTTGAGGAGACTGGGACAGCTCCTCCTCCTGACCTTCTCCTAAAAGATCCTTCTCTGTAGAATCTGACACCTCCGACATCTTATCGTCCAATTGGATGTCTTGAAGGGCGGCCGAGACTTCAGAATCTACCGGATTCTGGGCAGTTGGTATCTCCACCTGAGGCTGAGGAATGACTGCATCAGCCGATGCTTTAGGGAAAAGGTAGGCCCTCATCTTCTCATTTGGAAGGTAAGGGCCTGAGGTGTTTTTCTAAAAACCCCTCACCCAGGTTCGTAACTTTTCCCTGGCAGCATCCCTTGACTCCGTCGACTTAGGGTTGTCAAAAGCCTCGGTAATCAGGTTAGAACATACTGTATAAACCTGAGGGTCCCAATACCGAAGATCACCTCTGGAGGCTGCACATGCTGCGTGCCTCCTGCAAAACTGATGTCAACAGAAGTTCTTACTGCGGACATTACAGAACTCACTCCCGCACTTCGGATGGTCCTCCTGTAAAGAGAAGAAAAATCCATGAGTATCAAGTGAAGGCTTTTCACTTATATTAAAACATGTAGCTTACACAGTAAAGCTATAAAAGAAAGAAGGAAAGACACATACTTGTATTTCCTGTCCAATCAATTGGTGTAACCTCCCAAGGTATTAAAACTAAGGTTAATTCTATTCTAGAATACCTTATGTAATTTCCTAAACGGAAATTTAAGGTGTAGTTCACACCTTGAAATAAAGTTTTAATATACGGGATA
>NC_090738.1:84154933-84179933 GCF_036898095.1 Palaemon carinicauda
TCACTATTGTGTAATAAAGTGTTGTTTTTATCGTTAGATGCAACAGCTCTATGGCCTTTGGAGGTATTTTGACCATTAGGGCGTTCAATTGTAAATAATAGCCAAAGATATTTAGAATATATGTTATTTTTACTCAAATTTGTAATGGAAAAGAGATCCGTTTTGACAATACGGTGAAGATTATTGTATACCTTTGATTACATATATATATATATATATATATATATATATATATATATATATATATATATATATATATATATATATGTGTGTGTTTGTGTGTGTTTGTGTGTGTGTTTTAGTATATATATATATATATATATATATATATATATATATATATATATATATATATATATATATATATATATATATATATATATATATATATACACATATATATATATATATATATATATATATATATATATATATATATATATATATATACATATATATGTATATATATATATATATATATATATATATATATATATATATATATATATATATATATATATATAATATATATATATATATATATATATATATATATATATATATATATATATATATATACATATACATATATATATATATATATATATATATATATATATATATATATATATATATATATATATATATTTTGGGCTCAAGCCATGTCGTCCTGATGGAAGTTCCTTAAAGGCAGCTTCCTAGGGTATATTACAACTACGGCGATATTCCCAGAGAATTTACCTTCAGGTACCCAGAATTCTAACTCCTGGAGCGAGTATCCCTAAAAAGACCTTAGGGATATCGTAAATATCAGTGGACGTATTCTTGACACGCCTCATAGCAATCTATACCCCGAATAGAGTTAACACTTCGTAGGGGTAAAATGGCAAGAAAACGAAAACGATAAGAAAGGGGGGAGCCGTTCATAAGGCATCCCTCCTCCCCGTTTCGAAAGCGTGCCCTGCGCCGCTCACGGCGCCATCTGTATTCCTTTTTGCGTAGCTCTACGACTCGGTGTGTTTTTCCCTGTTTACTACCCAATCTTGGAATTTTCTCGGTTAATAATGCTTTCTCCAACTTCTTCTGCCTCGGATAAGTTGAGTATTATTTCTTTTATGTATAAATGTAGGCTCTTGGTTAAAATTAAAGTAATTAAAAGAGTTATCTTTGATACAAGAGCTGTTGCCTGCTGGAGGCATCATGGATGCTGTCGCTCGCTAGAATAGGATTTATTTGTTAGCAAGAGCGACGTTCCCAGCCCCCTTTGCGCTTAAATATTAGCTACTTAGCTTAATTAGGAATTCTGTTATGATGCGATAGTAGTGTGCCTGGCGAAATTTGCCAAGGCTACCAACACTAGTCTTCGTAGGCTAGTTGTTGGCTTATGTACTTCCTGCATGATAATTAGTCTTCCAAATGTGAATTTATTGCTTTAAGCGTTAGGCAACGTTATACATATAAGTCCTTTTCGAGTACCTTCCAAGATAGTATTGGTGTGAGTTTCGGTGAATTAGGTAATCGATTCTCTTAGTGCCTAGGCTAGGTTGTCTTAGGTCATTATAATATTATCTGTTCCCCGTTTGCTCCCTTCTCTTCGGGGAAGAGGCAAACCCTTTCCCTCTGTTTAAGCCTTAGGCTTAACTCTAGTGGTTTATTTGAATTAATCTTCAAATATATCTATGCTGGAGTAGTACTGTACCTTCTCGTTCCAACTGTATTGGTTCAGAGGGGGACAGTACAACAGTGTTTAGTCTGAGCCCGGTTTGTCTGGCATGGGGCAGAGTCTCCCTTGCTGATTGACTCGGGCATTAAGGGTTACCCCCTTAGTCCACCTTGTTGGGTTCCAGTAGTGATCCCTTTACTCGGTGACTCATCAGACTGTCCTATTGCCGTTCCGGTCTCGGGATATGTTCCCTTTTCTGGAAAGGCAATTCCTTCCTTGCCGTGGTTCGTGGGAGGCAGCCAGTAGTGCCGGCCTCCCTCTCGGGTCTTTCTCTAACTGAGATGAACTGTCTTAGTTGGGAATGACCCTTAACCAAGGTAAGGTTGGATAGGACCCTCTGTCCTTCCCTTCTCTTTTTCCGTTCCTTGTGTCAGTCGTCTGCATCCTTGCCTAGCCTAGGTTGGGATGAGGAACTGACGTGGTCTCCTGTCGGCCGGCAAAGTGTGCCGACCGGCAGAGACCATTACTTTGAGTGCTGCCCGGTCCTTTCTTGGTCCCTCTATCGCTGCCGTCTGAAGATTCAGTAGGCAGCGGTTAGGAAGCTTGACTTAGTGTCTCCCCTTCCTTTCGGCACTCTTTCGGGTGCCGGGCCCAGAGACTTATAGTCTCTTAACCCGGCACTCATTCTATTGTCTTAGTATGTGTTGTCCTTGCCGTCTGCCGGCCTACAGGCCGGCCGTCGGTGGGGAGGGGTGTTCTCCAGTTCTCTTGCTGTCGGTCGGCGTTGGGTGTATACCTTTGCCGGCCGGTCTCTTGCTCATCTGCCGGCCACTACAAGTGGGGCCGGCAGCCGAGCGCTGCCTAGTGTGGGGGCCAGCCGGCAGGGTTTGTTTACTGCTGCCGGCCGGCCCGCGACACTGCCCAGTCAGCCGGCCACTAAGAATGATGGCCGGCAACGCAGTGCAAACCGGGTGGCTACGGTCCGGCAACCACTGCCGGCCGGTTCAGGCATGGGATCTGGAGTTCTCCCCAATAAAGGTGATCTGATGTTGTGTACTTGAGATCTACCTTTCGAAAACAAGGGGGGGGGGGGTGCTGAGCGGCAATAGCCGGCTGGCACACCACCCTCAGGTACTGTATCAGTCCTCTCTTGGTGGTATATTCAACCAAGGGAGTTCATGATGTAGTAGGTTACAACACTGTCTTTTCTATCTTACTTGTGTTACTGGTATAATCACCTGGTGTCGCCTTACAAGGATAAAAGATAATTCTTTTATTCCTGGCCAGAATGGTAATATTTTACCTTAGGTGTGAGCTACACCTAATTTCCTTTGGAAATACGTTCTCTGGTTATTCTAGTAAAGACTAACTATGTGACTTGGCTGGTGGGCTTCCACAGGTGTTTGTGTGGGTTTCACAAGTAGGTGTCTTTCCCTTATTCTTGTTGAATACTCATTTGTTACATGTGAATTAAAATTCACTTGATATTCATGGAAATTTTTCTTCTTTTACAGGAGGAGCATCCGAAGTGTGATAGTGTCTTCTGCAATGTCCGCAGTAAGAACTTTTGCGGACATGCCTCGTGTAGGAGGCACGCGGCTTGTGCAGCCTCCAATGATGACCATCGTTACTGGGATCCGCAGGTATGTGCTGTATGTACTAACCTGCTATCAGAGGCTTTTGAATCCCCTAGGTCGGCGGAGTCAAGAGATGCAGCGAGGGAGAGGCTTCGCGTATGGGTAAGGGGTTTTCAGAAAAACACCACTGGACCTTATCTTCCTAACGAGAAGATGAGGGCATACCTTTTTCCCAAGGCTTCCCCTGATGCTGTTGTTCCCCAGCCTCGGCCGGAGATCCCTCTGATCCAGATTCCAGTGGAGGAGGATGTCGCTGACGCCTTGCAGGACATCCAGTTGGACGACAAGATGTCCGACTTGTCCGATCGTGCGGAGCAGGATCTCCTCGCAGAGGGCGAGGAGCAGGATCGAGATCCTATTGCCGTGGAGGAAGAGGTTCCCGTATCATCAGACGTGCCGGTTCAGGTCCCTGAACCTATCCCCTCTACCTTGTCCGCTCTTCCAGCAGAGCTTGGACAGGCTCTCTCTTCCATCGTTGGTATGATCCAACAGATGCAGAGGGAGAATAATCAGAAGGCCGCTACTTTGGAGCTCCAGATGCAGAAGATCACAGCATCACGTGGACCCCCAAAGAAGCTCAACGTTAAGGACCTTCCTCTGTGCTCGGATGCCAACCCGTGGAGATATGCCGAGCACATGCCGATGACGATTGGGAAGATCGTCATGTCGGAGAAACTGGGTTCAGTTCCCCTTGAGGAGGTGGAATTCTGGCCCAGTAGAGGGGCCTACCCGGACTGCTATGTCCGTTTGAAGAAGGAGCCGGCTTCGAAGGAGGAGACGGAACCAAAGGAGGTGATTATCCTGGATCACTCCAAGGCTCAAGCCACTTTGACAGCTGCTTTAAAGGAGAGGGGGTTCTCAAACTCAAAGGTTGCCGCCTTGAGTAAGAAGCACCCCTCCTTTGTATCCTCCCCGGCTAGGGCCTTCCCCTTTATGCAAAAGGGGTTTGCGGCCGTCATCAAGGCGGTTGAAGCTGGCAAGCCGTGCCCGTCTTTGGAGGAATGTAAACCTCTATCGCTGGCATTGCCAATGGATAATAAGGACTGGAAGGAGGTGCACCTTACTTTCTCGGTTGGGAAGTTGGACGCCGACATTGCAGGACAGCAGTTCGGCGAAAACCTTCCCAAGTTGTCGGAATTCCTTCTACGGAGGGAATTGGACACAAAGGAGCGCCTGGCAGCCTCGATGTCTCTCCAGACCAACATGGAGACGATGGCTAGCGACCCCAAGATGCCAGAGATGTTCATGGTTATGGCCAAAATCCATCTGGCCACAGTAACCAAGGACCTCTATTGCTTTGTTAAAGCAAGGAGGGCCTGTAGGGAGTTTGTGTTCGCCTCGGCCACAGTGAGGCACGAACCCAAGAGGCTAATTTCATCCAACATCTGGGGTAAAGATCTCTTTCCCAAGGACGTGGTCAAAGAGATCGTGGACAAGGCAGCCACTGAGAACCGCAATCTTCTCCTGAAGTGGGGCCTGTCCCTTAAGAGGAAGTCTTCTCCGGATGAGGGCCCTCAGCCGAAAGGAAAGGCGAAGAAGTCAAGGTTTTCCTCCCGTCCAGCCAAGTCCTTCAAACAGCAAAGACAACAGCAGCAACAGCCAGCTTTGCCTCCGGTTCCACAACTGGTAGCCCAGACCCCGACCACCTTCCAATGGGTTCCCCAAGCCATGTCATCAGCTTCCCCGGCATTCAATCCCGTGTTCGAGGGACAGTCGACCACGTTTCGTGCAAGGCCCAGAGGAGCAGCTAGAGGGTCATCAAGACGCCCCTCTAGGGGACGAGGATTCAGAGGTGGTCGCGGCCAGGGAGGCAAGACTGCAGGACAGTCAAAGTGAAGTGTCGCCGGTAGGAGGGAGACTTCAGTATTTCCGGGATCGCTGGACCTTCGATCCCTGGGCCCACAGCCTTCTCAAAAATGGACTGGGTTGGAGTTGGTACAGTACTCCGCCCCAGTGCCCTCAATTTTTCCAACACTCCACCCCCGTTTTGGAGGAGTACACCCAAGATCTGTTGGAGAAAAAGGTGATCAGGAGGGTAAAGTCCATCAAGTTCCAAGGGAGGCTGTTTTGTGTTCCCAAGAAAGACTCGGGGAAACTCAGAGTCATTCTGGACTTGTCACCACTCAACAAGTTCATAGTGAACCACAAGTTCAAGATGTTAACGTTACAACACATAAGGGCCTTACTGCCCAAGAGGGCATATACCGTCTCCATCGACTTGTCAGACGCATATTGGCACGTTCCAATAAGTCGTCGTCTCTCCCCCTACCTAGGATTCAAGCTACAACAAAAACTTTACGCTTTCAGGGCGATGCCCTTCGGGCTAAACATAGCCCCAAGGATCTTTACGAAGCTTGCGAGCGCAGCTCTCAAACAGTTACGCCTAAAAGGGTTCCAGGTAGTAGCCTACCTGGACGATTGGTTGGTGTGGGCAGCATCCAGAGCAGAATGCTTGCAAGCTTCCCTACAAGTGATTCAGTTCCTGGAATATCTAGGCTTCATGATCAACAGAAAGAAGTCTCGTCTTTCTCCAGCTCAGAGGTTCCAGTGGTTGGGAATTCACTGGGATTTAGTGTCACACCGTCTTTCCATCCCGATGTCAAAGAGGAAGGAAATAGCAGGGTCTGTCAGGAGACTTCTAGGTTCCGAGAGGATATCAAGACGCGAACAAGAGAGGGTTTTGGGCTCTCTTCAGTTTGCATCAGTAACAGACCCAGTGCTAAGAGCACAGCTAAAAGATGCAGCGGGAGTATGGAGAACCTTTGCATCGAAAGAGCGAAGGGACTTGAAGAGACCGGTCCCACTTCGACTACGTTCTCTTCTCAGACCGTGGTCTCAAGCCAGTCGTCTAAAGAGGTCTCTACCTCTTCAGCCACCCCCCCCGTCAGTGACAATCCACACAGACGCCTCAAAGGTAGGGTGGGGGGGTCACTCCCATCGGAAAAAAGTGCAAGGAATCTGGTCCAAGCTATTTGGGACGTTTCACATAAACTTTCTAGAAGCTATGGCAGTACTTCTTACCCTGAAGAAAGTATCCCCACGTCACTCGATCCACGTAAGGTTGGTACTGGACAGCGAGGTGGTTGTGAAATGTCTGAATCGGCGGGGATCGAGATCCCCACCTCTCAACCAGGTAATGTTAGCCATATTCCGACTGGCGGAGAAGAAGAAGTGGCACCTGTCAGCAGTTCACCTTCAAGGAGTCCGGAATGTGACCGCGGACGCTCTATCCAGGGTAACACCGATAGAGACAGAATGGTCCCTAGACGCAGGATCATTCTCTTTCATCTTGAGACAAGTCCCAGAACTGCAGATAGACCTCTTCGCGACGAAGGACAACAAGAAGCTGCCGAAATATGTGTCCCCATATGTGGACCCCTCGGCAGAAGCAATAGATGCGATGTCCCTCGATTGGAACAGATGGTCCAGGATCTACCTGTTTCCCCCTCACAATCTGATGTTGAGGGTCCTCAACAAACTGAGATCCTTCAAGGGAGTAGCAGCAATAGTGGCCCACAAGTGGCCGAACAGTGTATGGTTCCCTCTGGCTCTGGAACTACGACTGAGGTTTCTACCACTCCCGGACCCAGTTCTGTCCCAGCAAGTCCAGAAGTCGACTGTCTTCGCTTCATTACAGAAAACCCGAACCCTGCAGCTCATGATTTTCTCTCCCTAGCGGTGAAGAAACGGTTCGGAATCTCGAAAGATAGTATCGACTTCCTGGAAGAATACAAGTGTAAGTCTACTAGGAGGCAGTACGAATCTGCATGGAAGAAATGGGTAGCCTTTGTCAAAGATAAGAACCCGCACGAGATCTCTACGGAGTTCTGCCTATCCTTCTTCATTCACCTCCACGGACAGGGGCTGGCGGCGAACACAATTTCTACATGTAAGTCAGCTCTAACAAGACCCATTCTATATGCCTTCCAGGTAGACCTCGCTAACGAGATGTTTAATAAGATCCCGAAGGCCTGTGCTAGGCTTAGACCATCAGCTCCTCCAAAGCCTATTTCATGGTCATTAGACAAAGTCCTTCATTTTGCCTCATTACTAGATAATGAGGAATGTGCGTTGAAGGACCTGACTCAAAAAGTGATCTTCCTTTTTGCCCTTGCTTCTGGGGCCAGAGTTAGTGAGATTGTGGCCCTCTCGAGAGAGGAGGGCCGAGTTCAGTTCCTGGATGGGGGAGAACTGAACCTGTTTCCGGACCCTACGTTTCTCGCTAAGAACGAGTTGCCCACCAACAGGTGGGGTCCCTGGAGAATCTGCCCTCTGAAAGAAGATGCATCTCTATGTCCCGTAGAATGCCTTAAGGTCTATCTTCGTAGAACTTCAGACTTCCATGGGGGCCAACTATTCAGAGGAGAAACATCGGGCTCGAATTTATCTTTAAATCAACTTAGGGCGAAAATTACATATTTTATTCGCAGAGCGGATCCTGACAGTTCACCCGCAGGTCATGATCCGAGGAAAGTTGCTTCATCATTAAACTTCTTTAACTTTATGGATTTTGAACACCTTCGTTCATACACTGGCTGGAAGTCTTCCAGGGTATTCTTTCGCCACTATGCTAAGCAAGTGGAGCAGCTAAAGAGGTCTGTGGTAGCAGTTGGTTGCGTCGTTAACCCTGCTGTTTAACTCTGCGAGGAACAGCGGAATCATTTGGGACTTGGATTCTTGGGTGAATAGTTAGTTATATATGTTAATATAACTGGTAGTGTAGGCTCTCAGAGCCCACAGTGACTGTTCCAACGTTATGGTGATGGTAACACAAGTACAGACAGGTGTGCCAAGCGTTTGCCAACGCTATTGTCAGCGAAGTAGTAACATGGACGTTAAGTTTGATACCGGGGTATGTGTAAGTGACACATATGTTTTCTTTCAGATAATCATTCATCCATGCACTACAGTACTTGTGAAAATTGTTGGTCATCCACCTAGCATATGTACATATTTATGGTGACCATGTCTATTTATTGTTTCTCAATAAACTTGTTCTCGGGAACCTTGCGTCTCCTTCACCTATATTTTTGATTTCATATTGTTTTTTGAGCATTTAGCCTATGTATATTAATCGGGGATATCTATAATAGCCTATTCCTTAATGCAAAGCCTGGATTATACTGGTTTATACTTTCCTTAGCAATAAGGACTCCACCCCTTTCTGAGGATGGTGGTAGCAGCAAGTTTAATCCTACGCAGATATAACCTTTTGTCTAATTTTACTTCGACCAGGGTGCTGGTCGGGACTTTTTCTTTTGGATACTGTAGTCCCGTAAGACTTCGCTTCATATAGAGTGAGACCACTATATGGTACTGGCTGGCGAGTGATTCATACATAGGTATATGTACTCTTCGTTCGTTTCTAGAGTCTAGTAGGACTCCTCCCTGTAGGGGGCAGGAAGCACTCTCATGGCTTATGATTAGTGAAAAGATGTATAACGGTAACATCTTAGGTCTGTCAGTCGAGTTGACTAAGAAACACTCTTGAGGGGTACGGCACGTATTGAGAATCCACAGATACAGTAATGCTCTGGTATACTTCCATCAGGACGACATGGCTTGAGCCCAAAAAACGGATTTTGAGCGAAGCGAAAAATCTATTTTTGGGTAAGATAGCCATGTCGTCCTGATGGACCCGCCCTGCTCCTTTTCAAAAATAAATAAGAGTGAAAAGGATAGTAGGACCCCTCCCTACATACAGTATCTGTAGCACCTCGTGTATCGCTACAAGGAATACAGATGGCGCCGTGAGCGGCGCAGGGCACGCTTTCGAAACGGGGAGGAGGGATGCCTTATGAACGGCTCCCCCCTTTCTTATCGTTTTCGTTTTCTTGCCATTTTACCCCTACGAAGTGTTAACTCTATTCGGGGTATAGATTGCTATGAGGCGTGTCAAGAATACGTCCACTGATATTTACGATATCCCTAAGGTCTTTTTAGGGATACTCGCTCCAGGAGTTAGAATTCTGGGTACCTGAAGGTAAATTCTCTGGGAATATCGCCGTAGTTGTAATATACCCTAGGAAGCTGCCTTTAAGGAACTTCCATCAGGACGACATGGCTATCTTACCCAAAAATAGATTTTTCGCTTCGCTCAAAATCCGTTACATATATACATAACGGATTTTGAGCGAAGCGAAAAATCTATTTTTGGGTGAGATGGCCATGTCGTCCTGATGGAAGTTCCTATAGGGTAGCTTCCTAGGGTATATTACAACTACGGCGATATTCCCAGAGAATTTACCTTAAGGTACCAGAATTCTAACTCCTGGAGCGAGTATCCCTCGTGAAAGGGATATCGCGACATATCAGAGGACGCATTCTTGACACGCCACATGGCAATCTGCATCCCGAACAGAGATTCGTCTCGCAGGGGGCAGTTGGCAAGAAACGAATTCGGGAAAGAAAAAGGGGGAGCTGCTCCCAAGGCTCCCTATCTCCCGATTCGTAAGCGTGCCTGGCGCCAATCCTGGCGCCATCTGTATTCCTTGTAGTGTACACGAGGTGCTACAGATACTGTATGTAGGGAGAGGTCCTACAGCCCTTTCTTAGAAAGGCAAGGGCGGGTCCATCAGGACGACATGGCCATCTCACCCAAAAATAGATTTTTCGCTTCGCTCAAAATCCGTTTTTTGGGCTCAAGCCATGTCGTCCTGATGGAAGTATACCAGAGCATTACTGTATCTGTGGATTCTCAGAACGTGCCGTACTCCCCGGATGTAATTTTTCCCGGTCGACTAGACCTAGAGACCTAAGATGTTACCGTTATACATCTTTTCAACTAACTATAAACCATGTTAGAGCTTCCTGCCCCCTACAGGGAAGAGTCCTAATAGACTCTGGAAAAGTCTCGAAGAGTACATATACCTATGTATGAATACCAGGCAAGCTAATATAGTGGTCTCGCCCTATATTAAGTAAACCATAGTTTGTAAAGAACCACTGCGTCAATATGAAATATCGACCAGTTCTCCGCACAATACTTGTATTGGACAAAGGTTTATATCCGCATTGGAGGAAACTAGTAAAACCGCCATCGTCCCCTTATGGGACGGGGTCCTCCCGTTAAGGGAAAGCATAAACCAATGCAACATAGCTTGCATAAAGGAACAATTCTATTAGAATTATCCCAGATAAGGTACATAGAATGAATGCTCAATTATACCAATAAATTGACACAGGTGAAGGAGACGCAAGGTTCTCAAGAACAAGTTCATTGACAGACAATAAACAGACAGGTTAACCACAATTATATATATATATATATAAGAAGAGGATAACCCAAAACTTTAAGCATAAGTATGATAGTAAACAGAACTGTTTATCTGAAAGAAAACACATTAAATGCCACTTTTAAGATACTGAGGTATCAAAGTCATAAAAGTCTGTATTACAAATCAATGACATTAGCGTTAGAAACGCTCGGCACACATGTCTGCACTTATGCTAGGTTCACCTTTGGAAATGGAACAGTCTACATGGGCAACTCAGTGCCCTCACTTAGTTTGTAGTACGGTATGTAACTACACACTCACCCTGGAATTAATCGTCCCAATTAAAACCACTGTTCCTCGCAGATTTAAACAGTAGGGTTAACGACGCGACCCACTGCTACCACAGATCTCTTTAGTTCCTCTACTTGCTTCGCATAGTGGCGAAAGAACACTCTGGAAGACTTCCAGCCAGTGTATGAACGGAGATGTTCAAAATCCATACAATTAAAGAAATTTAAGGATGAGGCAACTTTCCTCGGATCGTGACCTGCGGGTGTACTGTCAGGATCCGCTCTGCGAATAAAATATGTGATTTTCGCTCTGAGTTGATTCAGAGATAAATTTGAACCTGATGTTTCTCCCCTGAATAGTTGACCACCCTTGAAGTCTGAAGTTCTATGAAGATAGACCTTTAGGCATTCTACTGGACATAGAGATGCATCTTCTTTCAGAGGGCAGATTCTCCAGGGACCCCACCTGTTGGTGGGTAACTCGTTCTTGGCGAGAAACGTAGGATCCGGAAACAGGTTCAGTTTTCCCCCATCCAGGAACTGAACACGACCTTCCTCTCTCGAGAGGGCTACAATCTCACTAACCCTGGCCCCGGACGCGAGTGCAAATAGGAAAATAACTTTTTGTGTCAAATCCTTTAACGCACATTCTTCATTGCACAACAGAGAAGCGAAATGAAGAACTTTGTCTAAAGACCATGAAATGGCCTTTGGAGGTGCTGAAGGTATGAGCCTAGCGCAGGCTTTCGGAACTTTATTAAAGAACTCGTTACCTAGGTCGACCTGGAAGGCATATAGAATGGGTCTTGTCAAAGCAGACTTACACGCTGAAATCGTGTTAGCTGCCAATCCTTGACCATGGAGGTGGATGAAGAAAGATAAGCAGAAGTCTGTCGAGATCTCCTGCGGATTCTTCGACTTGACAAAGGCCACCCATTTTCTCCAAGATGACTCATATTGCCTTCTAGTAGATTTGCACTTATATTCCTCTAGGAAGTCTATGCTGGCTTTCGAAATCCCGAAACGCTTTCTCACCGCTAGGGAGAGAAAATCATGAGCTGCAGGGTCCGGGTTTTCTGTAATGAAGCGCAGACAGTCGACTTCTGGACTCGCTGGGTCAGAACTGGATCTGGTAGCGGTACAAACTTCAGCTGTAGTTCCAATGCCAGGGGGAACCACACGCTGTTTGGCCACTTGTGGGCTACTATTGCCGCTACCCCCTTGAAGGATCTCAGTTTGTTGAGGATAAATGCAACAGAAGGTTGTGAGGAGGGAACAGATAAATCCTGGACCCTCTGTTCCAGTTGAGGGACATCACGTCCACTGCTTCCGCTAAGGGGTCCTTGTACGGGGACACGTACAGGGGCAACTTCTTGTTGTCTTTCGTCGCAAAGAGGTCTATCTGCAGTTCTGGGACTTGATTCAGAATGAAGGAGAATGATCCTGCGTCTAAGGACCATTCCAACTCTATCGGTGGGAACCTGGATAGAGCGTCCACTGTCACATTGCGGACTCCTTGAAGGTGAACTGCCGACAGGTACCACTTCTTCTTTTCCGCCAATCGGAAGATGGCCAACATCACCAGGTTGAGAGGTGGTGACCTCGATCCTTGTTGATTCAAGCATCTCACAACTACCTCGCTATCCATCACCAACCTTATGTGGATCGAGTGACGCGGGGAAACTTTCTTTAAGGTAAGGAGCACTGCCATAGCTTCTTGAAAGTTTATGTGAAAGGTCTTGAATAGCTTGGACCAAGTCCCCTGGACTTTTTTCCGAGAGTGACCTCCCCATCCCTCCTTTGAGGCGTCTGAGTGAATCGTCACCGACGGGGGAGGTGGCTGAAGAAGAACCGACTTCTTTAGAAGTGTGGTTTGGGACCAAGGCCTGAGAAGAGTACGTAGTCGAAGCGGAACTGGTCTTCTCAGATCTCTTCGCACGATTGATGCAAAACTTCTCCAAACTCCGGTTGCATCCTTTAGCTGTGCTCTTAGCACTGGGTCTGTCACCGAAGCAAACTGGAGAGAGCTCAGTACCCTCTCTTGTTCGCGTCTAGATATCCTTTCGGAATCTAGAAGTCTCTTGACAGAACCCGCTATCTCCTTCCTTTTCTTCGCCGGGATGGAGAAACGGTGTGACAAAAGGTCCCAGTGGATTCCCAGCCACTGGAACTTTTGAGATGGAGAAAGTTGAGACTTTTATCTATTGATCTTGAAACCTAGGTACTGTAGGAACTAGATCACTTGACTGGAAGCTTGCAAGCATTCTGTCTCGGATGCTGCCCACACCAGCCAGTCGTCCAGGTAGGCTACTACCTGAATTCCCTTTAGGCGTAATTGTTTGAGAGCTCCGCTCGCAAGCTTCGTAAAAATCCTTGGGGCTATGTTTAGCCCGAATGGCATGGCTCTGAAGGCGTATAGTCTTCGTTGTAGCCTGAACCCTAGGTAGGGGGAGAGTCGACGGTTGATTGGAATGTGCCAATAGGCGTCTGACAAGTCTATAGAGACGGAATATGCCCTCTTGGGCAGTAAGGTCGTTATGTGTTGCAGTGTTAGCATCTTGAATTTGTAATACACTATGAACTTGTTGAGTGGCGACAAGTCCAGAATGACTCTGAGCTTTTCCGAGTCTTTGTTGGGAACACAAAACAGCCTCCCTTGGAATTTGATGGACTTCACCTTTCGGATCACATTATTCTTCAACAGTTCTTGAACGTACTCCTCCAGAACGGGGGTGGAGTGTTGGAAAACCCGAAGGCCCGGGGGTGGAGTGCTGTACCAGCTCCAGCCCAGTCCATTCTTGAGTAGGCTGTGGGCCCAGGGATCGAAGGTCCACCGATCCCTAAATTTCAGAAGTCTCCCTCCTACCGGTATCATCCCACTTGGACTGCCGTCCCGAGGTCTTGCCTCCCTGACCACGACCACCCCTGAATCCCCTTCCCCTTGAGGGGCGCCCAGACGAGCCTCTGGCTGCCCCTCTAGGCTTTGCTTGAAAGGAAGTAGACTGCCCTTCGAACGATGGGGTGAATGCCGTGGACTGTGTCGACACGGCCTGGGGTACCCACTGAAAAGTGGTCGGGGTTTGTGCCACTATCTGGGGCACTGGAGGCAATGGCAATTGCAGTTGCTGTTGCTGTCTAAAAGGCTTGGCTGGCCGAGACGGTAGCCTAGTCCTCATAGTCTTCCTCTTTGGTTGAGGACATTCATCCGGGGAAGACTTTCTTTTGATAGCCAGGCCCCACTTCTGGAGAAGGTTTCTATTCTCCAAGGCGGCCTTATCAACTACATCTTTGACCAAATCGGTAGGGAAAATGACTTTGCCCCAAATGTTGGAGGAGATTAGTTTCCTTGGCTCGTGCCTCACCGTAGCCGAGGTGAACACGAACTCCCTACAAGCTCTCCTCGCCTTGACAAAGCCATAAAGGTCCTTCGTCACTGTGGCCAGATGAGTCTTGGCCACCACCATGAACATTTCATGGACCTTGGTGTCATTTGCCATCGTCTCAAGAGTAGTCTGAAGAGACATTGAGGCAGCCAGTCTTTCTTTTGTCTCGAACTCTCTCTGCAAGAGAAAGTCAGACAGCTTAGGGAGGTCCTCGCCGAACTGACGTCCGGCGATATCAGCCTCCAACTTCCCAACTGAGAACGTAAGATGGACGTCCTTCCAGTCATTGTGGTCCATAGGTAGGGCCAGCGACAAGGGTTTACACTCCTTCAGGGAGGGGCAAGGCTTGTCGGCCTCGACTGCTTTTAGTACAGCCGCAAACCCTTTCTGTAAAAAGGGGAAGGCTCTAGCAGGAGAGGACACAAAGGAAGGGAGCTTCTTGCTCAATGCAGCTTCTTTTGAGTTAGAGAAGCCCCTCTCTTTCAACGAGGATGAAAGCAGAGCTTGAGCCTTAGTATGGTCCATCACTATCACCTCCTTCGGCTCTGTCTCCTCCTTTGAAGCTGGGTCCTTCCTCAGCCGGACATAACAGTCCGGATATGATGCCTTGCTGGGCCAGAATTCCACCTCCTCTAGGGGAACTGAGCCCAGCTTATCCGAGATGACGATCTTTCCAGTCGTCATTGGCATGTGCTCAGCATACCTCCATGGGTTAGCATCTGAGCACAAGGGAAGGTCTTTCACATTGAGCCTTTTCTGGGGCCCATGTGATTCTGCAAGGCACTGCATCCGCAGTTCCATAGCAGCCGCCTTCTCCTGATTCTCCTTCTGCATTTGTTGGATCATTCCAACAATCGAAGAGACGGCCTGTCCCAGCTCTACTGGGAGACCGGCCGATGTTGAGGGAATAGGCTCCGGAATCTGAACCGGAGTAGCCGACACCTCGTCGACTTCTTCCTCTACGACGTCCGGGGCTTGAACTTCATCCTGGCCTTCTGCCAGGAGGTCTTCTTCCAAATGCTCGTCCATGTCAGACATCCTGTCATCTAACTGGATGTCTTGCATCGCAACCGCGACTTCAGCATCCACCAGGATCTGACCTTGGGGGATCTCCTCTTAAGGCTGGGGAATCACTGCATCAGCTGATGCCTTAGGGAAAAGATATGCCCTCATCTTCTCACTTGGAAGATAAGGGCCACAGGTGTTCTTTTGGAAGCCCCTTACCCAGGTACGAAGCTTCTCCCTTGCTATATCCCTTGATTCCGCCGTCCTAGGGGAATCAAAAGCCTCAGTAATCAGGTTAGTGCACACAATACATACCTGAGGGTCCCAATACTGGAGATCATCCTTGGAGACAGCGCATGCTGCGTGTCTCCTACAAAACTCATGTCCGCAGAGGTTCTTGCTGCGGACGTTGCAGAAAACATTTCCGCACTTCGGAGGGTCCCCCTGTAAAGAGAAGAAATTTCCATGAGTATCAAGTGAACTATGTATCACTGGATATGCATAGTATAGCATAACAATTCATAAAGGAAAGACACACACTTGTGTTTCCCTCACAACCCATTGTTGCAGCCTTCCAGATAATAAAATCAAATGGTTAATCTCTTCTAGAGTAACCAATGCAAGGTTTCCAGAGGAAACAGGTGAAGCTCACACCTAAGCAATGATTTTAAAATCCTGGATAATAGACAGGAAAGAACTCACTTTCCTATCTGTAGGGCAACAGCAAAGGACTGTGCAAGAAAACACAAAAGTGTTAGAACACACAGTGCTGTACCAAAACCCATACCATAGTTTTCTTCTTACTGTATATGTTATACTGAAGAATACTAGTACAGTATAGGAGGATATGTGCCGGCCGGCACACACCACATGTAGCTTTAAAGTATACTACTTAACAGCTATAAGGCGGCAGAACTCTGGTTCAAATGCATGTGCCGGCCGGCAGTTGCTGCCGGCCGGCAACAGCTAATGTCGGCCGGCCGGCAACTACACAAGGTAGTACCCAGCTGCCGGCCACACTCTTGGTGACCGGCAGACAAGGGCTGACATTAGCCGGCCGGCAAAGGTACAGGACCGATGCCAGCCGGCAGCAAAAGAACCAGAGGACTACACCTGCCCGGCTGCTGGCCTCATAGGCCGGCAGCCGGGTCGGGTACAGCACTAGAAGAAAAATAGAATGGATGCCGGGATAAGAGTGTACACTACCTCCAAGCCCGGCAATCCGAAAGAGTGCATATAAGGAAGGGGAGAATCTAATTCAGGCTTCCTGACCAATGCCGTCTGGCTCTACAGGCAGGCATGGATGAGGGACCAAGGGAGGTCCGGGCAGCACTCAAAATATAAGACCCTATACTAGGTCCAGATGTAGAATGACGTACAGTACTGTAATGGCTAGGCCATTACGGAGATAGAGGGGGAAGGGACAAAGAGGGTCCTACCAACCTTGCTTTAGTGACGGATCACCCGCAGCCAAGAAACTTATCTTAGCCTAAGGGAGATCCAAGGGGGAAGGCCAGCAATACTTGCCAGCTCCCAGAGCACCAAAGCAAGGAAGGTGTTGCTACTCCCATGGAAAGAAACTTATCCTCCCCCGAGAACAGCAACAAGGACTAGTCTGGTAGATCACAAAAGAAGGAATCATATCCACAGAAACCTTCGGTAGTGACCTAAGGAGGCTAAGCCACCTTTGTCTGTGTCAGGCCAGCGAGGGAGACTCTACCCCAAGCCAGACAAACACAGACTCTGTTGTTCTGTCCCTCTTTGAACCAGACTTACTGGAACAGGAAGGTACAGTAACACCCCAGTATAGTTTTATCGAAAATAAATTCGGAAAAAACCACTTAGGGATAAGCCCAAGGCTTAAACAGAGGGAAAGGGATTGCAGACCTTCTCCGAAGAAAAAAAAGCAACCGGGGAGTATGAGAAAGTATACTAAGGCTCCATAAGCAACTTAGCCTAGGCACCAAGAGAATCGATTACCTAAATCACCGAAACTCACTCGTATACTATCTTGGAAATATTCCACACAATCTTAAATGTATAAAACATAGCCTAAAGCTTCAATAAAATTTTAATACACTCGGAAAACCCAAAATCATGCATGAAGTATAGGACCAAACGACTAGGCTACATGGCCTAGCGTAGGCTAGAATTGCGAATACTTTGCCAAAATAATACTAAGCACGAAAGGAAATCCTATGTAATGCTAAAGAGCTAAAATTTATTAAAGCAAAACAACCGGGAATGTCGCTCTGACTAACTAAACTTATACCTAGCGAGCGACAGCGTCCATGACGCCTCCGGTAGGCTACGGCTCTTGTAACAAAGATTAATCCTATTAATCACTCAAAAATTTACCAAGAGCCTACATTTATACATAAAAGACATGGTACTCAACTTATCAGAGGCCGACGAAGACGGAGAAGCCATGAAAAGCAGAATAAATCCAAGATTTGCGAGAAACACAGGAAAAAACACCGAGTTGTTAAGCTATGCAAAAAGGAATACAGATGGCGCCAGGATTGGCGCCAGGCACGCTTACGAATCGGGAGATAGGGAGCCTTGGGAGCAGCTCCCCCTTTTTCTTTCCGAATTTGTTTCTTGCCAACTGCCCCCTGCGAGACGAATCTCTGTTCGGGATGCAGATTGCCATGTGGCGTGTCAAGAATACGTCCTCTGATATGTCGCGATATCCCTTTCACGAGGGATACTCGCTCCAGGAGTTAGAATTCTGGTACCTTAAGGTAAATTCTCTGGGAATATCGCCGTAGTTGTAATATACCCTAGGAAGCTACCCTATAGGAACTTCCATCAGGACGACATGGCTTGAGCCCAAATATATATATATATATATATATATATATATATATATATATATATATATATATATATATATATACATATATATATATATATATATATATATATATATATATATATATATATATATATATATATATATACATATATATATGTACATTGACCATGTTGCATTGGAGATATATGTTATTCAGCACCTTGCACAGATTGATAATCACCGTATATTGGAAAGAATTTACAAAATAACCCAGACAAAAATAAAAAAAAATCAAATAATTCAACCAAGCCTCAGACTGCGGGAATAATAACCAACGGAGAAAATTAACATAATCTATAGAAAATTGAAGAAGTTCTATGGCTGAATGTACAGAATACCCTACAAAAATACTCGAAAAAAAAAATCACCATAGACTCTTACGTAGAAAGCATCGTCACATATAAAATGGACGAAGGTTATTCAGTTTCCGAGAACAGAAGTAGAAGGAAACTTCGAAAACTTGGCTGATGGATTGTGAAAAAATTCAATCTTTTCTTCATTGCTAAAAGAGAATAAGTGTTCTGATTGGTGTTAAAATGTCATACACGAGAAGGAAATGTAATTTTCTTTTGATATAGTCTATTTTTCTTTATTTTTCTTTATACGTAGTCTATTTTTTTATTCTTTAATTAATGGAAAGAAAAATATCAATATGATCTTGAGATATCTTATAAAAAGTTAATTTTCTTTAGTAAGAAAAGATAATCATTATAAGTACATCAAGAGTTTTGGTGGCCTATTGGAAACGTGTCTGCCTGGTGATCGCCGGAGTGGGGTTCGAGTCGCACTCAAACTTGATACTAGTAGTTTCTTGTAGTATCTACAACTTCACTATTCTTGTAAGCTAAGGATTGGGCGTTTAGGGGAGTCTATAGGTCTACCTGCTAAGTCATCAGCAGTCATTGACTAGTCCTCCATGGTCATAACTTGGGTGAAGAGGGGGGTTTTGGGTGCTAATCATATGTATATATGGTCAGTCTCCAATGCATTGCCCCGCTAGCAAAATATATTGTCACTGTCATTTGCCTCTGCCATTCACGAGTGTCTTTGAACCTGCAATCTGTAAAATATATAAACTTCCATTAATTCAGTTACATTTGCCTAAGTCTTAATATCACGGAGTAAAGCGATTACAAAAACAAAGCAAATAATCCCACCTTCCTTCCTTTATGGTAGTTTTACTTAATCAACTTCGTATAATGTCAGTGGCTATTACACGACCTTCATTAAATCCTTGGGAGGAGGAAAGTACTTCTCCTGCCAATTTATGCGAAAATAAACACTCCTGGGGCCCATAAAGAAAGGCATTTAATACATCAAGTCTTAAAAAAATAATTTCAATCTCAGTAACGTTGATGTGATTAAAGCCCAAAAAATCTAGGGAGAAATTGAGGTGTTTGGTTGTTCTTTTAGGCGAATCGTTAATCTAGCTTAGTTTATGATTTGTTCCTCTATATATTTATGATATCTTTTTATAATTTTCTATTCACTGATTTATTTGATTATTTATCTATTTGCGTGGATGTAGTACGATAGGGAGTAAAAAATGTGAGATTGGAAGTATGCTTAGGAATAGAAGGATGGATATATTAGCTTTGTGTGAGACAAAGATAATAGGGAAGGTGGAGTGATGTTTGGTGAAGTGACTGGTATGGTGTCTGGGATTGAAAGGGGAAGAGCAATAGAGGGTATGGCTTTATTGCTGAGTGAATGGATGACAGGTAAAGTAGTGAAATGGAAGGAG
Source organism: Palaemon carinicauda (assembly GCF_036898095.1). Lineage (NCBI taxonomy): Eukaryota > Metazoa > Arthropoda > Malacostraca > Decapoda > Palaemonidae > Palaemon > Palaemon carinicauda. The sequence goes on from NC_090738.1 coordinate 84,174,730, forward strand.
ATATCATATAGGTTAATGTGGGTAAGGGTTAAGCTGGGTAGGGAATGTCAGGCTTTTGTTAGTGCGTATGGGCCAGGTTTTGAGAAAAGTGAAGAAGAGCGGAAGGAGTTCTGGAATGAGTTATCTAGGTGAGTAGAAGGACTGAGTAGAAGGAATTATGAAGTTCTCATAGGTGACTTAAATGCTAGAGTGGGCGCTGGAGAGGTAGAAGGTGTCATTGGGAAGTATGGCGTACCAGATGAAAATGAGAGTGGTGAGAGACTGGTAGATAAAGAAAGAAAAAATCAAGTATACATGGGTAAGAGTGGCAAATGGAAGAATGGTAAAAATGGCTTTAATGGATTATGTGTTGATAACTAGAAAAATGTTTGGAAGATTGATAGACGTGTACATGTTTAGGGGTATGGCTAACGGTATGTCTGATAATTCTTTGGTGGAAGAAAAAATAGTTGTAGTAAAAGAGTGGGGGAATAGAGTTGAATATTGTAAAAGGGAACTAGTTAAGGTTGAATATTTAATAAAACCTGAGGTAAAAAGTGAATATGAAGTAAGGTTGAAAATGTCAATATGACAGAGTGAAAGCGAGAGGAGTGGAAGTTAGGTAAAGAAACATTGTGTTGGGATTAAAAGTGATGAGTGTGGCAAGAAGATTGTTGGAGGCAGCATGAGGAAGGGTAGTGAATGGTGGAATGAAGGAGTGAAGGTAAAAGTGAAAGAGAAGAAAGGGTATTTGACGAGTGGCTGCAAAGTGATCGTGTAGAGAAGTATGAAAAATATAGAGAGAAAAATGTGGAAGTAAAGCGCAAGGCAACTGAGGCAAAGAGGGCGGCTGACCTGAAGTGGGGTCAGGGATTTGGTCGTTCATATGAAGAGAACAAGAAGAAGTTTTGGATAAAAGTGAAGAGAGTAAGGAAGTCTAGTTTGAGAAGTGAAGTATGAAGAGAATAAGAAGTTTTGGATAAAAGTGAAGAGAGTAAGGAAGGCTGGTTCGAGAATTGAAAAGACAGGGAGAAATGGATATGGCAGATTGTTGAAAAGGAGAGGAGGCAAGGAAAAGGTGGGTGGAATATTTTGAAAGTTTACTGAATGTTGAGGATAATAGGGAGGCAGATATAATTATTATGGCAGGTGTTGAGGTGCCAGTGATGGAAGATGAGAATGAGATAGAGATTATAAGAGAGGAAGTGAGGAGAGCACTAGATGAAACGGGAGTAGGGAAAATACATTGTATGGATGGTGGGGAAACCGAGATGTTAAAGGAAGGGGTTGTTATTGTACTTGAATGGTTGGTGAGATTGTTTAATATGTGTTTTATGTTGTCAATGGTACAAGTAGATTGGGTTTCTGTATGTATTGTGCCACTATATAAGGGTAAGGGAGATGAGCAGGAGTGTTGTAATTCAAAGGGGTATTAGTTTCTTCAGTGTAGTTGGAAGGATAAAACAGAGAATGCAATCTTAGAAGTACAGGGTGGTTTGAACAAAGTAGGGGATGTATGAATCAGATTTATACAGTTAGGCAGATATGCGAGGAATATTAAGCCAAAGTTAAGGAGGTGTATGTTGCGTTTATGGATCTAGAGTAATCGTATAATAGAGTTGATAGGGAAGCAATATGGAATGTGAAGAGGTTATATGGAATTGTTGGAAGGTTGTTGCAAGTAGTGAAACGTTTTTACAAAGATTGTAAAGCGTATGTTAGAATAGGAAATAAAGTGAGCAATTGGCTTTCAGTGAGAGTGGGGCTGAGTTAGGGATGTGTGATGTGGCCATGATTGTTTAACTTGTATGTTGATGGAGTGGTGAGAAAGGTGAATGCTTAAGTGCTTAGACGAGGGTTGAAACTGAAAGACGAGAATTATCATGAATGGGAGGTAAATCAGTTGTTGTTTGCGGATGATACTGTACTGGTTGCAGACTCGGAAGAGAAGCTTGGCCAATTAGTGATAGAATTTGGAAAGGTATGTGAGAGAAGGAAGTGGATAGTTAATGTGGGTAAGAGTAAGATTATGAGATGTACGAGAAGGGAAGGTGGAGAGAGATTGAATGTCGTGTTCAATGGAGAGTTACTTGAGGAAGTACATCAGTTTAAGTACGTGGGGTCTGTTGTTGCAACAAATGGTGGAGTGAAAGCAGATGTACATCAGAGAGTGAATGAAGGATGCAAAGTGTTGGGAGTAGTGAAGCAAGTGGTAAAGAATAGAGGGTTAGGCATGAATGTAAAGATAGTTCTGTATGAGAAAGTCATTGTACCAACTCTGATGTATGGATCGGAGTTGTGGGGAGTGAAATTGACGAAGAGACTGAAATTGAATGTGTTTGAGATGAAGTGTCTGAGGAGTATGGCTGGTATATCTCAAGTAGGTAGGGTTAGGAACGAAATAGTGAGGGTGAGAACGGGTATAAGAAATTATTTAGCAGCTAGAGTGGATATGAGTGTGTTGAGGTGGTTTGGCCATGTTGAAAGAATGGAAAATGTCTGCCTGCTAAAGAAGGTGATGAATGCAAGAGTTGATGGGAGAAGTACAAGAGGAAGGCCAAGGTTTGGTTGGATGGTTGTAGTGAAGAAATCTCTGGGTGATAGAAGTATAGATGAGAGAGAGAGAGGCAAGAGAGCGTGCTAGAAATAGGAATGCATGGCGAGTGATTGTGACGCAGTTCAGGTAGGCCCTGCTGCTTCTTCCAGTCATCTTGGATGACGGCAGAGGTAGCAGCAGTAGTGGATTCAGCGTTATGAAGCTTCATCTGTGGTGGATAACGGGGGAGGGCGGGCTGTGGCACCCTAGCAGTACCAGCCCTGTTCAGGCTGGGAGGAACGTAGAGAGGAAAGGTCCCCCCCCCCTCTCTCTTTTTTTTTCATGTCGGCTACACCCAAAAATTGGGGGAAGTGCCTCGGTATATAGATAGACAGATTTATTTGCCCAACTTACCGTTTATCTATTGATTTTTCCACGTTTACCTGTCGTTTAATTTTTCTGTTTTATTCATTTATTCATTGCCTAATTTATTTACTGTTTTATTTATTGTGTTTATTATTATCTATTCGTCTATTTTTATATTCAAATGCCATCAAAACGACAAAGACTAATCCCTTATCAATCTACTATATTCACAAATTTCAATAGAGATAAAGGAAAGGGAAAAGAGCAACATAGACCACAGGCAGATACAGTCATTCTTGAATTTATAGTTTAAGAATCAGTATCTCTCATAAATCCTGACTCATGTGCCTAAAGTTTCAGATGTGAACCTATTGTTTATTCTTCTTCTTTCCCACAAGTATCCCTACATTAAGGGGTCGGCCTCGCATTAGACATCGTTTATAATTTGTCGGAGGTTTTTTTTACGATAACATGTCATTGGAGTCACCAACCAGAGTTATTGTCGGTGGACCTAACTTCTGAATTTCTAATCCAGCTTCAAGGTAGCAGTTTCCACAGATGATGGCAGTGTGTCTAGCCTTTTTCTAAAAATAAGACTGCAAGGCAGCAGCTGTCCTTTCAGTCGCTTTCTACGACACGCTGGAAATACGGTGGTATTATTCTTACAACTCTACTACAGGTTAAATAAAAAACTCTTGTATATTACATAATCGATTCGGAGGAAACCAAAGGTATAGATGGAAACAGGTCGTCCTTCTTGGGAATTGTTATACAAAATCTAAGGCAATACATTCATAAATGGAAACAGAACTATAGTAACATCGATATACTTATTATGACTACCCGTTACCGGTTCAACAATATATAACTGATAAAGGGCAGGTTTTACCAATTTCCGTTCTTTAGTTAGATACAATTTTTAGTTATATCTGTTTCCTGGACCACTTTTGGTATTCGAAAAATACTCAACTTAGTTATTATGATAGTATTGTACCATTAACTAGAGATGATAATCAAATTTATTCTGTGGTTATATATCAGTTTCATCTTCGTATCTGGTGTAAGTTATTATTCATTTTGTTTTGTTTTTAAAAACCTGAATTATATATATTATATATATACATACACACACACACACACACACACACATATATATATATATATATATATATATATATATATATATATATATATATATATATATATATATATATATATATATATATATTCAATTAGAAAAAAAAACTTTTCACGTTTCGAACATTGAATATGTTACCTAACCTTAAATCCCAACAATAGACACAACAAAAATACAAAAATTGTTGTTGATTTACGGACGACGTCTTCATTACGACCAACTCCTTCAGCCATTCCTCTTAATCTCAATAAATCATTTAGTTCCGGAATAATCCGAGAGATGTCTCTCATTCGTTTTCTTGTAATGTGACTCATGTGAGGATTGTGACTTTCCAAAGGGAAGAGGAATTAAGCCCTTCAAACTCATGCGAGATATTTGAATATCACTGAGGTTTCTACTATTTAATAAATTTTGAATATCTAGTAAAACCTAGTTAACACCAATACATGTAATACATTTGAAAAGAAAATGCCATTTTCATTATTTTCGCAGATCTTCAAATATGAAATAGATATTTGAATGCTAAGATCAAATTCAGAACATTATTTTTATGCCCGATTTCCTATCTTTCCATTTTTTACTGCCTAATATATATCATCGCAGAAAAATTGAAAATATATTATACGAAAAAGTCCATATCTATCCTATTTTTTCCGCTGTGTTGAAAATTAAAAGCTTTCTATATATTTTATTCTATTATTTTATGCATAGATTCCTGTTATAATATGAAACAGTATTTTGGTAAGTACATAACTTCTTAAATATGATACAGGTATCTCGTGCATGATAAGATCAAAATAGCAGCTCAAGAAAAAGATTTTTATTTTCAGTAAAATTTCATCGTTTGCTGATATATACTCTTAATATGATTATAGTTTTTCAGTTAGGAAAAATTAGTCGATTTAATTGCAATTTTAAAAAAATATGTGTATCTGTTTTTATTGAAGCGATATCAATTAGAAGAGAGAGAGAGAGAGAGAGAGAGAGAGAGAGAGAGAGAGAGAGAGAGAGAGAGAGAGAGAGAGAGAGAGAGAGAGAGAGAGAGAGAGAGAGACCAATAACATTTCTTGGAATTAAGCTTAAACCTCCATTGACACTGCGCCCTGATATCTGAAATTCGTAAAATAATTTTGCTTTGGAGAAGCGAGATTTGGACTTAAATTACAAATATCATTTTGACATCTC
>NC_090738.1:84182433-84184933 GCF_036898095.1 Palaemon carinicauda
ATATAATGATAATTCATTTGGAAGATACAAATAGTTTGACAGTATTGCACAAACTATTAATCAATGACGCCAGTAAATCATGATTGACATCATAATAATAAATCTACAATAGCTTCTTAATGTATATATCATCACAAAATAGAAAAAAAGTCAGTAATTTTCGGGTATGTATTGTATCTTTATCCCATGTTCTACAAAGATGAGAAGTCACGCAAGGATCCATTTGAAGAATTTCCGTATATTTCACGAATCAGCACCGAGATTTCATCATGAGTCACATTTAGGGATTTCCCCCTCAATTTAGCATGACAGCATGTCAGGGTAAAATGAGAAATAAGTAAATATCCGCAAACACGACAGTCGTTACGTGAATCCATAATAGACGTGTCCATAACATGAACCCCTGGAAATGATGGCGTTGTTATGTTGTATGGCTATCGTCACACAAGTTCCTACAATATGGAATCCCTGCGTTGTAGGGGAATGGGCTGACAGCTTGTGTATCCCCAACAGTCTGTTCCTCATTTGGTGCCGAGATGTTCTGAGTAGGCTATGGTTAGGTGAAGAAGAATTTGGTCGAGTTACAATGTTGTTGACGAAAGAAAGTCATAACAAAGTAATTAGCACTATATGAATAGTCACATACTTTGAACTATAACAATAATGTGGACTGGTAATGGAAAATTGTTATACGATGGAAAAGAGAGAGAGAGAGAGAGAGAGAGAGAGGAGAGAGAGAGAGAGAGAGAGGAGAGAGAGAGAGAGAGAGAGAGAGAGAGGATAACAATTTCTGAAAGAGAGGAAAAATTACTACATATGTCATTAATTGATATTGTAAATGAACTTACATGCAGACGTTTTACATGAAGGACTATTCAATGTAACAGATTCACTTTGTTTACAAAGACTCAGTGACCAGAGATACCACTACTAAAGAATATTTAAATGGAATTTGAACATTAGAGTTCTTTGTGTGTAATATCTATTATATTATTTTTTTTTTATATATTATTCTTTACATTCGAACATTTATATTACCTATGCAAAAATAGTTTTTCATAGCGTTTATGTTCGCGTAATACATTACTGTCTATAAACACTCACATACACAATTATTCAATGTGAGTGTCTGTGTTAAGCAAGTTAGTCTGGTAAGATGGACTGCTACTGCATAGCTAGTAACATCGATGCCAAAGTGCACCGTATCCTAAGCCAGGAGAGCGTTCAATAAATATTTTGTGAACTGCTCTGGAGAACAAGCCCGTTCTGTAAATAACAAATGAATCTCTTCTTGTGGGACCATTTTAAATTGCAGATTCCGAGTCAGTTTATTCGTGTGGAATACTATTGCGGTAGTAGCAACCGATGGTTCTAGGTGGAAATCATTTAGGGTAGCCTATTGGAGACGTTCCTGTCTAGCATGTTGTGGGTCGGGAGTTCAAGCATGCTCAAGCCCAATGGTTTTTAGTTGTGTTTACAACCTTACCGTCCTTTTGATTTCAGAAGGTGATTTTGAGGAGTCTCTAGGTCGGCCTGTTTTGTTATCAGCAACTCCTACCTGACCATCTCTGATCCTAGATTGGCTGAAAAGAGAGCTTGGAACCGGATCATATGTAGGCTATATATAGGGTTAGTTTCTTGTCCTATCCCTGTCATCTGCCTCTCATGATCGAACTTTAAACATTTAAAGGATGAGGAATAACTAAATAATGACCGAGTAAACTTTAATGGAAGGAAACACTGAATAAAAGAAGCAATTGTATTAAAAAGGTTAAGTCAAAACAAATGAGATTATGTGAGTTGATGGTACATGATAGAATAGATGAGCAGATGTAGACACACAACATGATATTTGGGATAATCAATAATAAACCGGGAGAGGAAAGAGAATAGGTAGTAACTTTAGGATGAGGGAAACAGGAATTTAGAGGTAAATATTTTTTTGAGATGATTCAAGTTCAGAGGGAAAAGTCAACAAGCAAAATTGTTTGAATATGGATGAGAGAAAAGAGACAGGGCAGAAGGATGAAAGCTTTCAAATACAAGGCTGGGATTATTTTTGGAAGTGACTGTTAAAGAGAAAGAGGTGATAGGAAAAGGTTATTGCAACCATTCGAGTATTACAAATACGAAATAGTCGTTATTAAAAACTTTCAGAATAAAATGTCTCAAAATCTTTCAATGGCGTATCATAATAGCATCACATAAAGCGAAGGAACTCTCAGCGTTACCTATGATTATGGACATTAATTACTTCATTTTAATTGGTTAGTTGATTTCAGTGGTTTGTAAAAAGAAGTTGAATACAAATTCTGGACGATACATTTAGTCTTGAGAAACTCTCTTACAGTCCTTATTTCTCTTAAAAGTGTTATCATTTATATTTCATCTATTTATGATAAGAAAGATCGAAACTGAAAAAAAAAAAAAAACAATAAGGAAATTTCAGACGAATGTTTCTCTATACACCTTTTTTTTCTGATCTCACTTGGCTTCGATA
>NC_090738.1:84192433-84204933 GCF_036898095.1 Palaemon carinicauda
ATATATATATATATATATATATATATATATATATATATATATATATATATATATATATATATATATATATATATATATATATATATATATATATATATATATATATATATATATATGTGTAATATGTCATTGTGGATGAAGATGCTAGCGTGAGATTTGCCGTAGTCAGATAAAATCATAAACAGGATGTATTTTGCATCCCTCGGCAATGTAACATTTTTCTGAAGCATCAACACAAATGCATACCGTGTGAAAGATTGTGTCGTCACCGGATGCAGGTGTCTTCCGAGAGACGAATGTAAAGTTTACATATTGTGTTTAAATGCTGAGACAAATAAGCATACGATATCTGTGATATCGATAATTTAGGCAGTTCATATCTATACTTCACCTGAATTGGTCATCCGACCAAACCAGCTACACTCCTGTGATGGAGATGTTTAACACTGTTGTTTTTAGAGAATAAACCATTTTAAAGTTACAATGATGAACTTTATTTCAAGACTCAACATCTCAAACAGCACAAACTCAATGTGTGTTAATAACAGTAGCACACTATTAAATGGTGGCAGCGGTTAAACTCTAAGACTCAGAGAAAGATCTTCAAGAAATTAATAATAATACTCTAAGAATTAGAGGAAGATCTTCAAGAAATCAAAAATAAAGCTGTAAAAACCTGAGAAAGATCTTCAAGAAATCAACGTTAATGAATCTACAATTTTGACTAAGTAACATAGTCCATCGAAGTCTACAACGTTTGATGAATGTTATACATACAATCTAATGAACTTGATCTTCAATCAACATCCTAGGAAACCCAAGGACTGACGTTCAACGCTCACAAAACATATCCAGGAAGCACTACATTCAACGGAAACTCGGACGAAACATCGCTAGCAAACATCAAGAGAGAGAGAGGATGTGACGACATCACACAGAACCATATAAAAGCTAAGTACAATTTTTCAAATTCATTTCAGTTTGGGCAGTGAAGTGTAGTTATCACGAGTCGTTAGTCGATTATTACTGGGGTGATTGGTTTGCTTATCTTTTATTTTCCTTTCATTAAAGGAAACTGTGTTCAACTCCGAATTCTCATCTAGAATTTTTTCTCTCTTTGTGCTAATTCCTCTTTCTTTCAGAAATTCTCGGGAAATGTCTTGGGATTAGTAGCATTGTTTTGGGGAATTTTATTATAATCTTTGTCATTCAGAGCTTATGCGTTTACGCAGTGGACGTCTGTATTCATATAGCTATTTTGATAGAATTGCAAGGGGTTGAAGAGATAGGAAAAGAAATACAGCAGTCATGACGCCTCCTGTGAGCCCCACCCCTGGACCTAGTGGCATAGGACAGATTAATCCTCTCCCGATTGTGACACTTGTAAATGCCAGGTCTGCAATCCTTCCTTTTCAGGGTCTGGTTAATGGGTTCTTGCCTCAAAATGTGGAGTCTTGGATTTCATCCGTCGATGCCCATTTAAATGTCAAACAAATCGTAGACCCTTTTGTAAAATTACAAGCAGCTAAAAGTTTTATAGATTTTTCTAAGGGTGATGCGAGTGCGTATTTAAGATGTGTTTCATTTCAAGAAGCAGTTACCTGGGATGATTTCAAAGTTAGGTTACGCGCGGTCTATGGGGGTGAAGAAGCCTTGGATGTATTATTAACGTTAAGAAATACACTTAATCAAGCCACTATGAATCGGCTTAACGTTATTGAGAGAGCAGCTCTCATAGCTGATAGGCTTAATGAATATCAGGATATTTTAGGTAATTCCACTTGGGTTACTAGAGATAACATCTCCGTGAAAGATTTTTTACGATTAATGTATTTAACTTGCATGACACTTATGTTGCCTGAAGCTTTAGTGCGCTGTTTTGATAAAAAGTTAATGCCTGCAAGTACGGAATTGGATGTATATAAACAGATAAAAAAACACATGGCTAAGTGTCCAGATCTCGATCCCGTGTTAACTCAAGTTTTTGCAAAGAATGAAACAAAGCCACAAACAGTGAACGTAGTTAATAATAGTCAAGTAGCGGGAATGACGTGTTATAATTGCAAACGTCAAGGTCACTTAAGCGCGGACTGCAGATCGAAATTCTGTTCGATACATAATAGTTCGACTCATTCGTACAATCAATGTTACTCGCGTAAGACACAACAGAATCCCAGAAATACACAGTCAATTCCACAGTCAGTTCCATATGGAAATAAAAAGAAAAATCCTCATTTTGATAATAAGAAGAAACAACCAAATGTCAATGCAGTTCAGAGTCCGAGACAAACAAACACTTCTTCGAATATTGCTGAGCCTGGGTCGTCAAACCAGACCTCGCAAGGTCAGACTAATTTTCAGAATGTGCAGAGCAAAGCAAATACCACATAGTTAACTCCATTGGGGAAGAGAGTGATGGGTCAAGGTCATTCATGTCAACATCAATAGTATTGAATAATCAATTTAATGTTTTATCAGATAATTGTGAGGCAATAAATTTTCCTATGAAACACACGGCCGAATTAAGTAAAACAGAGCATGCTCCTGTAGATTTGCAACGAATTCATACAATAATAAGCCAAAATGAGTTATGAGTTACAACCAACCTTATATGCTGTAAATTAAGAACACAGATGCTTTACGTTATTTTTTGACTCTGGTAGTCCACGTAATATCATGGATTTGAGGACACATCATTTGTTGTTTTCGAACTTTCCGATTGAAAAATCTGGAGTTAGACTCTCGGGTATAGGAAATAATGAATTAAATGTCATAGGCATAACTCATGTTCAATTCAAAGTCGGTAAACGTACGTTTGCCGATACATTTGTTGTTGTACAAAACATTGATATGTATCCAGCTGTAATTATAGGATACCCATCTATGGGAAATCAAAACATTATCTTAGCCCCTGCCAGGCACGGCGTGTATATCAAAGGGAAATTCTATAAGTCTTCTAATACCTTAAAATCAGTTTTGGATAAAAAGGAGACGACAAATGTAACCGTAATGTACGTTGAAGAACCAATAACTTGTCTCACTAATAAAGAAATAATATACGCGACCCAGCAGAATTCTCGTTCACCCGTAATATCATCTTGCACGCAATCTATCGAGCCAAACGTACCTTCGAATTCAATAGTGCAAATAAAGAAAACATTACCGGGATCTGAAATATTAATCCTTTCCGACACTTTGAAAACTAACGGATGGTGTGTCACACAAGCTATTTATACAGTAGGCTCACATCAACAATGTAATATTGAAGTCTGTAATCATTTAAATAACACTTTAATAATTCACAAAAATCAACATATCTTGGATGTAGAAGTTTATAAACATCGTATTCTTACCGTTGCTGAAATCAATCACTCTCAATCAGTTGCGGATGAATGCCTTTTGCAATTTATTAAAAATAAAATCAATAAAGACATTCAAGACGAAGAAATTCAGCTGAAAATTTTTGGACTTTTAACTAAATATCATGATGTTTTTTCCACTACGGATGGATCCTTAGGAAAAACAGATGTGATCGAGCATCAAATAAGGTTAAAGGACAAGCAGAAAATTATCTATGTACCCTCGTACAGACTCCCTATGAAATTCCAGAATGAAATAAATGATGAAGTAGGTAAAATGCTAGAAGAAGGAGTCTTTAGGAAATCAAACAGCCCTTATAATTTTCCCTTAATAGTTGTACCGAAAAAAGATCGAACATGGCGTATCTGCGTCGACTTCCGTCGTCTAAACGAGGAGACGATCCCTGATCGATTCCCAATGCCATGTACTGACGATATCTTGTCTTTGTTAGGTCAGAATAAATATTTTACCAGTTTGGACTTACTTAAAGGCTTTCACCAGATATCATTAGAAGAAGATAGTATCCCATAAACAGCCTTCAGCACAGTCAGGGGACGTTATGAATATTTACGGATGCCTTTTGGTTTACGTTGTGCTCCTATAACATTTACAAGAATGATTAACATAGTGTTTGGAGACTTGTTAGGGGATATATTGCATGCCCATATGGATGATCTTGTAATCTTTTCCAACACCTTAGAAGAACATCTACGTAAGTTATAACTAGTACTACAGAGATTAAGACAACATAACTTAAGGGTAAAGATTAGTAAGTGTGAATTTGTCAAAACAGAATTAGTATATTTGGGTTTCATGGTGTCAAGCCAAGGTCTTAAAGTAGTCCATGATAAGGTGTCGGCTATACGTAATTTTCCCATACCTACTAATGTCAAGGGAATACAGCAATTTCTGGGTTGTAGTGGATATTACAGGCGTTTTATACGCAACTATTCAATAATAGCCGCTCCTTTAACTGATCTTACGAAGAAGGGCGTAGATTTCATATGGTCTGAGCATCATCAACAGGTGTTTAATACCTTGAAAGATGAACATTGTAGTTCTCCTATCTTAAAATTTCCTGACTTCGGTAAGGAATTCTTCATTACAACCGACGCCTCAGACTTAGGAGTAGGAGGGGTATTGCTTCAGCAATATGATAAACAAGTTTTCCCAATAGCTTTTAATTCTCGAAAATTGAGAACTTCCGAAAGTAAGTATGCAGTAATAAGACAAGGAAGGGCTAGCTATTGTTAATTCACTAGTGCTTTTTAAGTTCATAATTTACGGTTATCCCGTTAAGGTTCTTACTGACCATAAACCACTAACCGAGTTCTTTAAAGGCTTCAACCACAGCCCTAAACGAACTCGGTGGCATTTGATCATTCAAGATTTTGGCGCAAGAATCGGGTATTTACCTGGGAAAGCAAATATCATTGCGGATGCATTATCACGCAACCCCGTGTCATCTTGTACGGAGTCTTTAGCTGAATTAATAGATATATCAACATCCATGCCTATTGTTAAAACGATATCTGAACAAGAAGATTTAGGCTGGAGCGCTGAATTATTACAGACTGAGCAAAGAAAAGATCAGAAAATAGAAACGATTATAAAAACTTTGAAAGGCAATCATAAGGAAAAGGGATATATAAAGTATAAGCAGCAGAATTTTATAATCAAAGATAATATTCTGTGTAGGACTGTGACAAGGAAAACCCGCAATACACCACACGTAACTAACGACCAGGTAGTAGTACCAATCTCTCTTATTTCCACTGTCCTGAATTGGCTGCATGCAAATCCATTACATGGACACCCGGGGTTCTCATTAATGTCACAGAAAGCCAAATCATTGTTTTATTGGCATACGATGCTTACAGATATAAAAAGACATATAGCTAATTGTCGCACATGTCAGGAAAACAAAGGGCATACGAAAACACCTGTCAGCCTAGGGGCTTATCCCGTGCCCAATCAACCCTTTGAAAGAATACATTTAGGTTTGTTAACAGGATTTTACGAGTCAGACAGAGGAAATAAGCATCTCTTAGTAATTATAGATGCTTTATTCGATATACAGAACTAGTAGCGCTTAAAACTAAAACTGCGATTGAATGCGCTAGGAAGTTTTACGAGTGTTACATTTGTAAACATGGAATTCCACACATGATAATCTCAGACTCGGGTGGTGAATTTAATAATCACTTTCTTACCTCATTGTGTGAATTCCTTAGCATAGAGAAAATAAATACCATGATAAATCACCCAGAATCGAATGGGCTAGTGGAAAGAGCAAATAGGAAGATTTTAAATATATTAAGAATAACCCTAGGGGGATCAGACCCCAACTGGGATATTGCAATACCTGCGGCACTGAGTACTCTGAATCATTCATATCATATATCAATTAAAATGTCACTGCATGAAGCATTGTATGGTACCCCAGTTAGAACGCCTTTCCATGTATTAACGCCTACAACTAATCTATCAAATCCTTTAAAAGAATGTATAAATGCAAGCAAAAGTCGATATGATATCCTTCGAAAGAATTTAGAAGAATCACAAATCATAATGAAAAGGAATCATGATAAAATAGCGAAGCCAACTAAAACATATACCGTGGGTGATAATGTATATATACAGATAAATGTGCGTAAAGGACTCAATTATAAACTAACACCTAAGTTTGAAGTCCCATTTAACATTTTGGAAACATTAACGGCCAATAGGTTTAGAGTTCAAAACGTATCCCAACCCACGGATGAGAGAATAGTACCCTTGGCTCACAAAAGAAATAAAAAAAAAAAAAGAGAGAGGGAAAGAAGTGAGGGAAAAATTTTTATTTGTGTGATTAAAAGTTTTCTTCCTAATACAGGAGTAATTACATATATTTTTCTCGTTACAGGTTTCCAAGATGAATTTTTTGTTGTTGGGAGTGATATTGTTCGCTCAGACATTTTTCTCGTGTGGGATGAGCTCTAAAACTAAAAGTATAGATTTTAAATATGGCACTATAGTTGAAAGACAAGAAGACGTTTTTATTACATCGAGCAACGTAGTTGTAGAAGTGAATATGCAAGCAATTTTTCTTCCAGAGAATGATGTCACTAGCTTAAAAACCGCCATTTCAAGGTTTTCTGTCTCATTAGATGAGTTGCATAGAAGACATTTTCATTTGACTACACAGAGTTCGCTTGGATCGACATTAAAAGTTGCAGAGATGCTATCTGATGACTTGCAAAATAAGACTTACGAGACAGAATCATTGGCTTGTGACCTTTTGATGTGGACTGTAGGACACGAACATAAAGAAAGACGAAATCCGTTTATTTATGCTGCATTAAACATCTTTGGGTCTATTGCAAGTTTAGGTTTAGGAATTTCCAATCGTCTTAAGATTAGTAATCAAAATAAGAAAATTAAGTTCTTGACTCATGAAAATGAATTGATTATGTCATAACTATGGAATCAGTTAGCTTCGATCAATCAAATTATGGATTTAGTAAATGAACATTCAAGTAATATCATTCAGATTATGGAAGTACAGGATTTGTTGGCAACGTTAACGTATTATGATTCAAATATAGATCACATACATAACAGAATTACACATTTCATTGAGAAATCCAAAGATTATGTAGAAGCTATCACGTTAGCAACTAAAGGTGTACTGTCGCCCCATTTGTTGCCTATAAATTACTTAAAGTTAGTTCTGGAGAACAGAAGGGATAAACTAGGCTATGTTCCGTTGTTAGGCGAACGTAGGTTAGAATTTTGTTACAGCCTAATTACAGTAAGCGTTGAAAATAACAAGATTAGGATTACAATTCCCTTTGATTCTTCTGATGCCTGGCAATCTTACAGGATATCACCATTTCCGACTTTCATGATGAATCACTCAAATCCAGTAATATCCAGTTTGATAGGACACGTATTGATTTCCCCAGACAAGGAAACATATACGGTCATTAAAGACTTAAATCAATTAACTCACTGTTCAGACGCAATGGATAGAAAAATATGTACAGCTGACTCATTTGAATTCCATAAAAACTTAATGGATTCATGCCAGTTAGGTATAGTGCTAGACAATGCTCTCTCCCATACAAGTGAAAATTTTCTGGATAAGCTTTATCCCTTTGACAATAATGAGTTCAATTGCAGACTGAACAATGGCTCGTGGATACGATACGACAAGGACGGCTTCAATGTATCATGCCCAGACGGATCCACGTCCTTTGCACACATCTTTGTTGCAGCAGATGGTTGTATCGGGACTTCCCCTAATTCCATGGTGACCGGGGTAAGGACTATCATCAGAGAACGAGCCTACTTCGCGAACTTCACGTGGACGTCTACAATGCCAGCACTACCTCTCCAATACAACAAACAGGTAGCCAAGCGGTTGATGAAATTGACCGAGATGGACCACCTGTCACCGACTTATAAGGAATTTCTTCACCCCATACTACTAGCAGGATTAAGTGTGACGGAGATGATATTTATCGCCGGGAACATCCTTGTTTGGCGTAGGTTACGGAACAGTTGGAAGCTGAAACAGAACGTTTTGCCATGTCCAGACAAAACTCCTTATTTAATTCAGTTTAAAGCCATTTGAAGTGGCCACCTCATTCGCTAAAGGAGTAAAAGGCTCTGGAAATTGTGTGTGTACGAAAAGTAGTTAGTACGCTAGTAATATGTAATTGAATAAATTATTGAACATTGCATTTTTAAAAATACATTTAAAAAAACATTTAAAAAAAAAATATTAATAATTTTTTCACTCGGCATCTAATAAAATATATAAGCCGGAATGTTAAAAGAAAAGAGAGAAAAAAAATAAAAATAACAGAATCTATGGGCATCTAATAAAATATATCAGCCCTATATATATATATATATATATATATATATATATATATATATATATATATATATATATATATATATATATATATATATATATATATATATATATATATATATATATATATATATATATATATGTACGAAACCGTGGTACATGTACGTACCAGGAATTCGTGTTTGTGCACTAAAATTGAATCTTTACTAAGGTAACAAATATTTGTATTAGTTACCGTATTGTGTTAATCTATGTTTCTGACTAAGGTAACAATTATTCTTTAACAAGTTACTGAATCATGTGTATATCAGTATTTTTTTTTTGGTACCATATAATCATTTGCTAGCAATGTACCATATAGGTGATCGGTATTTATTATGCATTTTCTTTGCTTTGGTAATATCTTTTCATATGCATTATTGTTAATATTTCTTTTGATGTGCCTATTTGGACATTCGTCCTCATTTGCTTATGGCTAAAGTTAAACAAAGAATAATACATATATCCAGTCACACCTAGTAAACATGTTTTGGCTTGTTGTTAAATTTTTTTGAAAAAATTGAGATAGCTGGCCGAGCTAATGTAATAAATGAAATAGTTAATGATTACATGTTTAAAACACATGACGTAATATGTCATTTTGGATGAAGATGCTAGCGTGAGATTTGCTGTAGTCAGATAAAATCATAAACAGGATGTATTTTGCATCCCTCGGCAATGTAACATTTTTCTGAAGCATCAACACAAATGCATACCGTGTGAAAGATTGTGTCGTCACCGGATGCAAGTGTCTTTCGAGAGACGAATGTAAAGTTTACATATTGCGTTTAAATGCTGAGACAACTAAGCATACGATATCTGTGATATCGATAATTTAGGCAGTTCATATCTATACTTCACCTGAATTGGTCATCCGACCAAACCAGCTACACTCCTGTGATGGAGATGTTTAACACTGTTGTTTTTAGAGAATAAACCATTTTAAAATTACAATGATGAACTTTATTTCAAGACTCAACAACTCAAACAACACATTCTCAATGTGTGTTAATAATAGTAGCACACTAATATATATATATGCATATTACACATATATACAGTATATGTATATATATATATATATATATATATATATATATATTATATATATATGTATATATATTTATATATTATATATATATACATATATATACACACAAACAAATACATATATCCGTATGTTTGGAGATATATATATATATATATATATATATATATATATATATTATATATATATATATATATATATATATTTATATATATATATATATATATATATATATATATATATATACATATATATATATATATATATATATATATATATATATATATATATATATAAATATATATATATATATATATATATATATATATATATATATATATATATATGTATATTATATATATATATATCTATATATATATATATATATATATATATATATATATATATATATATATATATATACATAAATATATATGTATATATATGTATATTTATATATATACAGAAATATATATATATACATATGTATATATATATATATATATATATATATATATATATATATATATATATATATACATTTATATACATACATATATATATATATATATATATATATATATATATATATATATATATATATATATATATATATGTGTGTGTGTGTGTGTGGGTAAATATATATATATATATATATATATATATATATATATATATATATATATATATATATATATATATATATATATATATATATTTATACATAGGGATATATGTATTTATTTGTTTGTATATGTATGTATATATACACTTTATATATGTGTATATTTATAAATATATACAGTATATACAGTATATCTACATATATGAGTGTGTTTTTGTAGACTTGAGATTACCTTACAAAATCCAAATATTTACCCTTTCAGTATCTAGATGGGGTTTTCTGTTAGCTGATAGACAATAAAAATAATTTTGGAAAGCTTGATTTTGTCCATATCCAAATAGAATTATTTCAAAACTAAAACTATCCTGAAAGGGATATCATGAATAAGACTTCTAAAATAGCCAAGAAACAATACCGAACTGAAAGTTCTATCTTTGTTCTCTTCTGCTAAATTCAGACAATTTATTCAAAAACAATTTTACCTACAACTTTTCTGGGCTCTGGAGAACTGTGGATATCATCAGATCCTCGGAAGATAACAAGAGCTTCAGGATAAGATTTATTTTTATATTTAAATATAAATGTTGTATCAAGAAGGAAAGAGGCTTGATGGAAAGGCGAGTCCTGGAACGCTAACTTTATTTAGTGACGACGCAAGTTTTTGTAGTCCCCAAAGGGATCACATAAAGGGGTATTTGATATCTGATTTGGTTGGACTCATATGGCAGTTACTGCGATGCCGAAAAAGTATAAAAGCCATTTTTCTTTTTCTGTATTTGTGGTGCTTATGGACGTGGATTACAATATTTAGCAAATATTCAAAATTCCTTCGAGTAATATTTTAATAGAATATTGTGTCGTAGACATGAAATTATCATTATTGTACTATTTTTTCTTTATCAGCTCTAAATTATATTTGTATGTTAGAGAATAATTTTCTTAATGTATAATTTCTGTTTTACCATCCAGTTAATATACTGTAGGTTTCTTTAAATCAAATAAAGTACCTTAATAATTTAGAAGAGTATATTAATTGAATCCTTTTTCTACATCTTTTCTATTTCTGAATCCCATTTAGCATCAAGTCTTCATAAATACTAGTCGTGAACTTCTCTTCCTCCATTTAGACTTCAAGTGAATCAATTGAAATAAAAGAAAACCCTCAATTTCTTTCCACTTTTCTATACATTGATGTCAAGTCTGATTCGACGAGTTCGAACTCTTTTCATTGCATTGGCAAAGGTAAAATAAGCTTTCCTATTAATAAATGTTAATTAGTGACTAAGGAGTTAATTAACTAGTCCTTAAAGGAAGCTTGGATAACGTAGAGCATTAATCAACATCATAGAAATAAACATGAAATGGGAGTTTATGAATACTACAAAAATGCTAAGCCGGATGTGACAGCAAATGATTATTTTTATTTACGAAAAAAATATACATAATTACTGTAGTTTTATATATATATGTATATATATATATATATATATATATATATATATATATATATATATATATATATATATATATATATATATATATATATATATGTGTGTGTGTGTGTGTGTGTGTATGCGTATGGATGAGTGTATATATATATATATATATATATATATATATATATATATATATATATATACATATATATATATATATATATATATATATATATATATATATATATATATATATATATATATATATATATATGTATATATACATATATATATATACACACATATATATATATATATATATATATATATATATATATATATATATATGTATATATATACATATATATATATATATATATATATATATATATATATATATATATATATATATATATATGTGTGTATTATAGCCACGAAAGGAAAAATGAAAAAGACTTGATTGGAGTTAGTACTTTCATCCACTCAGGACATTATCAAACTCAGCAATGAGAATACATATACAAAGACATCGTATTTATACTGGAGAAGGGGATCCAACAGCTGTCAGTTTCTTAATAATTCCGGAGAAGTCAGATTTTAGATAAAAGGATAATACTTGATTAACGAAAAACAGAGCTGGGCTTAGATTCAAATTTCTACCTTGAGTACAGGAGATTAAAAATGATTCAACAATATTCCTTTGGAAATAGTCATTTACATGGATTACTTTTTCCGTCTTTGACCAACCAATTCTGTGACTTGACCCTAACCAGTGCCTTGGCCTCCCACTGGTTAGGGTCAAGTCACAGAATTGGTTGGTCAAAGACTGAAAAAGTAATCCATGTAAATGACTATTTCCAAAGGAATATTGTTGAATTATTTTTAATCTCCTGTACTCAAGGTAGAAATTTGAATCTAAGCCCAGGTCTGTTTTCCGTTAATCCAGTATTATCCTTTTATCTAAAATCTGACTTCTCCGGAATTATTAAGAAACTGACAGCAGTTGGATCCCCTTCTCCAGTATAAATACGATGTCTTTGTATATGTATTCTACCTACGGGCCAACCAAGGGAAAGGCCCGTGCCAACAAGTGTTGGCTTTAATACCCCAACAACAACAACAAACAAC
>NC_090738.1:84212433-84217433 GCF_036898095.1 Palaemon carinicauda
TTGTGATGTGGGTAGAGGGCCTACAACGTCAACGTGAATGTGGGTGAAACGACACTGAGGTTTAAGAAAGGTGACCACTCCTGAATCCGTGTGTCGATGTACTTTGGAAGTTAGGCAAGAAATACAGGCGTGGACCCAATGTTTATCATCCTTAGAAATGCAGTGCCAACTGAACTTCGTCTTCAGCAGCTGTGCAGTAGAATGGCATGAGGGATGTGAAAGGCCGTGAATGAAATCAAACACCTGTCAGCGCATGGGAGAAGGAATCCAAGGTCGCGGTCTACCAGTATTGACGTCACAGAGGAGGGTGGTGTTGGAGTCGTCGAGGGGATGTCTTCCCAACGGAGGGATATGCAGGATGTCTTATATGCTTGATACTCTGGACACTGTCGTTGGGGTTCACCCATGGGCTTTTAATCCAATCCCAGTTGAACGGCAGCCAAAGTGTTTTTTGACAGGGCATCAGCAAGGGGATTCATTTTCCCAGGGACGTTTTGAAGGGTGCAATTGTATTCAGCCACGGCGGAGATATGTCGTCGTTGACGGGCGGACCAGGCGTCAGACTGTCGAGTGAAAGCATGCACCACAGGCATGTGGTCTGTGCGAATGACGAAGGGCGTACCTTCTAAGAAATGGCAAAAGTGACGGACAGCCAAGTGCACCACCAGTAATTCGTGATCGAAGGTAGAATAACCCGATTCTGCCTTGGACAGTTTTCTGCTGAAGAAGGCCAATAGGCGGGGCGACCCGTTGACCACCTATTCGAGTACTGCACCAATAACGACATCGCTGGCATCAGAGGAGAGAAGTAGAGGGGCATGTGGGATAGGAAAAGTAAAAGCTGCACCAGTTGATAGGACCCTCTTTGTATTAGAGAAGGCCGCTTCTTGAAGGGGACCCCACTTCAGATCTTTTGGCTTACCCTTGAGGGAGGCATAGAGGGGAGCAAGAGTGGTGGCAATGGCTGGCAGTAAACAGTGTTAACAGTTGATAATGACCAAGAATTCCTGCAGAGCTTTGACGGTCGAGGGCGCGGGGAAGTTCTGAACGGCTTCAACCTTCTCAGGGAGGGGATTGACTCCTTCAGGAGTGATGCGGTGCCTTAAGAACGACACTTCGTTGGCTCCAAAGGAAGACTTGTCGTACCGGACTACAAGGCCGTTTTGTTGCAGGGGGTCGAGCACGATGCGCAGGTGACGGAGGTGTTCCTCTTTTGAGGATGAGAACACAAGTATGTCGTCCACATAACATACACAGAAGCGGAGGTCCCCTAAGAAGCCATCCGTGAGATGTTGAAAAGTGGCCGCTGCATTACGAAGGCCAAAACAGGAGTAATTGAAGGTGTATGTACCAAACGGAATGGCGATGGCGGTCTTGTGGATGTCGTCTGGTTTCATAGGCACCTGATATTACCCCTTCAGGAGGTCGAGCGTGGAGAAAACCTTCGCTTTGTGCAGGTAGGAGGTCACGTCTGCGATGTTTGGGAGGGGGGTTAGTGATCCGGTTCTGTTTGCATGTTCAGGTGCTTGTAATCCCCGCACGGACGGAGGGAGCCGTCATTCTTCAGAAAGATGTGTAAGGGTGACGCCCATGGGTTGGAGCCCTTTTGGCAAAAGCCCATTTCCTCCATTTCAGCAAACGTCTGTTTGGCGGGTGCCAATTGATCTGGTGCCAAACGTCTGAATTTTTTCGAAGGTTGGGGGTCCCGTCGTCTTGATATGGTGATAAAGAACGTGCTTGGCAGGAGCCATGGATGTTTGGCTAAGTTCTGGACGGAAAACTTCTGGATACGACGTGAGGAAGTGGGCGTCGGCATCCGTGGGTGCGCTAATGTGGAGAGCGATGGTTGAGGGGGCGAGTTGAAGAGGTGTCGACAAGTACGAGTCTGCGTTGACCAATCGTCTGTGGGCAACATCGACTAGAAGGTGGAAATGAGAGAGGAAATCTGCGGCGAGGATTGGCAATGTGCCCTCAGCAATGAGAAACTTCCAATTAAATTTACCGTTTCCAAACGATACCATGATGTGCTCGTAACAGTAGGTGGGTTTCGCAGATCCTTTTGCAGCTACCAAGCGGACGTCGGCAGACGTAGACAGACTACGTCGTGTCCTGAAGAGTTCCCCTGGCAAAAGAGAACGACAAGCACCCGTGTCTACCAAAAATCGCACGCCAGTTCCTGCATCATGTAAAAAGAAAAGATTAGAAACACGGGAGGCCATCGCCACGAGCGATGGCCTACTTATATGTTTTTTTGGCCACTGACAATCCTTGGCATATTTCTTTACGACTGCCCTGAATCTGAAGTGGTAGCTGCAAAATTGTGGCCGATGGGCGGTGGTAAGTGGCTGTGGAAGTTGTTGGTTGGGGCGCGAGCGATTGGTGGGCGATGGGTGGCTTTGTCGCCACTCCGGCTCTTCACGGGGAAGGCGTGTATGTCCTACGACATTCACGTCAGCTTCGGTTGACGATGAATAGGCGTCCTCTTTGTCAAGAGTGAAGGTGTTGATGGAGGTCTTGAAGGTCGTGAAGTGGCTGTCCATAAGGGTGTCAGCGCTGGTCTTCAAGTCTTTTACTGGCAAACTATCGACATTGGGTATGGCAGCACGTACAGGTTCGGGTAAATGGCGTATCCAAAAGGCACGAAGTAGGTTCACCTCACGAGGAGAGCCGTTAGTGGCCCGCTGCAGGCGAGCGATACTGGTCATTTCCCTGAGGGCGAGCGAAGCCCTTTGGTCCCCCAATGGTTGTTGAGAGAGCTGAAAAAGCTTTGCTATACGTGTGGCTAGCGACGGCGAGTACTGCTGCTGAAGGTATGTTTTGAGGGCGTCATACGCTATTGGGGTGTCTCCTTGTTCACAAACCCAGTCGGATATTTCCGGGAAGGTGTCCTCGGGTATTGCCATGAGAACATAATCTGCTTTGGTGGTTGAGCGAGTCACACCCTTGATTGGGAACTGGTATTTTGCACGCTGAAACTAAGCAAACGCCTCTCCGCTGGCGAACAACGAAATTTTCAATTGGGCGGCCGGCAACATCCGTGGAGTCTGCCATAGTACCAATGACGGAAGAGCGGGGGTGGGTTGGGGGGGGGGGGCGAAGGCGGGAGAAGCGAGTCTACTTCCAGGGTCACCAATGTGTCGAGCCGAGAGACGGTTCCTGACTCAAAGGCAGGATAAAAGCAACTTAGTAACTTTATTGCCATTCCGTTTCGTTCCATAGATTGCCATGCCAATGACATTACACAGGCTCTTGCCATTGGGCAGCCCGTATGAGTATATTAATCTGAAAAGGGTGGTCTCCAGAGGAGGCCGTTACCCGCAACATTAAAATGTAAGGGGTGAATTTAACAGAGTTACTGGAGCATACAAAAGTGGAGGATAAGTTACTTAAAGAGGATTTCAGCATCTGACGTGAAAGGGGGGAAGTGACCTGAAAAGGAGACTCCTTTTTAGGTCCACGAAATGAAAGGTTAACAGACAGAATCTGTAAGTCAGAGAAAAAAGTGGTTATAGCAGCAAGTCCCAGTTAGTAGGAGGGACCGGGAGAGGAGAGAAGTTTTTGTTTTTTCTAGTCAGAGAGAAAAGGAGTAGGTTTAACTAAAAAGCTTATCCCTGTTCGGTGATTCGGAGCTGGAATTGTTGCAGTAACTGCATAAAGGTGGGAGTTCTGGTTAGGGACAGGACTCGGGTGAGGATTTTGAAGGCAATGGGGATGAGGTCTTCTAAGGACATCGACTCAACTTGTTAAGTCAGGGTTTGAGGTGGGTTGACGGATGTGGGATGAGGAAGAGGTGCTGGTTGCGGCTGGGTGGCTGGTACAGGAACAGTAGCAGTGGGCGGCGGTCGTTGTCTCCTCTGGCGAGGAGGTCGCTGGTCTTTGGGTGGCTGGTTTGTAGGATATTTCGGCTGTTTTTGTGAGGAAGTGCTTTTCATCGTAGCTATCCTCCTCAGTCATTCTTGGTAGCAGTTGTTCCAGGCATGGTGAGGCCTGGAGCAGTTGCGGCACTTGGGATTGGTTTCCTTTCCGTCTTTGTCGGCTTGTATGCACACTTATGTGCAGTGGCGTTGGCTGCATACACCGCAAATGATGGGGCCTTTACACTCCTCCTTGTTGTGGCCATATCGCTGGCACCGGTAACATCTGAGAGGTTCTGGTGTATATTCTTCGATGGGGAATGTCGCCCAGACTCCAAGATCCAGTGAGGAGGGCACTGGACTGATGAAGGTGGCTATCAGCGT
Source organism: Palaemon carinicauda (assembly GCF_036898095.1). Taxonomy (NCBI): domain Eukaryota; kingdom Metazoa; phylum Arthropoda; class Malacostraca; order Decapoda; family Palaemonidae; genus Palaemon; species Palaemon carinicauda. The sequence goes on from NC_090738.1 coordinate 84,216,672, forward strand.
TCTGACAGGGACATCGTCTTTACTCATGCAGAGAACCGCCTTGTCGATGTTGTTGCATGATGTGGCTATGGAGATAGGCATTGTGATGAGATACCTTGTTATCACTGCTTTTCTCTGGATAAATGCAGGGTCCAGCAGTGTTAAAGCTTGATCCTCCTGGAGGGATCTGGCTGTCTCGAGTTCCTTGGGGATGATTATAAAATCTCCTTTCCTGTTAGGTCTGGCAGTGAGCTGCATGCCAGGCTTTGCAGCCATAGCAGCAACTGTGGCATAGGAGATTGAGCTGTTTGTCTGGGAAAGATGAAACCTTGGCAGTGGTTTCTTGGTCTGTGGAGCTGGGATGCTTGCAGCAATGGTAGAGACTTCTTGGAGGAGTTCTGTAAGGCAGTCTGTGCAGTTGCAGTCCGTAGAATGGTTCCCCTGGGTCACAACAGGTTCGGTCTCCATAGCATTGGTGGACTCAGGCGCCGAGGATGGAAAGATGGCTTCTACTGCAACTGACTGCTGTCGAGTTGTAGGGACTGACAAGGACGAGGCTGAACTCTCAGTCCTTAAATTCACTAGTGGTGATGATGGGGCTGGTACCTGCGCTGGTGAAGGGCGTTCATGGCTCTTCCTTCGTTTGGGAGGGGGTGTAGTCGCTTCTTTGGTAGCTGGTTTGATGGTTCTATAATGTTTTAGAACTTTGATAGAGGTGATTTTGCACCCCTTGCAGCTGCACCTGACATGATGATTTATCAGGGTCTTGTCTTCTACGTCCGT
>NC_090738.1:84221351-84223851 GCF_036898095.1 Palaemon carinicauda
ACAGTGAGGCACGAACTAAAGAAACTAATCTCCTCCAACATTTGGGGAAAAGACCTTTTTCCCTACCGACTTGGTCAAAGAAGTTTTTGATAAAGCCACCTTGGAGAATAGAAACCTTCTCCAGAAGTGGGACCTGGCTATCAAAAGAAAGTCTTCCCCGGATGAGGGTCCTCAACCAAAGAGGAAGACTATGAGGACTAGGCTACCGTCTCGGCCAGCCAAGCCTCTTAGACAGCAACAGCAACTGCAATTGCCATTGCCCCCAGTGCCCCAGATCGTGGCACAAACCCCGACCACCTTTCAGTGGGTACCCCATGCCGTGTCGACACAGTCCACGGCTTTCACCCCAGCGTTCGAAGGGCAGTCTACTTCCTTCCGAGCAAAGCCTAGAGGAGCAGCCAGAGGCTCGTCTAGACGCCCCTAAAGGGGAAGGGGATTCAGGGGTGGTCGTGGTCAGGAAGGCAAGACCTCAGGACGGCAGTCCAAGTGAGGTCATACCGGTAGGAGGGAGACTTCTGAAATTTCGGGATCGGTGGACCTTCGATCCCTGGGCCCACAGCCTACTCAAGAATGGATTGGGCGGGAGCTGGTACAGCACTCCACCCCCGTACCTTCGGTTTTTCCAACACTCCACCCCCGTTATGGAGGAGTACGTTCAAGAACGGTTGGAGAAAAAGGGTGAAGCCCATCAATTTCTAAGGGAGGCTGTTTTGTGTTCCCAAGAAAGACTCGGAAAAGCTCAGAGTCATTCTGGACTTGTCGCCACTTAACAAGTTCATAGTGAATTGCAAATTCAAAATGCTAACACTGCAACACATAAGGACCTTACTGCCCAAGAGGGCATATTCCGTCTCTATAGACTTGTCAGATGCCTACTGGCACATTCCAATTAGCCATCGACTCTCCCCCTACCTAGGGTTCAGGCTACAGCGAAGACTATACGCCTTCGGAGCCATGCCATTCGGGCTAAACATAGCCCGAAGGATTTTTACGAAGCTTGCGAGCGTAGCTCTCAAACAATTTCGCCTAAAGGAATTCAGGTAGTAGCCTACCTGGACGACTGGTTGGTGTGGGCAGCATCCGAGACAGAATGCTTGCAAGCTTCCAGTCAGTGATCCAGTTCCTAGAGTACCTAGGCTTCAAGATCAACAGAAAAAGTCTCGACTTTCTCCATCTCAAAAGTTCCAGTGGCTAAGATCCACTGGGACCTTTTGTCACACCCGTTTCTCCACCCCAGCGAAGAAAAGGAAGGAGATAGCGGGTTCTGTCAAGAGACTTCAAGATTCCGAAAGGATATCAAGACACGAGCAGGAGAGAGTACTGCGCTCTCTCCAGTTTGCTTCGGTGACAGACCCAGTGCTAAGAGCACAGCTAAAGGATGCAATCGGAGTTTGGAGAAGTTATGCATCAAACGCGTGAAGAGATCTGAGAAGACCAGCCGCTTCGGCTAAGTACTCTTCTCAGGCCTTGGTCCCAAGCCAGACATCTAAAGAAGTCAGGTTCTTCTTCAGCCACCTCCCCCGTCGGTGACGATTCACTCAGACGCCTCAAAGGAGGGATGGGGAGGTCACTCTCATCGGAAAAAAGTCCAGGGGACTTGGTCCAGGCTATTCAAGACCTTTCTCATAAAACTTTCTAGAAGCTAGGGCAGTGCTCCTTACCTTAAAGAAAGTCTCCCCGTGTCATTCGTTCCACATAAAGTGGTAATAGACAGCGAGGTAGTTGTAAGATACTTGAATTGACAAGGATCGAGGTCACCACCTCTCAACCAGGTGATGTTGGCCGTCTTCCGATTGGCGGAAAAGAAGAAGTGGTACCTGTCGGCAGTTCACCTTCAAGGAGTCCGCAATGTGACAGCGGACGCTCTATCCAGGTTCACACCGATAGAGTCGGAATGGTCCTTAGACGCAGGATCATTCTCCTTCATTCTGAATCAGTCCCAGAACTGCAGATAGACCTCTTTGCGACGAAAGACAACAAGAAGTTGCCCCTGTACGTGCCCCGTACGAGGACCCCTTAGCGGAAGCAGTGGACGCGATGTCCCCTCGACTGGAACAGATGGTCCAAGATTTATCTGTTCCCTCCTCACAACCTTCTGTTGAGGGTCCTCAACAAACTGAGATCCTTCAAAGGGTAGCGGCAATAGTGGCCCACAAGTGGCCGAACAGCGTGTGTTCCTCCTGGCATTGGAACTGTAGCTGAAGTTTGTACCACTACCAGATCCAGTTCTGACCCAGCGAGTCCAGAAGTCAACTGTCTGCGCTTCATTACAGAAAACCCGGACCCTGCAGTTCATGATTTTCTCTCCCTAGCGGTGAGAAAGCGTTTCGGGATTTCGAAAGCCAGTATAGACTTCATTGAGGAATATAAATGCAAATCTACTAGAAGGCAATATGAGTCATCTTGGAGAAAATGGGTGGCCTTTTGTCAAGGCGAAGATTCCGCAGGAGATCTTGACAGACTTCTGCTTATCTTTTTTCCCCACCTCCATGGTCAAGGG
>NC_090738.1:84233851-84236351 GCF_036898095.1 Palaemon carinicauda
TCAAGGACGGTATAGATGAAAGCCAATAGATAATTTGTAAATGGCAAAATGGTCAAAAGTTTTTGAAGAAGGAAAATAAAATATAACTGTTAGTATAATCATGAATAAAGGTTCAGAAAAAAACAATACCTGTACAGGTGGGGGTACATAGGATGCCAGCCTGCAAGACCACCGAAGTATTGGCAGCCCACTGGATGAGGTTACATGGTATGTGTAATATTTCACTCATAGTAGTTGATCCAGAATCTCTTCTAGTTCACCAAAGAGGGAAGCTCTACGAACAGGGTGGCCTCAGTCCAGCCATCCATAACCAGAACAATAAATGTAAGCATGAGAAATAAGATTAACGCCTTCCACTGCTTTTCATGAGACTAGGTAATGCCATGTGATAACTTTTTTATTTAGTTTCCTTGCTTGTCAAATTGTTTTACAGTATCACTGTATCGTTCGAACTTGTTTCTAAAAACTATACATATATATATATATATATATATATATATATATATATATATATATATATATATATATATATATATATATATATATATATATATATATATATATATGCTTATATGAATATATATATATATATTATATATATATATATATATAAATATATATATATATATATATATATATATATATATTTATATATATATATATATATATTTTTATATGTATATATATATATATATATACACACATATATATATATATATATATATATATATATATATATATATATATATATATATATCTATATGTATATATATACCTGTATATATGTGATTATATATATATATATATATATATATATATATATATTATATATATATGTATGTATATATATGTATATATATACCTGTATATATGTGATTATATATATATATATATATATATATATATATATATACATATATATATACACACACACATACATATAATATATATATATATATATATATATATATGTATAAATGCATATATATATATATATATATATATATATATTATATATATATATATATGTATATATATATATATATATATATATATATATATATATATACATATATATATATATATATATATATATATATTATATATATTTATATATATACTGTATATATAGTATATATATTTATATATATATATAATATATATATATATATATATATATATATATATATATATATATATCATTAAGCAGTGAATAGTGAGTACCTATTACAACAATGAATGAAATTTTTCCCTGAATATTTGTTAAGCGAATTCATCTTACCTATATCGCAACAACTTTAATATTCACAGGTCCTTTGAAAAATTAAACATTCAGCTTTAATAAATTTCCCACATAAATACGAAATAATTTCTATTCAACCATTGCCTGGAGAACCAATCGCTGTTAATTAGCTCCGGTCTTTTTAAGTTGGATACAATTAAACTCTGACCCTTATTTTGGGGATTCTTTTTCTTGCCGATGAAGAGGTAATTGTTCCGGGATTAGCCTTGATTTCCTGCGTGAATCAATTGAAGGGAATTTTTAATTGACTTGGTTTGAGGATAAGGCGATTTTTTGTAAAAGGAATTTACATTGGCTGAAGAGAAGTTACTTTTGATGAATGAATAATTTATTTTGATGTTGTTGCTTTTCATAAATTATTTTATTTTTCCTTGTTTCCTTTTCTCTCTGGGCTATTTTCCCTGTTGGGGTCCCTGGTCTTATAGCATCCTGCTTTTCCAGCTTGGAAAGTAATAATAATAATAATAATAATAATAATATAATAATAATAATAATAATAATAATAATAATAATAATAATAATAATGATTAATAAAATACTTGAGAATTCACTTCAAAAATTACATTAAATTATTCAGTACCTTAGTATTTTCACCTTTTCTTCTTTACATTGCTGTTCTACGAACATATTTTTTTTTTTTTTTTTTTTTTTTTTGGTAGGCAGGGAATATGTTGTGATTTTTCCATATTGTAATATATACAAAACAATCATGAAAAATCATTTCTATGTAAAAACTCAGTAATGATCACTTATCTATTGAAATTATTATCTAAACCATCTTTGAACTGTATTAACTCTTTAATAAATATTAACTACAGATAGCAGAGTTGTTTACCATTATGGAATTGGAAGGAAATTAGTCTTGATTTTCGTAATGTCCTGTTATTCCCCAAAAGGAAATTGTAATGGCCAGGAGGATTACCTGATATCACAACAAGCTGATTGGAAAAGGATTAGTAAATTCAGGAGATTGTGTCACCTTCTGATGTCGGTCGGAATAGGTCCAGTTTATTGCAAAAATGCCAACGAATAACTAGAAAAAGATAAATACGAAATGCCATGACCTTCTACAGCAAGTGTTTCTAATTGGAGACATGCATATGATTAAAGGCACTGCTACGTTTCTCATTAACCAGCTAATATTTATGATAATCCCAATCGAAAACAGAATTATGCCAATATTTCTAGTCCCAGATC
>NC_090738.1:84253851-84263851 GCF_036898095.1 Palaemon carinicauda
AACATTCGACATTGATAATAAACATTTAAATATGTTTTTAACAAAAAACTATTTGAAAGATTTATTATATTTATATAAGTAAATATTTATTTTCCTAAGTTTTCTGTCATGAATTTTTTTTTCCTTTTTTTTTTTAACACAAATTCATTGCGTTTAATACATGTTACGAGATAAAATAAGAAGTGAATGTAACACCATATAGTAGAATTCCGATTTTTTTGATTTTTTTGTAAGTGAACCAAGAGAGAATGTCCAAAATAAATCCTCAAAATGCAAAGGCTGCTCGGCATGAGACTAAATTTCTCTCTAGATAAATTCTACCTCTTTTATTCAATACCCGGCAAGCTGAAATGCAATTAGCTCTCTTACCATGTGATACTTCTACACCTGTAACCATTTTGCTTTTAGCTGCAATCTATCTTCGTCCAAATAAAAGGCAAAATAAAAAAAAAAAACTTTCAAAAAACTTTTATTCACCATTGTCGAAAGGCCGAGCAATTCATCTACACGTTAACGAGATTCGAGTTTCATTTTCACTATATAACTATCCGTAATTGAGAGCAGGAGGACTTTGCCTACCTATTCACAATCGTTTAAATGCTGTTTTTATTTTTCAGGTAACTATTGAATGACTATGACGTTCACTTCTAGTGTATATATATATATATATATATATATATATATATATATATATATATATATATATATATATATGTAGTAGGTTGGCCAGGGCACCAGCCACCCGTTGAGATACTACCGCTAAAGTTATGGGGTCCTTTGACTAGCCAGACAGTACTACATAGGACCCTTCTCTCTAGTTACGGTTCTTTCCCTTTGCCTAAGCAGACACCGAATAGTCTGCCCTATATTTTACAGATTCTCTTCTATCCTCATACACCTGACAACACTGAGATTGCCAAATAATTCTTCTTCACCCAAGGGGTTAACTACTGCACTCTAATTGTTCAGTGGCTACTTTCCTCTTGGTAAGGGTAGAAGAAACTCTTTAGCTATGGTAAACAGTTCTTCTTGGAGAGGGACACTCCAAAATCAAACCATTGTTCTCTAGTCTCGGGTAGTGCCATGGCCTCTGTAACATGGTCTCCCTCTGTCTTGGGTTAGAGTTCTCTTCCTCTTCTTTTGTCATAGTTTTTATAGTTTATATAGAAAATATTTATTTTGATGTTACTAATCTTAAAAGATTTAATTTTTCCTTATTTCCTTTCCTCGCTGGGCTATTTTCCCTGTTGGGGCCCCTGGGCTTATAGCATCCTGTTTTTCAAGTAGGGTTATAGCTTAGTATCTAATAATAATAATAATAATACATACATATATACATGTGTTTTTGCATATATATATATATATATATATATATATATATATATATATATATATATATATATATATATATATATATATATATATGTGTGTGTGTGTGTGTGTGTGTGTGCGCGTCTGTGTGTGTGTGTGCGTCTGTGTGTGTGTGTAATTATTTCCGTACACGCTCAACTGCATTCCCATTAGCATTTTTTCAATGCGTAAAATATCAGCTATGTGTGCGTGTCAGATTGCCTTATCTTTGTGTAAGACACGAGCTCTCGCCTTAGGCAGCTTGTAAAAAAAATATCAGCTATACTCAACAAAACTAATGTGTTATTAGTGAGCTACATAGGACTAGGCCTAGGGAGTAAGGTCTTATATGAGTTAACAATGTTAGCTGTGTAGAGACTAAGTAAATTTTGTTATCACCCAATTGCAACTTGAACATTTAAGACAAAGGCGTGTAATTTTTTAGAGCTATACAGAAATTAAACTATAAACTTAATGTTTTAATGTATATTTATAAGCGTTTTTTTTCCCCAAATTACCAAATAAAGGCAAATAAAGCTTTAATACGAACAGTCATACCACTCTCCACGACTTGGGTTTAACCAAGACCCGATTGTTGAGGTGAAGAAAAATGCACCGACTTTTGAGGTTTGGTTGGCAGCCCGGCAGTCGCAAGGGTGATTTTTAACGTTCCAGTACCCAATGCTTACTAATCTTATATATTGCTTATTATATATGATAACACTGTAATTAAAAGAAATAATTCACGCAACAAATACAAGAGATAATGTAAAGAATTTAAATAGCCTACACGAATTAAAGAATTCTGGCATCTTTATTTTTTGTTCTTCACCAAATGGTTTGGATCATGGGTGAGCGGAAATCAAACGAGTGACTTTAGTGTTTGCGTGGGTAGCAGTGGTTGAACTTGTCTTTCGGCACCTTTCCCTCTGACAATGGAAACGTCAATGGAAAGGCGAATAGCATTCATCGCCATAAACAGCAACCAAACAAGGATTAAACATATTGCGTGTATATTTGGTGTAAACGAAGTAATTGGTGCGTTAGAGACACTTGCATCACGAAAACAGACCGATCATGAACCGGAACGCCACCCTCCACTACATCTGAAGGTAAACCAAATAGTCGAAGTGAGCTCAAAACGTAGCTATCAAATGCGTAGTGCAAGTGCATGGGAAATAGAATCCAGGTAGCAGCCATACATCATAGATCACCTCCCATTAAACGATTGGGATTTCTAATGGAATAAAACATGGCAGATGACGAGTTTGGGCGGTCTTCTTTTCTAATGAGGAAACATTCTCAACTGGACATCGTAGGACATCGCATTGCTGGCCATTAGCAATACAAGGTAAAAAGACTTAATTTCACTTTTTAAATAGTAAAACATCAGTTATAATAAATAATCATGAATTGTCATTAGTAGGATACATCGGACTAGGCCTAGAGAGTTCATAGGATATATAAAACCATGTCTAGAGAGTTTATGAGTAACATAGGACTAGGCCTAGATAATTCATATGATACATCGACCAAGGACTGGAGAGTTCATAAGCTACATAGGACTAGGCCTAGAGAGCTCGTAGGATACATAGAACCAGGTCTAGAGAGTTCATGAGCTACATAGGGCTAGGCCTACTGAGTTCACAGGATACATAGTACCACAGAGTTTATGAGCTACATAGGACTAGGCCTAGAGATTCATAGGATGCATAGAACCAGGTCAAGAGAGTTCATGAGCTACATAGGACTAGGCCTAGAGAGTTCATAGGATGCAGAGAACCAGGTATGGAGAGTTCATGAGCTACATAGGATAGGCACAGGGAATAGAGTCTGGTATGAGTTAACTGTGTTATGTGTTTTAAGACCAAGTAAAATTTGGTATCAACCAGATGTATTTTGAACATTGAAGAAATAAACCTGTAGGCTACTTATTTTAGATATATATAGACCAAATAACAACTCGTTTTATTATAAGAACATACTCGTGTTTCTCGGCTATATAATCGTTAAAGACAACAATTTTGTGATGCTTTTGACTCTCGGGTTATGCATAACCAATATATATATATATATATATATATATATATATATATATATATATATATATATATATATATATATATATATATATATATATATCCTTGTAATTAAATGATCGTTTCTAATTACCTGCTTCATTCACTGCATTAAGTAATTTATAGGTTAACCTACTTGTTGAAAAATATAAGTCTCATTATGTGAAAATAAGATTGTTTCCTTATTTTATGTTTCAATCAACGAGTTTATAGCCTAAGTTTCATACGTTAAGTTTAAAAATCAACAGGAGTGTTCTCGTACATATCGTTAACAGCATGCAGTTATCAAGCAGTCGAGTTAGCCTAGAAGTTGGCTGTTTAACTCTAGTTCGAATGAATGTGTTTTATATATATATATATATATATATATATATATATATATATATATATATATATATATATATATATATATATATATATCATCAGCCGTAATTAGTCCACTGCACGACAAAAGCCTCAGACACGTTCTTCCACTCCCGTCTGTTTGTGGTCTTTATATGCCAGTCTACACCCGCAAATTTCCTTAGCTCGTCAATCCATCATCTTCTGTGTGTGAGAGAGAGAGAGAGAGAGAGAGAGAGAGAGAGAGAATGTTTAGGTAGACCACAAGGTTACGATATCCGTTGAACCAGTATAATGATCTTGGACTACCAGTCTACCACCAAGTCCACCATCAACAACACCACCACCCTCTGATACCACTTATTGAATGTTTCCATATGGTGGTCATCGATGACCCCCATATGGCAACATTCAATTCGCGTGCCTTATCTGTTCTGTATGAGTATGCTGCGAATATTTATATTCTTTGGCAACTTGTTATAAAGAATGTGTTTTATATAGGACTTTTTTCAAGGTTTAATAGGTCCCTCAGATTGGTATGTATTGTGGTAGATTTTCAGTTATTCATAGATGAGTTCCCTTAAGTCCTTTTACTATAAAAAAGAAAAATAATTAGCATATATATATATATATATATATATATATATATATATATATATATATATATATGTGTGTGTGTGTGTGTGTGTGTGTTTGTGAATTTTTGTTCATTAAAGAAAAAGACTACAATGAAGTTATGAAGTGACAAAAAATTAAATAGAAAACAGTAGAATCATGACAGAGAATGAAATTTTAAATGGGGTACATCATGAATTGATAAATGTTATGATGTTTGTTATTTAAATCAAAGTATAAACCTCATTTAAGTACACTTTTAAAACTACTCATATATATCACAAGGAACTTCCAATTACGAGATTGGTCCACCCGTTGAGATACTACCGCTTTGTGGCCTTTGACTGGCCAGACAGTACTACATTAGACCCTTCTCTCTGGTTACGGTCCATTTTGCCTTTACACACACACACACACACACCAAATAGTCTGGTGTATCCTTTACAAATTTCCCTCTGTCCTTATACACCTAACAACACTCAGATTATCAAACAATTCTTTCTCACGCAAGGGGTTAACAACTGCACTGTAACTGTTCAGTGGCTGCTTTCCTCTTGGTAATGGTAGAAGAGGCTCTTTAGATATGGTAAGCAGCTCTTTTTGGAGAAGGACAATCCAAAATCAAATCGTTGTTCTTTAGTCTTGGGTAGTGTCATAGCCTCTGTACCATGGTCTTCACTGTCTTGGATTACAGTTCTCTTGCTTGAGGGTATACTCGGGCACACCATCTTGTTTTTTATAGTTTATAAATGAAAGATTCATTTTAATGTGGTTACCGTTCTTATAATATTTTTTTTGTAATTGTTAATTGCTTGGCTTGTAGTTTATTCATTTCCTCATTTCCGTTCCTCTCTGGGCTATTTTCCCTGTTGGAGCCCTTCGACTTATAGCATCCTACTTTTGTAACTATGGTTGTAGCTTAGCAAGTAGTAATAATAATAATGATAATAATAATATAGATTAATTTTTACGTTATCCAAGCCTCAACCAAGGACTAGTTAATTATCTCCATATTTTCTAATTAAGATTTATTAATGGAAAACCTATTTTACTTTCGTCAATGTAATGAAAAGAGTTAGAACTCGTTGAATAAGACTTGACATTAATGTATAGAAAAGTGGAGAGAAAATTGAAGATTTTCTGTTATTCCAATTGGTTCAGATGAAGTCTGAATGGAGGCAGAGAAGTTCACGATGAGTATTTAGGAAGACTTGATGCCAAATGGGATACAGGAATAGAAACGACGAATTGAGGAATTAAATTAATATATACGTTGTGAATTATGAAGGTACTCAATTTGATTTAAGGAAACCTTTGTTAACTAAAAAAAAAAAAAAAAAAAAAAAAAAAAAAAAAAAAAAAAAAAAAAAAAAAAAAAAGTTACATTAAGAAAATTAGTCTCCAAGATACAGATAAAATTTAAAGGGGGTATATCTAAAATGAGTAAAATAAGTATAGTATATTAATTTTGGAGATACATTATATTTTATGAAAATATTACTCTGGTAGGAGTTTTAATTATTTACTAAATCTTGTAATCCACGTGCATAATCGCCACACATATAGAAAAAGAAGAATAGTTCTGTACTTTTTTCTCAACGCAGTAACTCCCATAGGATTACAACCAAACTCAATGAAGAGAGCCCTTGAATGGGCACGTGCAATTATCATCCGTTATGTGGTCCATTTGAGGCCTATAAATACTTGTGGTGTCCCTATATAAAGTTTCTTGTTCCGGGACTCGCCTCTTCATCAAGCCTCTTTCCTTCTTGTCACAATGTTTAAACATAAAAATAAATCTTATCCTGAAGCTGTACTTATCTTCCAAGGATTTGATGATAACCATAGTTCTCCCAAGCCAGAAACATTGTATTATTATTATTATTATTATTATTATTATTATTATTATTATTATTATTATTATTAAACTACAAACCTACTTGGAAAAACAAGATGCTATAAGCCCTAGCGGCCCCAACAAGGAAAATAGCTCATTAAAGGAAAGGAAACAAGGAAAAATAAAATATTTTAAAAACAGAAACAACATTGAATTAAATATTTCCTCTATAAACTATAAATACTTCAACAAAACAAGAGGAAGAGAAATTAGATAGAATAGTGTGCCCGAGTATTCCATCAAGCAAGAGAACTCTAACCCAAGACAGTGGAAGACCATGGTACACAGGCTATGGCACTACCCAAGACTAGAGAACAATGGTTTGATTTTGGAGTGTCCTTCTTCTAGAAGAGCTGCTTACCATAGCTAAAGAGTCTCCTCTACCTTTACCATGTGAAAGTAGCCACTGAACAATTGCAGTGCAGTAGTTAACCCTTTGGGTGAAGAAGAATTGTTGGGTAATCTCAAGTGTTGTCAGGTGTATGAGGATAGAGGAGAATCTGAAAAGAATAGGCCAGACTATTCGGTGTATGTGTAGGCAAAGGGAAAGGACCGTAACCAGAGAGAGGGATCTAATGTACTACTGTCTGGCCAGTCAAAAGACCCCATGAGTCTCTAGCGGTAGTAGTTGAAATTGTATTTGAATAGCTGTTTGAATTTAAAAGAAAGGAACAAGATAGATTTTTCAGTTCGGTATTATTTCTTGGTTATTTTAGAAGTCTTATTTATGATAACCGTTATAGGATAGTTTTAGTTATGAAATATAATTCTTTTTGGCTATGGTAGTCCAGCCGTTTTCAGTAAACATCGTTCAAATTTGGTTAAAAGCACCAAATTTTGCACAAAGTTAGCTTGAGATGTACCTTTTGAAATGTGATAGAGACCCATTTGATATCTTTCCAATGTGGCCGCCAAAAATCTAGAAAATGCTGCTATTTGAAGTATTTTCATCGTATAGTCACAATTTTGGAGCCTAAACCTATATTTTCAAGGATGTTCTAAACATTAAAAGCAAATGTGGGCACATAAAACAAATATTTAAGGAGCAAATGGCCTTTTTGTTACAGAAATTGCTTAAAAAATATTAAACCGGCTGTAATCATATTTTTTCTGTAATTTAACGCAAAGTAAAGAATGTATTTGAATGTCAAACATAAGTACAGTGTTTTATTAACTCAATATGAAGAGTTTTATATTAACTTGACCCCAAAATAGTTCTTACCCTTGTAACCATCAATTGCTAGTACAGTAGTGAAATGATTAATCTTAGTATACAGTCTAATCACACACAGGCAACAATCCCCCCTGCATTTGCACAGAGCCGTACATGCTAGTTGTGCTTTCACACACTTGCATCTTCCTCTGCAGCCTTTGACACATCCACATTTCAGGAATTCCATACAGGAAACTGTTGCTTGAGGCAGATCTGACCAATAGGGTTCCCATGCATTCCCAGGTCCTTTCATCCAACCCCATTCAACAGGTGAAGGTAACACGGGATTGGGGAGAAGTGACTGGCCCCAAACATGACCCGCTTGATAAGATGCTCTTATGACATTTTGGTAGAGAGCAGCAGAAGTTGGTGGTATGAGATCAATAGACCTGCCCTTCCTGGTGAAGAGATCTTTTCTCGCTTCATAAGCTGATGTGGCAGATGTCATAAAGCAGAACGACAAATCGCTCTAGGTTTGCCATGTGCTGGTCAATTCTCTCGTGTTGTTACATTCCCAAGGTCTGCAAACACCTCGGTTACACTTTCACATATTTGCCACCTCTCCCAAGAAGATTTCTTCCCTTTACCAGCAGAGGAGGATGTGTTGTCACACTCGCTGAAGGCATGAAACATAGTCAGAGCTCGACACTTTGGACCTAGAGAACCAGCTATGGTGTGTACAGGGATATAGTTGAAGTTGTCCCCAACCCCAAAGCTGATCCACAGTTCACTTGCATTAATTGGAAGACACGATGCTATAGCTAACACTACTACATCAGTGTCCACAGTTCTGATCATGATCCTCTCACAACCATGTTGAACAGCATCTTTTGCATGGAGAGGAAGCCTTGTGTCTGCTTTTTCATGGGAGCACGGAGATATTTAATCAATACTGTCCCTCTGGGGGTTGCAAAGGACCAATTCTCCTTTTGTTGACATAATTTGCTTGCCCTATGGACAGCTGACAGTAGTACATCGATCCGCTAGAAAACTGAAGAGCTCAGGTTTGTTTGCATCACACCGCAAGAAAGCCTTCCAGTTGCCAGGAACAGGAGTGTTAGCCTTTACTTTTCTGCGGCCCCCTCTCCTCTGAGACTCCTAGCAGTCGCCTTCATACTGTCTTGGAAGTACTGATCTAAGATAATATCAACTCTTCTTGCTGACTCCAGTTGACGCTTAACATGTGGTACAAATACCAGGTCAGCATACTCTTGAAATGTTCTTGATGCACCTGGGTTAAGCATATTAACAATGGCAGCCCCATCTACTGTAGAAGAACTGCATCAGTATCAGGCTTGTCCTTGATTGTGGTACTATGCTGTGTAAGGAATGGGAGAAGATCAGCTTTGGTCCCACGTTGAAGTTTTCCACCCTGTGACAATGATGGTGGACTGGACTGATTCTCATTGCGGAAAAACTCATCAATAACCCCATCCCTCACTTGGCAAGACACAACAGTTTAGAGAAAAGAGAACAGTCTTGTTTCAATGATGCAATTTGTTGCTTCTCCTTTGACACTTTGCGGGTAGGTTGGCTGCTGAATAGAGGAAATTTGTTCCTTTTGATAGGGTCTGTCAGACTTTTTGTTCTGTCTCCTAGCCGTTCCTTCACAAAATCACTAGATTGTTCATTTCCCACCCTTTTGATATGCCTTAAAGTTTCTATAACCTCTTTGTCTACAACATTCTGGGGGCCTAATACAAGAAGATCAGATGAATCTTCCATGAATGGATTTCCCATATCTTCTAATGTATCACACAAGGATTTGACTTGCTTTCTGTATGTTGTCTGTAACCCCTGTTGAGCTTCATGGTGTCTTTGGTCTGAATGCTTTTCCGCCTGTCTCCGGAGTCCTTCCACCACAGTTTTAAACTCATTCACAACTCTTGACACTTCTGGCCCAGCCACCATCCATCTTTGGAGTTGTGCACTGTTTTCAGTTAGGCCCACAGCATCACCATCTCCTTTAATCTGTTTGTTGTTCTGTTCGTGAGCTTGGTCTAATGGGATGCCGGAAAATGAGTGTTGTGTTTTGTTAACAACAAACT
The DNA here is from genome assembly GCF_036898095.1 of Palaemon carinicauda. Lineage (NCBI taxonomy): Eukaryota > Metazoa > Arthropoda > Malacostraca > Decapoda > Palaemonidae > Palaemon > Palaemon carinicauda. The sequence goes on from NC_090738.1 coordinate 84,263,395, forward strand.
TTCCCTCTGAGAATTCAGCAGCAACCTCAGGATGCATCAAATCCAGGGAAGCCAAATCTCTAATATGCACTGCAACCCAACGAGCATAATTTGGGTGGTCAAGTGCAGAGAACCACGGGGCCAGCTTTGTGAGTGCATCCTTGTACAGATTGAAGTTGCCTTGTCACAGTGATTGGAGGAAATCCATCAAAGCTAGTTCTAGGTCAAATGTGATGGACCAGAAGTTAAACATAGGGACTGCATTTTCCATTTTCACTCTCCATTGCTCAAAGCTTAGAGGATCTGTGGTGTGGTCTTCTGTTTGGTGACGCTTGTAGGGTCTATCCATGAGAATGTACAAGCTCCCTGCGGTCACCTGGTGGGCATGCCTCGTTCTCATTATATGTGCAACCTTCAGGAAGGAGTCTGCAGTACCTTGTGAGGCTATCTCTGCCTGCACAAGGGTGTTGGTCCATCC
>NC_090738.1:84271351-84273851 GCF_036898095.1 Palaemon carinicauda
CTATTATTGACAGTTGACTTCACTAATTCCGGTACACTGACGTCTCCTTAGCTTACCGTGAAATTTACCGGAATTAATGAAGCCAACTGTACCATCAACTCGAATAATCTCGTCTGTTTTCGCTTAAGCATTTTAATACAATTGCTTCTTTTGTTCAGTGTTTCCTCCCGTTAAAGTTTACTCAGTCTTTATTTAAGTACTCGACTTCCTTTAAATGTTTAAAGTTCGCTCATGAGCAGGAGAGGACAGGGTCAGGACAATACCCAAGAAACTAACCATATATATATATATATACATATATATATATATATATATATATACATATAATTATATACTGTATACATATAATCATATATACACGCACGCATATATATATATTATATATATATATATATATATATATATATATGATCGGGTCCCAAGCCCATTCTCCAGAGATGGTCAGGTAGGAGTTGCTAATAACCAAGCAGGCCGACTACTAGAGACTCTTCAAAATCACCTTACTGAAATCAAAAGGACGATTAGGTTGTAAACACTACTAAAACCTATTGGGCTTGAGCATTGCTTAAACTCCCGACCCATGAAATGTTAGACAGGAACGTCTCCAATAGCCTACCCCAAAATAATTTGCACCTAGAACCATCGCTTACTAATACCGCGATGTTATTCCAAAGGAATGAACTGATTTGGCGTCTGCATTTTAAAATGGTCTCAAAAGGAGAGATTCATTTGTCATTTATAGAACTGGCTTGACCTCCTGGGGAGATCACAAAATATTTACTGAGCGCCCTTCTGCCTTAGGATACGGTGCACTTAAAGGGCAGTGATGATTACTATAGTCAATTCTTTTTAGTGAGGCAGATTTCCACCGACTCCCAGGGGTGCCCTTTTAGCTCGGAAAAGTTTCCTAATCGCTGATTGGTTGTACAAGAATATTCTAACCAATCAGATAGCAGGAACCTTTTCCGAGCTAAAGGGGCACCGCTGCGAGTCGGTGCAAAAGCGCCTCATTAAAAAGAAATCAGTATAGCAATGCAGTAGCCGTTCATCTTAACAGACTGATGCCAGAGAACTTCAAATCAATCATTCATTCATTAACAGACTGACTTGGCTAACACACAGACAGACACAATGAATAAATGTGTATGCCAAACAAATATATCACGCAAAAGTAAACTCCCAGAAGTGTTTTGTTAGCATAGATAATATAAAAAGTTGGAATGGAAAAAACCACATATCCGAAAATAAATTATTATAACATATATTACACAAAAATAACTAGGATGTTAAAATCCCCTTTAAATTAATTTTGGCCGCGGTATCTCCGGTCACTGAGTCTATGTAATCAATGCAAATAAGTTCCATTGAATAGACTTCCATATAAAACCTCTGCATATAAGTTTACTTCGAATATTGAATAATGGCAAATATAATAATGTTACTCTCTCTCTCTCTCTCTCTCTCTCTCTCTCTCTCTTACTATCCAAGAGCAAATGAAGTTTTGCGGATGGATTAAATAGTATTTGATACATCCAGAATCCATGTAATTCTCTCTCTCTCTCTCTCTCTCTCTCTCTCTCTCTCTCTCTCTCTCTCTCTTCCATCGTATAGTCATGTTCCACTCCCAATCTATATTACTGGTCTATTTCAACGTATGTGACTATTCTTATGGAGCTAATTACTTTGTTATGACTCCCCTTCGTCCATAACGTCATAACTCGACTAAATCTTTCTTCCGTTAACCATAACTAACGCAGAACATCTCGGCCACAAAGGAGGAACAGTTTGTTGGAGATACACAAGATGTCAGCCCATTCCCATAACGCTGAGATTCCATATTGTTGGAACTCGTGTGACTATTTCCATACAAAATAACAATTCCACCATTTCCAGGGGTGCATGTTATGGTCACTTCTATTATGGATTTACATAACGACTGTCGTGTTTACGGATATTTACTCATTTCTCAGGATACCCTGACGTGCTGTCCTGCTAAATTGAGGGGGAAATCTCTAAATGTGACTCATGATGAAATCTCGGTGCTGTTTCGTGAAATATATGTAAATTCTTCAAAAGGACCCTTGCGTGACTTGTCATATTTGTACGACATGAAAGAAAATTATAGCCATTTTTTTTTATTCTGTGATGATATATACCTAATGAAACAATAGTAGTTTATTAGGATGATATCAATAATGATTTACTGGCGCCATTCATTAGTAGTTTGTGCCTTACCGTCAAACTATTTGTATCCTCCAAATGAATTATCTTTATATATGATTTAATATCATCGTATTTTGGGAATTTTTGTGATATGGAAATATATAATCTACACCAGTTAAGTCTGAACCTGATTGTTCTATCCCATTCTATCATGCCTTATCTAAATTATCATTATTTTCTTTTAATATAACATAATAAGTTGCATTAAATGATTTAAACTTCTAAATTTCAAAGCAGTAATGTCAACGAAATTTAACTAAATGAACCGAAAGTGTTT
>NC_090738.1:84278851-84281351 GCF_036898095.1 Palaemon carinicauda
TACAAGGATGATAAGGTTGCACACACTAATGGCACTAACGAGACTGAGCTGGACTCAAACCCCTGACTTGCAAACACCAGACAGGGACGTTACCAATCAGGTCACAACAACCCTAAAGGTTCAAAGGTCACTCATGAATGGCAGAGGTAAGGAACAGTGACAGTGCCTTAGCTCGCAGGACAATGTCTTAGAGACTGACCATATATCATATGATCAGCGTCCAAGGCCCCTCTCCACCTAAACTATGACCCTGGAGGGCCAGACAATGGCTGATGATGACTTATCAGGTAGAACTATGGACTTCCCCTAACCCCCAATCCTTAGCTTAAAAGGATGGTGAGGTTGTAGACTCTACAAGAAACTATCAAACTAGAGTGAGACTTAAACCTCAGTCCGGCAGATCGCCAGGGAGAGACGTTTCCAATAGGTCACTTGTTATTGTTATCTTTTGTTACTAAATAAATTTAACTTTTTATGAGATATTTCAAGATTATGTTTTTCTTTTCAATAATTCATGAATAAAGAATAGACTAGGTAAAAAGAAAATTACATTCACTTCTCATATATAACCTTTTAATTAGAGTCAAAACATTTATTCCCTATTACTATTGTGGAAAAGATTGACTTTGTCTCATCCTTCAGCCAAGATTTCAAAGTTTCTTTCTACTTTTGTTCTCGGAAACTGTATAACCTTCGTCCAATTTATAAGCGACGATGTTTTCTACGTAATAGGGAATGTTGAGTTACTTTTTATCTTTTCAGTATTATTTTAGGATATTCTGTACATTGAGCCATGAAATTGTCGTTGGATTTTCGATAAATTTAGTTAATGCTCTCACAGTTGGTTATCATTCCAGCAGTGATGAGGCTTGGTTGAATTATTTAGTATTTTTGTCTGTGTTATTTTGTAATAAATCTCCAATCTATGGTAATTATCAATCTGTGCAAGGTGCTAAATAACACTTATTTCCTCTGCAACACGGCCAATATATATAGATAATAAAACACACTCGAGGGGCACACACGCACATGCACACACACACACACACACACACACATATATATATATATATATAAAATATATATATATATATATATATGTATATATATAAATATATATATATATATATATTATATATATATATATATATATATATACATATATACTGTATACATATATATAAATGTATATATAAATGTGTATATATATATATATATACAAATATATATATATATATATATGCGTGTATATATACATATATATATATATATATATATATATTTATATATATACAAATATATATATGTATATATATATATATATATATGTATATATATAATATATATATATGTATATATATGTATATATATATATATATATATATAATCAAATGTATACAATAATCTCGAGCGAATTATCAAAAATGGTTCTCTTTTCCACTACAAATTGTAGTAAAATTAACATATATTCTCAATATCTTTGGCTACTACTTACAATTATACGCCTTAATGATCAATATCTTCCCAAAGGCCATAGAGCTGTTGCATCTAACGATAAAAACAACACTTTATTGCACAATAGTGAAAACATCTACTGCAATAAGTTTCGCGAACTATCCAATAAAGGAAAATGTTGCATAAAATGCGCGAAAGTAATTACATAAGTAATTCTATCCCTAAACGAATTACAAGAATAACGATGAAAGAGGAAACTGAATTTATTCAGTTTTTACGGGAAATGAAGAATAAAAATTCTGCTCTTTTCTAAAATGAATTTCTTTGCAGGGAAACTTCATAAAGAATTTACTCTAAAAATAAGAGATATCAATCATTTCTTTATAGATATATCTCGAAGGAACCAGTTTTTTCTTACTGAACTTCGTCTTATTTAGACTGACTATACCAGATAATTCAATGTGTTTTTGTTATCTTTTCCTACGTCTTTTGAAATGAGAAAGTGATAAAATTTTGCGGTCATTTTGCAATCGCTTACATTTGCTTTGAAAAATTTTAATAAGTATTTAAATCCTATTCGTGAATATTACTAGTAAATATGATGATGTAATAATTAAATGTTCAAGCAAAATTCTTGGTTAATTTTTTTCTCACGGAAATTTAAGTTTACATATAATATTTTCCCCAAAAATATCGAATTATCTTCTATTTGTAACAGAACAGAAACGAAATACAATTTTCATTTTGATGAAAAAAATGCAGTCAATTATTCTTATAGAATAAAAGGAATAAATAATACATTACATATTCTGCATAAAATTTAATAACTTTTCATAACAAAACTTCCACCAAAAAAATAAGTTAAGACTTTTAAAGGACTTATGAGAATTCGTTCAACATTTGGTTTGAGGTAATCTCTGCCTCTCGTGAGATTAGACTTCTGGTTTGCTGAGTCCAACACTTCATGTGGCTAAGTAGAACGAGGATGATGGAGAGCGGGAAAATCGCTCTCTTTCTCTCCTTAATTAAGATGGAAGGAAATAGT
>NC_090738.1:84286351-84291351 GCF_036898095.1 Palaemon carinicauda
ATAAGGCAAAGACGGACCAGTAGAGATAAAGGCATTAATTAAGGATTTTTCTTGTTTTAAGATAGATTTTAAGTTTTTATTAAAATCTTTGATGACATCGTCTAAGGGATTAACTCTTAATTTTATGTAAGCGGAAACATCAGATAAAACTACATACATATTTTCTAAATAAGTTGTTTTGTTCATAATAACTAATACATTAGCTTTGTCTGCTTTTGTAATATGTAATTCACAGTCATTTTTCAGACCAATCATCAGTGCTATAGGTTCTATTAACTATAAATTATCCAAATATTTAGTCAAATTATATTTTGGTCCTTTTGTATTATATATTAAGATATCCCAAATAATTTTAGATTTTTCATCAGCTCCTCATTAGGCTTTTATTTCATATTTATTTTGTTCTTTACAAGAGAGAGAGAGAGAGAGAGAGAGAGAGAGAGAGAGAGAGAGAGTTTCTCCCGTAATTATTTCAATCAAGTAAAATAAACTGAGAAATGTTAATGAATGGACGGGGTCTTGGTATAAATGTTCCGGTTGAGTGAAAATACTGAATCATTTTTAATGGGATCCAATTTCGAATGATTCCTTTTATAATATCGCCATTTATCTGACATCCCCCCTAAAACCTTGAACCCCCCCTCCCCCAACCACACATCCGGTCAAAATAAAATAATCTTAAATTTTATGGAATTATGAAAGTGTGGGAGTATCTTCAGATATTATCCAAATATTGGATAATTTGTGTGCAAGTAACTGAAGTGGAGTAATCATGACAGTTGTTGTCTCTTAAATTATTGAAGAGTATTGATTATAGTATAATTTGAACTATCTTTAACTCGCAATAAAATTACTGGTCTTGTAAAGAAAAAATAGCGTACAGACTTATTGGGATAAAGAGTCTTTTATCACTTATAATGATAAATGTGATGGCTGCTTCCTTCAATTTATATCTAAACCGGAAAAATAAGCATTTTCTTCCATGAAGATAAAATTTATTCCACTAACAAGAATGATATAGTGACTTTTCTACCCAGATTCCGCTTAATATTTCACCAAAACCGAATATATTACGATATTCTTATCCTTTATAAAAGTCATTTTTATTGCTATCAGAATTCTTTTGCTACAAAGTATCCTTATATCGAACAAAGTATTGGTAACACCTGCTCGAAGTTTTTGGATTCACATTATCTTATTAAATGAGTCTTGAATTTTTCCAATGTATTTGAATGAGCTTAGTATTCAGCGTCTACTTAGGTTTTGGTTCAGTATGGATAGGTCGTAAGACAATCTTGACAGATTAAACTTTGTTCAATCGGGGATGCACTCCCACCCCATTAAAGAAAAAGAAATGAAAAAAAAAAATAAAAAAAAAAATAAAAATAAATATCTTTTTAAAAACTGTATAATAGTTTACGCAAGAATCTACTTGGGTAAACGAAAAGAAGTTATATATATTTTTAATGTTCCTCTTATTATGTTATGACATCCAGGGGAAAAGGTCCCCACGATTTTACGATCTTTCGTCCTAAGGGTTAGGTTAGGGAAGTTTGGGATGTATTGTGTCCTAGTTGAAGAAATCCTATGGTATTTATTTAGCTCTTCAAGGATAACTGTTCCTTATTTTTGCCAAAACTTCTAGTTGCTTTTAAACCTGCTGGAATTTAATGCCCTTGAATAGAATTCAAAAGCCTTCCATGAGCTTTAAACTTTGCAACTAATTTGTCATCTATCGCCTATCAGAGATATTACTTATTCGGTGATATTACTGACTCACTATCCATTTTTATTCTGCAATGAGGATATCTTGTGATGGTATCCTATGATAAGTATTTTTAATTATCTTTCCAGTAAACGAAGGCCCAGGTGGTGTTTACGCCCCGGGAACACTTGTTTAAAATATGCTATAATATTTCTGTTGCTTTTGCACTGCGATTTCCATATAGGCCTTCTTTGGTTAATAATAATGATATCGGTGCCGGTTTTAGTATGTGGCCTACCATTCGATATGGCCTACTAAATTTTATCTGTTTTAGTATGTGGCCTAACCTAACCTTACCATACCTTACCTTACCTTACCTTACCTTACTTTACCTAACAAGCCAGGTATGCCACATACTAAAAAAAAAATAAAAAAGGTAGGCCACATACTAAAACCGAATAAAAAAAGGTAGGCCACATACTAAACCAGAATAAAAAAAGGTATGCCACATACTAAACCGGCCCCATGATATCTTGAGTTATACGTTAGGATGTGTGTTTCTTAGTATCCACATTATCAAGTTAATTTTAACGTGGTTTGTGCTTATAAAGAAATTAGTTCATGGACGAATAATAATTAGAGTAATGATAACCAAGATGATTTAAATCAATCATTTATGAAAATTATGTAGATGAAAGTTGCGTGGTCAACTTACCAAGATGTTTTTTAAGTATTCCAACGTCCATCCCGTTATTAGCGTCAGAAGACCCCTAACTTTTCTCCCCAGTCTTTGTTCTGGAGAAGAAAGAAATGAAGTTTCATTTATTGCGACATTCTGGGGATAAGTGCAGCAGATAAAACTCAGGAAATGGATCATATCGCTTTTGAGTTTGTCGCCGAAGCATCTCGTAAACGCAACAAATGGTGCCTGAAATGTAGACTGCTCGCATGGAGTTGTTGACCTTAATTTCTCTCTTACCTCAACTCTTATTATCTGTTGTTTAAACTTTATCTTTGGGTCTTGCTGATCCTCGCATTGTATTTCGTTATCATCTCTAACCAGTTACCGATTCTCCTCATCTCAGCCCTTGAAAGCTGTTTGAAATTATCTCTGTATTTTCTAGATTATTAATTAGTTTTATTTTTGTTTCCTAATGATCATAATTATTGCATTCTAATATTGTTTTTATCAACATGTACAACAGGTATATAACCATATTAATCAATTAAACACCCATATAGAAAAATTACATCAGATTTAAACAACATTCCTACAGGACGAACTTCATTTTTTTGTCTTTTCCTTACGAAATAGACTATAACAGAAAAGCAAGATATGAATGATAACCATCACTAAAAGGTTTATATCCTTTGACGTCTGAGTACGAAATACCCTTACTGCCATAGCTTTCTATATCTGATAACAGATATTCTAGAGTTGACCAGAAATAATATCGCGTTATTCAGTGGATGAACAATAAACGGGCGATCTTGTGGAGCTATGGTCAATTCTTTTTAGCGAGGCAGATTTGCACCGACTCGTAGGGGTGCCATTTTAGCTCGGAAAAGTTTCTGATTCCTGATTGGTTGGACAAGATCATGCTAACCAATCAGATAGCAGAAAACTTTTCCAAGCTAAAAGGGCACCGCTGCGAGTCAGTGCAAATAGCCTCATTAAAAAAATTGAGTATAGATATTCCTCTTGAAGAAAGAACAAGACGAACGCGTGGAATGTAAGGACTCGCTTCTAAGTTATTTATTTGTCGGTGTATAACAAATCCAACGTCTGAGTCTCCTGTGTTCATTTAATCTTTTTCACTTCTTAAGGAGTTATGTTATCTTAAATGACGTTTAAAGAGCATGTAGGGTAACTCGTCTCTTTTGAAAAGATGTTCTTATCACTGTTCTGGGAATTTAAACATTTTATGTTGGCCAGTTATTTCTTGAACGTTACAAGAATTGTCCATTTCTTTCAGTATTTCACAAACAAAGAAATTAGAGTTGCAACATTTCCTTGGGTAAACCAGTGGAAGAATAATGACGTTAAATATGATTTCATTTAGCATTGTTTTTTTTGGGGGGGGCATATTAATACAAAAGTGGAAGATATAATTCTTTTAGAAGGAAATTATGCCAAAGGAATTTGAATATTACAAAAGAATGTGATATGCACATTTTACCTTTCCCGCCAACAGCTTATTTCATCACATCTAATCCATACCCCCCCCCCCCCCCCCAACACAGTCTAAAGTACAATTGTTGAGGTTCCAATTGGAAAAAAGCTTTAATTTAGAATAAGATTATTTTATATTTTCCATGACAGATGAAAAGTGAGACATAAAGGGGGCAAGAGTTTCAAAACATCACACATAGGCCTATATTTGAAAATGAAGACAAATAGTGAATACAATTTGCCGAAGGGTTTAGCACTGTGACTTTGAGTTTCCTTTTTTTACACCATGAATTCAAAAAGAAATTATAGATAATTTACATAAAATATACGCAAATTATATTGACATTAGAAGACCAAGTCTTTCATCTCTTGAGTTATCTTTGATGCTATTGCTGCGTAATCCAAACATAGAATCAGTGAACCGAATTCCAAACTTACTCACATATCATCTCACAGATCAAATCTATTTTACCCCTTCGACTCCATATTTAGTAATGGTAAAAGAAATTTAATTTTAGTATATTATTAACGTCTTTCATATGTTAACACATAAGATATGTAAATTGGTTAATTTATATCAATTACTTTTCCCTTATGTAATTACCCTTGACCCACTTTTAAATAGACCCTTTTACCTGTTACCCGTTGTTATCGGGAATTTTTTTTTACTTCGGTACGGACTTAGTTAGCCGAAGCAGTCTGGCAACGAATTGTCTCAGACTCGGAAGCCACCCTCTCGTAGGAGATTTTAATCTTGCGCTTTTATCACTAGGACTTGGATGGATAAGATTTTCTCCTATTTTTAAAAGCCCTATGTACCAGTCATGATCGTGGTGTAGATTGATCCTTGGGAGTGACCTACCATGTTGAACAAGTGCCGTGATTTTGATGAAGTTCTACAACGCTCGTCCTCGTCGGGTCAAGAGGCTTGATCAAGAGCCAGAACATAACCTCTTAATATTGCCAGTTGCCGCTCTGGAATTAATTACAGGTAAGGGTCAACTAGAGAGTGGGTCTTAAGTCAAGCCCTTTGTAAATTCCAGCTTGGGAAAGGGACTTCTTAAGTAAGGCCTTGCATGTCTTTAATATATATGTAATCATCTATGAGCCAAATTTAAGTGT
>NC_090738.1:84300933-84303433 GCF_036898095.1 Palaemon carinicauda
GAAATTTATAATCTTTAAAAATTCAAGACGTTGAAATTACAGACGATGTGATATATTGGCATGTAATGCGGTGAAAATTCATGAGATATAATTACCATGCGATGTAATTACCACGATGTAATTACCGCGATGAAATTACGGCGATGTAATTACAGTGAATCATTGTAACTACATCCCACTGGTTCGGCAGTTTATGGGAGAGCGTACCTCTCAGTATAACTCACCAGGGTACGAATACTCCCTCCCACTGAGCGTTCATCTTTATCACTAACAAGCTAGTGAAAAAAATCATCTTTAATAAGCGGATAAGTGAAATCTTCTGTCATACGCCCGTAGAGTTCTTTCATTTTCACGAGTTCATAAATAGAACTGTGCTTTGATCATTTCTTTTTCTTTATTTTTTTTTTTATTGAGACAGCACCTGAAACAAGCATCGTTCGACAGCTGAAGACTACCATTGTGTATCTGCAATAGCAGAAAGGGGTTTTTCCCCTATCCCCACCTCCTCCCCTCGAACAAGAGTGGAGAAACGTAGGGTAAAAAAGCCTTACTTTGGGAAGCCATAAAAATCTCCCCAAGTCTCCTGCAATGGAACCAGGCCTTGGAACCTTGAAAGACCACCCAGTTCAGACCTCAAATCACCCACCAGCGGCGCAGGAATATGTGGAGATCGAAAACAACCCCGCTCATGAGCCACCTTCACAGCAAGCAACAACTGAAGACTCCAAGTTTAGACTAACTCCAGGACCCAGCATTACATCCTATGCTTCTTTAGTAGCCATGGAAGCAAGCAATCCTCTCCTTAATATGACCATACGTCCCAACCGCAGGGAACAGTTGGTGTTAACATCCAAAGAGGAGCCCACTAAGACCTACCTTGAGCAACAGGATAATGTGCTCAAGCTTGACATCAATGAAAGGCCTACCCCCATCATCATTGTGTATGACCTCGACCTGCCACTGGAACCTGTGCTCAAACATCCCTCCATCATCACTGTCAAGAGATGTGAGGGGAAAGCCGGAGGGATATCCCACAAATTGGAGGCAGTCTTCAAAGGATCTCGCCCTCCTCACATCTCCTTTGGCCTCTTTGGCACATTCCGCACCGAAGAGTACTGTAAAGAGCCACTAAGATGCTTCCGGTGTCAGAAGTCTGGCCACTATAAAACACGCGACACAGGTCCGGAGATCTGCGGAGTATGCAGCAGCAGACAGCACCCTACTGCTCACTTTATTGCCAGGCACAAGGCAGGGCACAAAACCGCCGCCAGCTGCCCAAACTGTGGAGGATCCCATCATGCTTGGCATGATAGATGTCCCCACAGACTTCAACGTATTGCAGACCGCCAGGGACCAGACCACCAATACAACCTCCAACCACGTCAGCAACGTCGAACGCAGCCATCTCTAATCAAACACAACCCTCCACCATCCAACCACACCTCCCAACAGAATCCTAACCCTTCCAGACATGCCTTTCCTGAACCTTCCTCTCCCCCAACTCCCCCTCAAGTACCTAAACTTAAACCTCAACGTCCTCCCAAACCTCTTCCTAAGGCAAAACGATCCCCAACCCATACTCCTCGCACTCCCTCACCTTTAAGATTTACCTCTCCAACCAAATCCTCTCACTGCCAACTAGCCAATAAAACCTACCTCCTCCTCCTCCTTACCTGTAACTCATACACCCAACATTTCCCACTCCTTAAAAGAATTCCCCAATATACCTAGCTCCACCGTCACAAGCAAACCAAGCGCCTCACGCCCCTCCAAATGTCCTCCAATCATTGATAGCAGTAAGTACGACCTTTCTGCTTGCCCTATGGATGCTCTGCTAGCAGCCATCAACAATATCCTTCACAACTTCTTGCGCGCGCGCGAGCGAGCGCGCGCGTGTGTGTGTGTGTGTGTGTGTGTGTGTGTGTGTGTGTTCATTAAAGAAAAAGACTACAATGAATATATGAAGTGATAAAAAATTAAAAATTAAACACTAGAAGCATGACAGAGAAGAAATTTTTAAATGGGGTACATCATCAATTGATAAATGTTATGATGTTTGTTATTTAAATCAAAATATAAGCCTTATTTAACTACACTTTTAGAGATACTCTTACATGTTACGATTAATTCCTATTACGAGATCGGTCCACCCGTTTAGATACTAACAGCTGTGTGGCCTTTGGCTGGTCAGACAGTACTACATTGGACTCTTCTTTCTGGTTACGGATCATTTTCTATTTGCCTACTCACACGCGCATCCCCCCCCCCCCCCCACACCCCCACACACACACCAAATAGTTTGGTCTGTTCTTTACATAGACTCCTCTGTCCTCATGCACTTGGTAAGGGTAGAAGAGGCTCTTTAGATATGGTAAGCAACGCTTCTAGAAGGACAATCTAAAATCAAAACTCTCTTGCATTACAGTTCCCTTGCTTGAGAGTTCACTCGGGCACACCATCTGGTTTCTCTTCTTTTTTTTTTTTTTTTTTTTTTTTTTTT
>NC_090738.1:84343433-84345933 GCF_036898095.1 Palaemon carinicauda
TGAAATCCCAAGTAGACTGGAAAGGGATTTTACATGATCTTTTGTGCTTGAATTGGTCACAATTATATAATAGTGTAGATCCTGTTGTCCCTTTGAATGAGAATCTAGTCAACATAATTGATAGGCGTATCCCTTCTCGTTTGCTAAGGTACCGAGTGAAGGACAAACTGTGGTTCAATGATGATTGTAGACGTGCTTTTTTGGCGAAGCAGGAGGCCTATCAACTTTGGAAGGGTAACAGATCAGATTTGACCTGGAACAACTATACTCAGCTTCGAGCTTTTGCTCAGAGAGTTTATGCCTCAACTGAAAAGGAGTACAATTTAACCATAAAAGAAACACTTTCTGGTACAACTCAGGAACATAAATGGTGGTCTACCCTTAAATCTGCACTCTTTGGTGTAGATGCAACAGTTCCTCCTTTACTTAAACCAGATGGCTCAGTCACTCACTGTTCAAAGGAAAAGGCAACCCTTTTGGCTGATGATTTTGACAGTAAACAGAGTAATGAAAAACTTGAACTTCCTCATTCCTGTTTTCCTGAGGCTAAACTAACTAGTTTAGCTTTTCGATCTCGTGAGATTAAAGCTCTGTTGATGGACCTTGATGCTTATCGAGGTGTAGACCCAAATGGTATTTTTCCTTTGTTTTTTATAAAGACAGCAGATTTCTTAGCTCCAAAGTTATCTGTTATTTTGCGCAAGTTAGCAAGAAGAGGAGCTTTTAGCACTAGTTGGAGAATTGGTAATGTTACTCCTCTATGTAAATGTGTTTGTGGTAGCTCAAGTCCCAATGATTACCGCCCAATTTCCATAACTCCCATATTATCTAAAGTTTTTGAACGTCTTCTGGCAAAACGTCTTAATAGGTTTGCTGAAGGTAATCATCTACTCCCTAGTTTGCAATTTGGTTTTCGTAAAGGCCTTGGAGCATGTGATGCCCTTCTTACAATCTCCAATGCTGTACAGAAATCCCTTGATTGTGGTCGGGAAGTTCTTATGATTGGCCTTGATTTTAGTGCTGCCTTTGACCGTGTTAATCATAAGGCCCTTGTTTTCAAACTGAAACAGTTGGGAGTGGGTGGGTCGTTTCTTAGCATTATTATTGATTTTTTACGTAATAGATCTCAAAGAGTTGTTGTTCACGGGCACCATAGTGATTATAGGAATGTGATATCTGGTGTTCCACAGGGTAGTGTTCTTGGCCCATTACTTTTCATACTATATACACATGACATGTGGTTTGGCCTAGAAAACAAGCTTGTTGCATATGCAGATGATGCTACTCTCTTTGCATCAATTCCATCCCCTGAATGTAGATCTAGGGTTGGTGAATCCCTTAATAGAGATTTAGCTAGAATTAGTGCATGGTGCAAATTATGGGGTATGAAGTTGAATCCTAACAAAACTCAAAGTATGATTGTAAGTAGGTCAAGGACGGTGGCTCCTCAACATCCGGATCTCAGTATTGATAATGTTTCTTTAAATATGTATGACTCTTTCAAAATTTTAGGTGTGATTCTCGACAGTAAATTTACTTTTGAGAAACATATAAGGTCTGTGTCTTCTTCAATTTCACAAAAAATAGGCTTATTGAGAAAGTCTTTCAAGATTTTCGGTGATCAATCTATTCTGAAGAAGTGTTTTAATTCTTTCATTCTACCTTGTTTTGAGTATTGTTCTCCTGTCTGGTCTTCAGCTGCTGATTCTCATCTTAATTTGTTGGACAGAAACTTACGGTCTATTAAATTTCTTATTCCTGATCTAGATATTAATCTCTGGCACCGTCGTTCAATTAGTTCATTATGTATGTTGCATAAGATTTTTCACAACTCTGACCATCCTTTACATTCAGATCTCCCTGGACAATTCTATCCTGTTCGTAATACTAGGCAGGCAGTTAATTCTAATAGCCAGGCCTTCTCCATCACGAGGCTCAATACTACGCAGTACTCGAGAAGTTTTATTCCAGCTGTGACCAAGTTGTGGAATGATCTTCCTAATCGGGTGGTTGAATCAGTAGAACTTCAAAAGTTCAAAGTTGGAGCAAATGCTTTTTTGTTGACCAGGCAGACATAGTCTTTTTATAGTTTATTTATGACATATTTGTTTTTGATGTTGTTGATAGTTTATTATATGACATGTCTGTTTTGACGTTGTTTCTTATTTTAGAATGATTTATTGTTAATTTGTTCTCTTCATTTATTTACTTCCTTATTTCCTTTCCTCACTGAGCTATTTTTCCCTGTTGGAGCCCCTGGGCTTATAGCATCTTGCTTTTCCAACTAGGGTTGTAGCTTGGATAGTAATAATAATAATAATAATAATATATATATATATATATATATATACACACATATATATATATACACACATATATATATATATATATATATGTATATATACATATATACATACATACATATATATATATATATATATATGTGTGTGTATATGCTAGTACAGTAGTTATTCGGTTGAGATATAGTGCAAGCTCTCTC
>NC_090738.1:84350403-84370403 GCF_036898095.1 Palaemon carinicauda
GTATATATGTGTATATATACACGTATATATACTGTATATATATATATATATATATATATATATATATATTTATACATATATATATATATATACACCTATATATACTGTATATATAACGGATTTTGAGCGAAGCGAAAAATCTATTTTTGGGTGAGATGGCCATGTCGTCCTGATGGAAGTTCCTATAGGGTAGCTTCCTAGGGTATATTACAACTACGGCGATATTCCCAGAGAATTTACCTTAAGGTACCAGAATTCTAACTCCTGGAGCGAGTATCCCTCGGGAAAGGGATATCGCGACATATCAGAGGACGTATTCTAGACACGCCACATGGCAATCTACATCCTGGACAGAGATTTCGTCTCGTAGGAGGTGATTGGCGAGATACGAATTCGGGAAAGAAAAAGGGGAGCCGCTCCCAAGGCTTCCCTATCCTCCGATTCGTATGCGTGCCTGGCGCCAATCCTGGCGCCATCTGTATTCCTTGTAGCGTACACAAGGTGCTACAGATACTGTATGTAGGGAGGGGTCCTACAGCCCTTTCTTAGAAAGGCAAGGGCGGGTCCATCAGGACGACATGGCCATCTCACCCAAAAATAGATTTTTCGCTTCGCTCAAAATCCGTTTTTTGGGCTCAAGCCATGTCGTCCTGATGGAAGTGTACCAGAGCATTACTGTATCTGTGGATTCTCAGAACGTGCCGTACTCCCCGGAGGTAATTTTTTCCCGGTCGACTAAACCTAGAGACCTAAGATGTTACCGTTATACATCTTTTCAACTAACTAAAAACTATGTTAGAGCTTCCTGCCCCCTACAGGGAAGAGTCCTACTAGACTCTGGAAAAGTCTCGAAGAGTACATATACCTATGTATGAATACCAGGCAAGCTAATATAGTGGTCTCGCCCTATATTAAGTAAAGCATAGTTTGTATAGAACCACTGCGTCAATATATATTGACCAGTAATCCGCACAATACTTGTATTGGACAAAGGTTTATATCCGCATAGGAAGAAACTAATAAAACCGCCCTCGTCCCTTTATGGGACGGAGTCCTCCCATTAGGGGACTTACATAAACCAATGCAACATAGCTTGCATAACAGAACAATTCTATCAGAATTATCCCAGATAAGATACATAGAATTAAATGCTCAATTATACCAATAAATTGACACAGGTGAAAGAGACGCAAGGTTCTCAAGAACAAGTTTATTGACAGACAATAAACAGACAGGTTAACAACAAATATATATATATATATATATATATATATATATATATATATATATATATATATATATATATATATATATATGTATATATATATATATATATATATATATATATATATATATATATATATATACATATATATATATATATATATATATATATATATATATATATATATATATATATATATATATATATAAAAGAGGATAACGCAAAACTTTAAGCATAAGTATGATAGTAAACAGAACTTGTTTATCTGAAAGAAAAACCATTAAACGCCACTTAATAAGATACCGAGGTATCAAGTCATAAAAGTCTGTATTACAAATCAATCTCATTAGCGTTAGAAACGCTCGGCACACATGTCTGTACTTATGCTAGGTTCACCTTTGAAAGAAGGAACAGTCTATGTAGGCACTTGGTGCCCTCATTTAGTTTGTAGTACAGTATGTACCTACACACTCACCCTGGACTTAATCGTCCCAATTAAGACCACTGTTCCTCGCAGAGTTAAACAGTAGGGTTAACTACACGACCCACTGCTACCACAGATCTCTTAAGTTCCTCTACTTGCTTCGCATAGTGGTGAAAGAACACCCTGGAAGACTTCCAGCCCGTGTATGAACGGAGATGTTCAAAATCCATACAATTAAAGAAATTTAGGGATGAGGCAACTTTCCTCGGATCGTGACCTGCGGGTGTACTGTCAGGATCCGCTCTGCGAATAAAATATGTGATTTTCGCTCTGAGTTGATTCAGAGATAAATTTGAGCCTGATGTTTCTCCCCTGAATAGTTGACCACCCTTGAAGTCTGAAGTTCTACGAAGATAGACCTTTAGGCATTCTACTGGACATAGAGATGCATCTTCTTTCAGAGGGCAGATTCTCCAGGGACCCCACCTGTTGGTGGGTAACTCATTCTTGGCGAGAAACGTAGGATCCGGAAACAGGTTCAGATCCCCCCCATCCAGGAACTGAACACGACCTGCCTCTCTCGAGAGGGCTACGATCTCACTAACCCTGGCCCCGGACGCGAGTGCAAATAGGAAAATAAGTTTTTGCGTCAAATCCTTTAACGCACATTCTTCATTGCTCAACAGGGAGGCGAAATGAAGAACTTTGTCTAAAGACCATGAGATGGGCTTTGGAGGTGCTGAAGGTCTGAGCCTAGCGCAGGCTTTCGGAACTTTATTAAAGATCTCGTTACCTAGGTCGATCTGGAAGGCAAATAAAATGGGTCTCGTGAAAGCAGATTTACACACTGAAATCGTGTTAGCTGCCAACCCTTGGCCATGGAGGTGGATGAAGAAAGATAAGCAGAAGTCTGTTGAGATCTCCTGCGGATTATTTGCCTTTACAAAGGCCACCCATTTTCTCCAAGATGACTCATATTGCCTTCTAGTCGATTTGCACTTATATTCCTCTAGGAAGTCTATGCTGGCTTTCGAAATCCCGAAACGCTTTCTCACCGCAAGGGCGAGAAAATCATGAGCTGCAGGGTCCGGGTTTTCTGTAATGAAGCGCAGACAGTCGACTTCTGGACTCGCTGGGTCAGAACTGGATGTGGTAGCGGCACAAACTTCATCTGTAGTTCCAACGCCAAGGGGAACCACATACTGTTCGGCCACTTGTGGGCCACTATTGCCGCTACCCCCTTGAAGGATCTCAGTTTGTTGAGGACCCTCAACGAAAGGTTGTGAGGAGGGAACAGATAAATCCTGGACCATCTGTTCCAGTCGAGGGACATCGCGTCCACTGCTTCCGCTAAGGGGTCCTCGTATGGGGACACGTACAGGGGCAACTTCTTGTTGTCTTTCGTCGCAAAGAGGTCTATCTGCAGTTCTGGGACTTGATTCAGAATGAAGGAGAATGATCCTGCGTCTAAGGACCATTCCGACTCTATCGGTGTGAACCTGGATAGAGCGTCCGCTGTCACATTGCGGACTCCTTGAAGGTGAACTGCCGACAGGTACACTTCTTCTTTTCCGCCAATCGAAAAAGGCTAACAACACTTGGTTGAGAGGTGGTGACCTCGACCCTTGTCGATTCAAGCATCTCACAACCACCTCGCTGTCCATCACCAATCTTATGTGGATCGAGTGACGCGGGGAGACTTTCTTTAAGGTAAGGAGCACTGCCATAGCTTCTAGAAAGTTTATATGAAAGGTCCTGAATAGCTTGGACCAAGTCCCCTGGACTTTTTTTCCGATGAGAGTGACCTCCCCATCCCTCCTTTGAGGCGTCTGAGTGAATCGTCATCGACGGGGGAGGTGGCTGAAGAAGAACCGACTTCTTTAGATGTCTGGCTTGGGACCAAGGCCTGAGAAGAGTACGTAGCCGAGGCGGCACTGGTCTTCTCAGATCTCTTCGCGCGTTTGATGCATACCTTCTCCAAACTCCGGTTGCATCCTTTAGCTGTGCTCTTAGCACTGGGTCTGTCACTGAAGCAAACTGGAGAGAGCCTAGTACCCTCTCCTGTTCGCGTCTTGATATCCTTTCGGAATCTAGAAGTCTCTTGACAGAGCCCGCTATCTCCTTCCGTTTCTTCGTCGGGATGGAGAAACTGTGTGACAAAAGGTCCCAGTGGATTCCCAGCCACTGGAACTTTTGGGATGGAGAAAGTCGAGACTTTTTTCTGTTGATCTTGAAGCCTAGGTACTCTAGGAACTGGATCACCTGACTGGAAGCTTGCAAGCATTCGGTCTCGGATGCTGCCCACACCAGCCAGTCGTCCAGGTAGGCTACTACCTGAATTCCCTTTAGGCGTAATTGTTTGAGAGCTGCGCTCGCAAGCTTCGTGAAAATCCTTGGGGCTATGTTTAGCCCGAATGGCATGGCTCTGAAGGCGTACAGTCTCCGTTGTAGCCTGAACCCTAGGTAGGGGGAGAGTCGACGGCTGATTGGAATGTGCAAATAGGCATCTGACAAGTCTATAGAGACTGAGTATGCCCTCTTGGGCAGTAAGGTCCTTATGTGTTGCAGTGTTAGCATCTTGAATTTGCAATTCACTATGAACTTGTTGAGTGGCGACAAGTCCAGAATGACTCTGAGCTTTTCCGAGTCTTTCTTGGGAACACAAAACAGCCTCCCTTGGAATTTGATGGACTTCACCTTTCGGATCACCTTTTTCTCCAACAGTTCTTGAACGTACTCCTCCAGAACGGGGGTGGAGTGTTGGAAAAACCGAAGGCACGGGGATGGAGTGCTTGTACCAGCTCCAGCCCAGTCCATTCTTTAGTAGGCTTTGGGCCCCTGGGATCGAAGGTCCAGCGATCCCAAAATTTCATCAGTCTCCCTCCTACCGGTATCGTTTCACTTGGACTGCCGTCCTGAGGTCTTGCCTCCCTGACCACGACCACCTCTGAATCCCCTTCCCCTTGAGGGGCGCCTAGACGAGCCTCTGACTGCTCCTCTAGGTTTTGCACGAAAGGAAGAAGACTGTCCTTCGAACATTGGGGTGAATGTGGTTGACTGACCTGGCACAGCCTGGTGGTACCCACTGAAAAGTAGTCGGGGTTTGTGCCACCATCTGGGGCACTGGAGGCAATGGCAATTGCAGTTGCTGTTGCTGTCTAAAAGGCTTGGCTGACCGAGACGGTAGCCTAGTCCTCATATTCTTCCTCTTTGGTTGAGGACCCTCATCCGGGGAAGATTTTCTTTTGATAGCCAGGCCCCACTTCTGGAGAAGGTTTCTATTCTCCACGGCGGCCTTATCAACAACCTCTTTGACCACATCGGTAGGGAAAAGGTCTTTTCCCCAAATGTTGGAGGAGATTAACTTCCTTGGCTCGTGTCTCACCATAGCCCCGGTGAACACGAACTCCCTGCAAGCTCTCCTTGCCTGACGAAGCTATAAAGGTCCTTCGTCACTGCGGTTAGGTGAGACTTAGCCACTACCATGAACATTTCATGGACCTTGGGGTCACTTGCCATCGTCTCAAGAGTAGTCTGATGAGACATTGAGGCAGCCAGTCTTTCTTTTGTCTTGAACTCTCTTCGTAAAAGAGAGTCGGACAGCTTGGGGAGGTCCTCGCCGAATTGCCGTCCGGCAATATCAGCCTCCAACTTTCCCACTGAGAATGTCAGATGGACATCCTTCCAGTCTTTGTGGTCCATAGGCAGGGCCAGCGACAAGGGTTTACACTCCTCCAGGGAGGGGCAAGGCTTGCCGGCCTCGACTGCCTTTAGGACAGCCGCAAACCCTTTCTGTAAAAAGGGGAAGGCTCTAGCAGGAGAGGACACAAAAGAAGGGAGCTTCTTGCTCAATGCAGCTACCTTCGAGTTAGAGAAGCCCCTCTCTTTCATCGAGGAGGAAAGTAGGGCTTGAGCCTTAGCGTGGTCCATAATTATGACCTCCTTCGGCTCTGTCTCCTCCCTTGAAGCTGGTTTCTTTTCTCAGCCGGACATAGCAGTCCGGATATGATGCCTTGCTGGGCCAAAATTCCACCTCCTCTAGGGGAACTGAACCCAGCTTATCCGAGATGACGATCTTTCCAGTCGTCATCGGCATGTGCTCAGCATACCTCCAGGGGTTAGCATCTGAGCATACGGGAAGGTCTTTCACATTGAGCCTTTTCCGGGGCCCACGTGATTCTGCCAGGGACTGCATACGCAGTTCCATAGCAGCCGCCTTCTCCTGATTCTCCTTCTGCATTTGTTGGATCATTCCAACAATCGAAGAGAGGGCCTGTCCCAGTTCTACTGGGAGACCGGCCGATGTTGAGGGGATATATCCGGAATCTGAACCGGAATAGCCGACACCTCGTCGACCTCATCCTCTACGACATCCGGGGTTTGAACTTCATCCTGACCTTCTGCCAGGAGGTCTTGTTCCAAACGTTCGTCCAGGTCAGACATCCTGTCATCTAACTGGATGTCTTGCATCGCAACTGCGACTTCCACGTCCACCTGGACTTGATCTTGAGGGATCTCCTCTTGAGGCTGGGGAATCACTGCATAAGCTGATGCCTGGGGAAAAAGATACGCCCTCATCTTCTCACTTGGAAGATAAGGGCCAGAGGTGTTCTTCTTGAAGCCCCTTACCCAAGTACGAAGCTTTTCCCTTGCTATATCCCTTGATTCCGCCGTTCTAGGGGAATCAAAAGCCTCAGTAATCAGGTTAGTGCATACAGTACATACCTGAGGGTCCCAATACTGGAGATCATCCTTGGAGACAGCGCATGCTGCGTGTCTCCTACAACACTCATGTCCGCAGAGGTTCTTGCTGCGGACGTTGCAGAAAACATTTCCACACTTCGGAGGGTCCTCCTGTAAAGAGAAGAAATTTCCATGAGTATCAAGTGAACTATGTATCACTGGATATGCATAGTATAGCATAACAATTCATAAAGGAAAGACACACACTTGTGTTTCCCTCACAACCCATTGTTGCAGCCTTCCAGATAATAAAATCAAAATGGTTTTTTTGGGCTCAAGCCATGTCGTCCTGATGGAAGTTCCTTAAAGGCAGCTTCCTAGGGTATATTACAACTACGGCGATATTCCCAGAGAATTTACCTTCAGGTACCCAGAATTCTAACTCCTGGAGCGAGTATCCCTAAAAAAGACCTTAGGGATATCGTAAATATCAGTGGACGTATTCTTGACACGCCTCATAGCAATCTATACCCCGAATAGAGTTAACACTTCGTAGGGGTAAAATGGCAAGAAAACGAAAATGATAAGAAAGGGGGGAGCCGTTCATAAGGCATCCCTCCTCCCCGTTTCGAAAGCGTGCCCTGCGCCGCTCACGGCGCCATCTGTATTCCTTTTTGCGTAGCTCTACGACTCGGTGTGTTTTTCCCTGTTTACTACCCAATCTTGGAATTTTCTCGTTTAATAATGCTTTCTCCAACTTCTTCTGCCTCGGATAAGTTGAGTATTATTTCTTTTATGTATAAATGTAGGCTCTTGGTTAAAATTAAAGTAATTAAAAGAGTTATCTTTGATACAAGAGCTGTTGCCTGCTGGAGGCATCATGGATGCTGTCGCTCGCTAGAATAGGATTTATTTGTTAGCAAGAGCGACGTTCCCAGCCCCCTTTGCGCTTAAATATTAGCTACTTAGCTTATTTAGGAATTCTGTTATGATGCGATAGTAGTGTGCCTGGCGAAATTTGCCAAGGCTACCAACACTAGTCTTCGTAGGCTAGTTGTTGGCCTATGTACTTCCTGCATGATAATTAGTCTTCCAAATGTGAATTTATTGCTTTAAGCGTTAGGCAACGTTATACATATAAGTCCTTTTCGAGTACCTTCCAAGATAGTATTGGTGTGAGTTTCGGTGAATTAGGTAATCGATTCTCTTAGTGCCTAGGCTAGGTTGTCTTAGGTCATTATAATATTATCTGTTCCCCGTTTGCTCCCTTCTCTTCGGGGAAGGGGCAAACCCTTTCCCTCTGTTTAAGCCTTAGGCTTAACTCTAGTGGTTTATTTGAATTAATCTTCAAATATATCTATGCTGGAGTAGTACTGTACCTTCCCGTTCCAACTGTATTGGTTCAGAGGGGGACAGTACAACAGTGTTTAGTCTGAGCCCGGTTTGTCTGGCATGGGGCAGAGTCTCCCTTGCTGATTGACTCGGGCATTAATGGTTACCCCCTTAGTCCACCTTGTTGGGTTCCAGTAGTGATCCCTTTACTCGGTGACTCATCAGACTGTCCTATTGCCGTTCCGGTCTCGGGATATGTTCCCTTTTCTGGAAAGGCAATTCCTTCCTTGCCGTGGTTCGTGGGAGGCAGCCAGTAGTGCCGGCCTCCCTCTCGGGTCTTTCTCTAACTGAGATGAACTGTCTTAGTTGGGAATGACCCTTAACCAAGGTAAGGTTGGATAGGACCCTCTGTCCTTCCCTTCTCTTTTTCCGTTCCTTGTGTCAGTCGTCTGCATCCTTGCCTAGCCTAGGTTGGGATGAGGAACTGACGTGGTCTCCTGTCGGCCGGCAAAGTGTGCCGACCGGCAGAGACCATTACTTTGAGTGCTGCCCGGTCCTTTCTTGGTCCCTCCATCGCTGCCGTCTGAAGATTCAGTAGGCAGCGGTTAGGAAGCTTGACTTAGTGTCTCCCCTTCCTTTCGGCACTCTTTCGGGTGCCGGGCCCAGAGACTTATAGTCTCTTAACCCGGCACTCATTCTATTGTCTTAGTATGTGTTGTCCTTGCCTTTTTGCCGGCCTACAGGCCGGCCGTCGGTGGGGAGGGGTGTTCTCCAGTTCTCTTGCTGTCGGTCGGCGTTGGGTGTATACCTTTGCCGGCCGGTCTCTTGCTCATCTGCCGGCCACTACAAGTGGGGCCGGCAGCCGAGCGCTGCCTAGTGTGGGGGCCAGCCGGCAGGGTTTGTTTACTGCTGCCGGCCGGCCCGCGACACTGCCCAGTCAGCCGGCCACTAAGAATGATGGCCGGCAACGCAGTGCAAACCGGGTGGCTACGGTCCGGCAACCACTGCCGGCCGGTTCAGGCATGGGATCTGGAGTTCTCCCCAATAAAGGTGATCTGATGTTGTGTACTTGAGATCTACCTTTCGAAAACAAGGGGGGGGGGGTGCTGAGCGGCAATAGCCGGCTGGCACACCACCCTCAGGTACTGTATCAGTCCTCTCTTGGTGGTATATTCAACCAAGGGAGTTCATGATGTAGTAGGTTACAACACTGTCTTTTCTATCTTACTTGTGTTACTGGTATAATCACCTGGTGTCGCCTTACAAGGATAAAAGATAATTCTTTTATTCCTGGCCAGAATGGTAATATTTTACCTTAGGTGTGAGCTACACCTAATTTCCTTTGGAAATACGTTCTCTGGTTATTCTAGTAAAGACTAACTATGTGACTTGGCTGGTGGGCTTCCACAGGTGTTTGTGTGGGTTTCACAAGTAGGTGTCTTTCCCTTATTCTTGTTGAATACTCATTTGTTACATGTGAATTAAAATTCACTTGATATTCATGGAAATTTTTCTTCTTTTACAGGAGGAGCATCCGAAGTGTGATAGTGTCTTCTGCAATGTCCGCAGTAAGAACTTTTGCGGACATGCCTCGTGTAGGAGGCACGCGGCTTGTGCAGCCTCCAATGATGACCATCGTTACTGGGATCCGCAGGTATGTGCTGTATGTACTAACCTGCTATCAGAGGCTTTTGAATCCCCTAGGTCGGCGGAGTCAAGAGATGCAGCGAGGGAGAGGCTTCGCGTATGGGTAAGGGGTTTTCAGAAAAACACCACTGGACCTTATCTTCCTAACGAGAAGATGAGGGCATACCTTTTTCCCAAGGCTTCCCCTGATGCTGTTGTTCCCCAGCCTCGGCCGGAGATCCCTCTGATCCAGATTCCAGTGGAGGAGGATGTCGCTGACGCCTTGCAGGACATCCAGTTGGACGACAAGATGTCCGACTTGTCCGATCGTGCGGAGCAGGATCTCCTCGCAGAGGGCGAGGAGCAGGATCGAGATCCTATTGCCGTGGAGGAAGAGGTTCCCGTATCATCAGACGTGCCGGTTCAGGTCCCTGAACCTATCCCCTCTACCTCGTCCGCTCTTCCAGCAGAGCTTGGACAGGCTCTCTCTTCCATCGTTGGGATGATCCAACAGATGCAGAGGGAGAATAATCAGAAGGCCGCTACTTTGGAGCTCCAGATGCAGAAGATCACAGCATCACGTGGACCTCCAAAGAAGCTCAACGTTAAGGACCTTCCTCTGTGCTCGGATGCCAACCCGTGGAGATATGCCGAGCACATGCCGATGACGATTGGGAAGATCGTCATGTCGGAGAAACTGGGTTCAGTTCCCCTTGAGGAGGTGGAATTCTGGCCCAGTAGAGGGGCCTACCCGGACTGCTATGTCCGTTTGAAGAAGGAGCCGGCTTCGAAGGAGGAGACGGAACCAAAGGAGGTGATTATCCTGGATCACTCCAAGGCTCAAGCCACTTTGACAGCTGCTTTAAAGGAGAGGGGGTTCTCAAACTCAAAGGTTGCCGCCTTGAGTAAGAAGCACCCCTCCTTTGTATCCTCCCCGGCTAGGGCCTTCCCCTTTATGCAAAAGGGGTTTGCGGCCGTCATCAAGGCGGTTGAAGCTGGCAAGCCGTGCCCGTCTTTGGAGGAATGTAAACCTCTATCGCTGGCATTGCCAATGGATAATAAGGACTGGAAGGAGGTGCACCTTACTTTCTCGGTTGGGAAGTTGGACGCCGACATTGCAGGACAGCAGTTCGGCGAAAACCTTCCCAAGTTGTCGGAATTCCTTCTACGGAGGGAATTGGACACAAAGGAGCGCCTGGCAGCCTCGATGTCTCTCCAGACCAACATGGAGACGATGGCTAGCGACCCCAAGATGCCAGAGATGTTCATGGTTATGGCCAAAATCCATCTGGCCACAGTAACCAAGGACCTCTATTGCTTTGTTAAAGCAAGGAGGGCCTGTAGGGAGTTTGTGTTCGCCTCGGCCACAGTGAGGCACGAACCCAAGAGGCTAATTTCATCCAACATCTGGGGTAAAGATCTCTTTCCCAAGGACGTGGTCAAAGAGATCGTGGACAAGGCAGCCACTGAGAACCGCAATCTTCTCCTGAAGTGGGGCCTGTCCCTTAAGAGGAAGTCTTCTCCGGATGAGGGCCCTCAGCCGAAAGGAAAGGCGAAGAAGTCAAGGTTTTCCTCCCGTCCAGCCAAGTCCTTCAAACAGCAAAGACAACAGCAGCAACAGCCAGCTTTGCCTCCGGTTCCACAACTGGTAGCCCAGACCCCGACCACCTTCCAATGGGTTCCCCAAGCCATGTCATCAGCTTCCCCGGCATTCAATCCCGTGTTCGAGGGACAGTCGACCACGTTTCGTGCAAGGCCCAGAGGAGCAGCTAGAGGGTCATCAAGACGCCCCTCTAGGGGACGAGGATTCAGAGGTGGTCGCGGCCAGGGAGGCAAGACTGCAGGACAGTCAAAGTGAAGTGTCGCCGGTAGGTGGGAGACTTCAGTATTTCCGGGATCGCTGGACCTTCGATCCCTGGGCCCACAGCCTTCTCAAAAATGGACTGGGTTGGAGTTGGTACAGTACTCCGCCCCAGTGCCCTCAATTTTTCCAACACTCCACCCCCGTTTTGGAGGAGTACACCCAAGATCTGTTGGAGAAAAAGGTGATCAGGAGGGTAAAGTCCATCAAGTTCCAAGGGAGGCTGTTTTGTGTTCCCAAGAAAGACTCGGGGAAACTCAGAGTCATTCTGGACTTGTCACCACTCAACAAGTTCATAGTGAACCACAAGTTCAAGATGTTAACGTTACAACACATAAGGGCCTTACTGCCCAAGAGGGCATATACCGTCTCCATCGACTTGTCAGACGCATATTGGCACGTTCCAATAAGTCGTCGTCTATCCCCCTACCTAGGATTCAAGCTACAACAAAAACTTTACGCTTTCAGGGCGATGCCCTTCGGACTAAACATAGCCCCAAGGATCTTTACGAAGCTTGCGAGCGCAGCTCTCAAACAGTTACGCCTAAAAGGGTTCCAGGTAGTAGCCTACCTGGACGATTGGTTGGTGTG
Source organism: Palaemon carinicauda (assembly GCF_036898095.1). Lineage (NCBI taxonomy): Eukaryota > Metazoa > Arthropoda > Malacostraca > Decapoda > Palaemonidae > Palaemon > Palaemon carinicauda. The sequence continues at coordinate 84,362,146 of NC_090738.1, forward strand.
GGCAGCATCCAGAGCAGAATGCTTGCAAGCTTCCCTACAAGTGATTCAGTTCCTGGAATATCTAGGCTTCATGATCAACAGAAAGAAGTCTCGTCTTTCTCCAGCTCAGAGGTTCCAGTGGTTGGGAATTCACTGGGATTTAGTGTCACACCGTCTTTCCATCCCGATGTCAAAGAGGAAGGAAATAGCAGGGTCTGTCAGGAGACTTCTAGGTTCCGAGAGGATATCAAGACGCGAACAAGAGAGGGTTTTGGGCTCTCTTCAGTTTGCATCAGTAACAGACCCAGTGCTAAGAGCACAGCTAAAAGATGCAGCGGGAGTATGGAGAACCTTTGCATCGAAAGAGCGAAGGGACTTGAAGAGACCGGTCCCACTTCGACTACGTTCTCTTCTCAGACCGTGGTCTCAAGCCAGTCGTCTAAAGAGGTCTCTACCTCTTCAGCCACCCCCCCCCCCCCCCGTCAGTGACAATCCACACAGACGCCTCAAAGGTAGGGTGGGGGGGTCACTCCCATCGGTAAAAAGTGCAAGGGATCTGGTCCAAGCTATTTGGGACCTTTCACATAAACTTTCTAGAAGCTATGGCAGTACTTCTTACCCTGAAGAAAGTATCCCCACGTCACTCGATCCACGTAAGGTTGGTACTGGACAGCGAGGTGGTTGTGAAATGTCTGAATCGGCGGGGATCGAGATCCCCACCTCTCAACCAGGTAATGTTAGCCATATTCCGACTGGCGTAGAAGAAGAAGTGGCACCTGTCAGCAGTTCACCTTCAAGGAGTCCGGAATGTGACCGCGGACGCTCTATCCAGGGTAACACCGATAGAGACAGAATGGTCCCTAGACGCAGGATCATTCTCTTTCATCTTGAGACAAGTCCCAGAACTGCAGATAGACCTCTTCGCGACGAAGGACAACAAGAAGCTGCCGAAATATGTGTCCCCATACGTGGACCCCTCGGCAGAAGCAATAGATGCGATGTCCCTCGATTGGAACAGATGGTCCAGGATCTACCTGTTTCCCCCTCACAATCTGATGTTGAGGGTCCTCAACAAACTGAGATCCTTCAAGGGAGTAGCAGCAATAGTGGCCCACAAGTGGCCGAACAGTGTATGGTTCCCTCTGGCTCTGGAACTACGACTGAGGTTTCTACCACTCCCGGACCCAGTTCTGTCCCAGCAAGTCCAGAAGTCGACTGTCTTCGCTTCATTACAGAAAACCCGAACCCTGCAGCTCATGATTTTCTCTCCCTAGCGGTGAAGAAACGGTTCCGAATCTCGAAAGATAGTATCGACTTCCTGGAAGAATACAAGTGTAAGTCTACTAGGAGGCAGTACGAATCTGCATGGAAGAAATGGGTAGCCTTTGTCAAAGATAAGAACCCGCACGAGATCTCTACGGAGTTCTGCCTATCCTTCTTCATTCACCTCCACGGACAGGGGCTGGCGGCGAACACAATTTCTACATGTAAGTCAGCTCTAACAAGACCCATTCTATATGCCTTCCAGGTAGACCTCGCTAACGAGATGTTTAATAAGATCCCAAAGGCCTGTGCTAGGCTTAGACCATCAGCTCCTCCAAAGCCTATTTCATGGTCATTAGACAAAGTCCTTCATTTTGCCTCATTACTAGATAATGAGGAATGTGCGTTGAAGGACCTGACTCAAAAAGTGATCTTCCTTTTTGCCCTTGCTTCTGGGGCCAGAGTTAGTGAGATTGTGGCCCTCTCGAGAGAGGAGGGCCGAGTTCAGTTCCTGGATGGGGGAGAACTGAACCTGTTTCCGGACCCTACGTTTCTCGCTAAGAACGAGTTGCCCACCAACAGGTGGGGTCCCTGGAGAATCTGCCCTCTGAAAGAAGATGCATCTCTATGTCCCGTAGAATGCCTTAAGGTCTATCTTCGTAGAACTTCAGACTTCCATGGGGGCCAACTATTCAGAGGAGAAACATCGGGCTCGAATTTATCTTTAAATCAACTTAGGGCGAAAATTACATATTTTATTCGCAGAGCGGATCCTGACAGTTCACCCGCAGGTCATGATCCGAGGAAAGTTGCTTCATCATTAAACTTCTTTAACTTTATGGATTTTGAACACCTTCGTTCATACACTGGCTGGAAGTCTTCCAGGGTATTCTTTCGCCACTATGCTAAGCAAGTGGAGCAGCTAAAGAGGTCTGTGGTAGCAGTTGGTTGCGTCGTTAACCCTGCTGTTTAACTCTGCGAGGAACAGCGGAATCATTTGGGACTTGGATTCTTGGGTGAATAGTTAGTTATATATGTTGATATAACTGGTAGTGTAGGCTCTCAGAGCCCACAGTGACTGTTCCAACGTTATGGTGATGGTAACACAAGTACAGACAGGTGTGCCAAGCGTTTGCCAACGCTATTGTCAGCGAAGTAGTAACATGGACGTTAAGTTTGATACCGGGGTATGTGTAAGTGACACATATGTTTTCTTTCAGATAATCATTCATCCATGCACTACAGTACTTGTGAAAATTGTTGGTCATCCACCTAGCATATGTACATATTTATGGTGACCATGTCTATTTATTGTTTCTCAATAAACTTGTTCTCGGGAACCTTGCGTCTCCTTCACCTATATTTTTGATTTCATATTGTTTTTTGAGCATTTAGCCTATGTATATTAATCGGGGATATCTATAATAGCCTATTCCTTAATGCAAAGCCTGGATTATACTGGTTTATACTTTCCTTAGCAATAAGGACTCCACCCCTTTCTGAGGATGGTGGTAGCAGCAAGTTTAATCCTACGCAGATATAACCTTTTGTCTAATTTTACTTCGACCAGGGTGCTGGTCGGGACTTTTTCTTTTGGATACTGTAGTCCCGTAAGACTTCGCTTCATATAGAGTGAGACCACTATATGGTACTGGCTGGCGAGTGATTCATACATAGGTATATGTACTCTTCGTTCGTTTCTAGAGTCTAGTAGGACTCCTCCCTGTAGGGGGCAGGAAGCACTCTCATGGCTTATGATTAGTGAAAAGATGTATAACGGTAACATCTTAGGTCTGTCAGTCGAGTTGACTAAGAAACATTCTTGAGGAGTACGGCACGTATTGAGAATCCACAGATACAGTAATGCTCTGGTATACTTCCATCAGGACGACATGGCTTGAGCCCAAAAAACGGATTTTGAGCGAAGCGAAAAATCTATTTTTGGGTAAGATAGCCATGTCGTCCTGATGGACCCGCCCTGCTCCTTTTCAAAAATAAATAGGAATGAAAAGGATAGTAGGACCCCTCCCTACATACAGTATCTGTAGCACCTCGTGTATCGCTACAAGGAATACAGATGGCGCCGTGAGCGGCGCAGGGCACGCTTTCGAAACGGGGAGGAGGGATGCCTTATGAACGGCTCCCCCCTTTCTTATCGTTTTCGTTTTCTTGCCATTTTACCCCTACGAAGTGTTAACTCTATTCGGGGTATAGATTGCTATGAGGCGTGTCAAGAATACGTCCACTGATATTTACGATATCCCTAAGGTCTTTTTTAGGGATACTCGCTCCAGGAGTTAGAATTCTGGGTACCTGAAGGTAAATTCTCTGGGAATATCGCCGTAGTTGTAATATACCCTAGGAAGCTGCCTTTAAGGAACTTCCATCAGGACGACATGGCTATCTTACCCAAAAATAGATTTTTCGCTTCGCTCAAAATCCGTTATCTCTTCTAGAGTAACCAATGCAAGGTTTCCAGAGGAAACAGGTGGAGCTCACACCTAAGCAATGATTTTAAAATCCTGGATAATAGACAGGGAAGAACTCAGCTTCCTATCTGAGGGCAACAGCAAAGGGATGTGCAAGAAAACACAATAGTGTTAGAAGACACAGTGCTGTACCAAACCCTTACTATAGTTTTCTTCTTACTGTATATGCTATACAGAAAAATACTAGTACAGTATAGGGGGATGTGTGCCGGCCTGCCTTTGCCGGCCGGCACACACCACAACTAGCTTTAAAGTATACTACTTAACAGCTATAGGGCGGCAACACTCTGGTTCAAATGCCTGTGCCGGTCGGCAGCAACTGCCGGCCGGTAACAGCCAGTGTTGGCCGGCAATGGCTGCCGGGCAGCAACTACACAAGGTAGTACCCAGCTGCCGGCCACACTCTTGGTGACCGGCAGACAAGGGCTGACATAAGCCGGCCGGCAAAGGTACAAGACCGATGCCAGCCGGCAGCAAAAGAACCAGAGGACTACACCTGCCCGGCTGCCGGCCTCATAGGCCGGCAGCCGGGACAGGTACAGCACTAGAAGAAAAATAGAATGGATGCCGGGATAAGAGTGTACACAACCTCCAAGCCCGGCAACCGAAAGAGTGCATATAAGGAAGGGGAGAAACTAATTCAGGCTTCCTTGACCAATGCCGTCCGGCTCTGCCGGCAGGCATGGATGAGGGACCAAGAGAGGTCCGGGCAGCACTCGAAAACATAAGACCCTTGCCGGCCAGCAGCTCTGCCGGCCGGCAAGGGGCTGAGTCAATTCCACATCCTAACCTATACTAGGTCCAGATGTAGAACGACGTACAGTACAGTAATGGCTCGGCCATTACGAAAAAAGAGGGGGAAGGGACAAGAGGGTCCTGCCAACCTTGCTTTAGTGACAGATCACCCGCAGCCAAGAAACTTATCTTAGCCTAAGGGAGATCTAAGGGGGAAGGCCAGCAATACTTGCCAGCTCCCAGAGCACCAAAGCAAGGGAGGCGTTGCTACTCCCAAGGGAAGAACTTATCCTCCCCCGAGAACAGCAACAAGGGCTAGTCTGGTAGATCACAAAAGAAGGAATCATATCCACAGAAACCTTCGGTAGTGACCTAAGGGAGCTAAGCTCCCTTTGTCTGTGTTAGGTCAGCGAGGGGGACTCAGCCCCAAGACAGACAACACAGACTCAGACTAAAAAACTCTGTTGTTCTGTCCCTCTTGAACCATAACTACAGGAACAGGAAGGTACAGTAACACCCCAGTATAGTTTTATCGAAAATAAATTCGGAAAAAACCACTTAGGGATAAGCCCAAGGCTTAAACAGAGGGAAAGGGATTGCATACCTTCTCCGAAGAAAAGAAGCAACCGGGGAGTATGATAAAGTATACTAAGGCTCCATAAGCTACTAGCCTAGGCACCAAGAGAATCGATTACCTAAATCACCGAAACTCACTCGTATACTATCTTGGAAATATTCCACACAGTCTAAAATGTATAAAATATAGCCTAAAGCTTCAATAAAATTTTAATTACACTCGGAAAAACCATAATCATGCATGAAGTACTAGGACCAAACGACTAGGCTACATGGCCTAGCGTAGGCCAGAATGGCGAATACTTCGCCAAATAATACTAAGCACGAAAGGAAATCCTATGTAATGCTAAATAGCTAAAATTTATTAAAGCAAAACAACCAGGAATGTCGCTCTGACTAACTAATTTATACCTAGCGAGCGACAGCGTCACAGACGCCTCTGGTAGGCTACGGCTCTTGTATCAAAGATTAATCCTATTAATCACTCAAAATTTACCAAGAGCCTACATTTATACATAAAAGACACTATACTCAACTTATCAGAGGCCGACGAAGACGGAGAAGCCATGAAAAGCAGAATAAATACAAGATTTGCGAGAAAAACAGGAAAAAACACTGAGTTGTTAAGCTACGCAAAAAGGAATACAGATGGCGCCAGAATTGGCGCCAGGCACGCATACGAATCGGAGGATAGGGAAGCCTTGGGAACGGCTCCCCTTTTTCTTTCCCGAATTCGTATCTCGCCAATCACCTCCTACGAGACGAAATCTCTGTCCAGGATGTAGATTGCCATGTGGCGTGTCTAGAATACGTCCTCTGATATGTCGCGATATCCCTTTCACGAGGGATACTCGCTCCAGGAGTTAGAATTCTGGTACCTTAAGGTAAATTCTCTGGGAATATCGCCGTAGTTGTAATATACCCTAGGAAGCTACCCTATAGGAACTTCCATCAGGACGACATGGCTTGAGCCCAAAAATATATATATATATATATATATATATATATATATATATATATATATATATATATATATATATAGTATATGAGTGCATATATGTCTATAATATCCTAAAAGTTTAGAAATTGACAAAAAAAATTATTAACACATTTAAAATGAATGTTGAAATTACATCTGTGAATAACGCATGCAAGTTACCCTACTGAAGTCGCAGCTGAAAATGTAAATCAATAGTCTACCCGAGCCCAGACAACTTGATTAATCTTCATCCTCCGCGATGCAATTCCTTCCGTAATTTGTATTGAAAGTTATGTCGTAACTCGGGTGCGGAAGCAGACGTTGCAAAATATGGATAACATGAAGTTTCTTATGAGAAAAAAATACGCATGGACAAATGGATGTATGTATGTATGAGTGTATATATATATATATATATATATATATATATATATATATACATATATAAGTATGTATATATACATGTATATATATATATATATATATATATATATATATATATATATATATATTTATATATATATAGATATAGATATATATATATATATATATATATATATATATATATATATATATATATATATATATATATGAGCTATTTTCGATGTTGGAGCCCCTGGCCTTATACCATCCTGCTTTTTCAACTAGGGTTGTAACTCAGCAAGTAATAATATTAATAATAATAATAATAATAATAATAATAATAAGTATATACACACACACACACACACACACACACACACATATATATATATATATATATATATATATATATATATATATATATATATATATATTTATATATATACATATATATATATATATATATATATATATATATATATATATATATATATATATATATATATATATATATGTTATTATTACTTGCTAAGCTACAACCCTAGTTGGAAAAGCGGGATGCCCTGGAGCCCTAACAGGGAAAATAGCCCAGTGAGGAAATGAGAAAAATGAAAAATAAAATATTTTAAGAACAGTTACAAAATTAAATTAAATATTTAGTTTCTCAACTATAAATACTTCAACAAAACCAGAGGAGGAGAGATCAGACAGAACAGAGTGCCCAAGTGTACCCTCAAGCAAGAGAACTCTAACCCAAGATAGTGAAAGACCATGGTACAGAGGCTATGGCACTACCCAAAACACGAGAACAATGGATTGATTTTGAAGTGTCCTCCTAGAAGAGCTGTTAACTATAGCTAAAGAGTCTCTCTTACCCTTACCAAGAGGAAAGTAGCCAGTGATCAATTGCAGTGCATTAGTTAACCCCTTTGGTGAAGAAAAATTGTTTGGTAATCTCTGTGTTGCCAGGTGTAGGAGGACTGAGGAGAATCTGTAAAGAATTGGCCAGACTATTCGGTGTACTATAAAACATAGAGCAATGGTTTGATGTTGGAGTGTCCTTCTCCTAGAAGAGCTGCCTACCATAGCTTAAGAGTATTTTCTGCCCTTACCAAAAGGAAAATAGCCACTGATAAATTACAGTGCAGTAGTTAACCCCTTGGGTGAGGAAGAATTGTTAGGTAATCTCAGTGTTGTCCGGTGCATAAGGACAGCGGAGGATCTGTAAAGAATAGACCAGACTATTCGGAAAGTGAAATGTAACCAGAGAGAAAGATCCAATGTAGTACTGTCTGGCCAGTCAAAGGACCTTATAACTCTCTAGTGGTAGTATCTCAACGGGTGGCTGGTGCCCTAGCCAACCTACTACCTATAGTGTGTGTGTGTGTTTGTGTGGGTGCGTATGTTTGTGTCTCTGTGCGTGTCTGTATATGTATACATTTGTCTTTGCCTAAGAAGGTGCGTTTGTTTGAGTTGCTTTATTTTTTTCATCTAAATGAAAACGATTCCTGGAATCGATGATGTTCACTTTGTCAGAATGGCTATCGTAACCCCCTGTTACTCTCAAGCCAAGAAACAACCTACTAAAGCCTATCAACGATCAGGTACATCATGTCTGAGACGATCTTTGCTTGTTCCTGGTTTGTTTTGGGACTGCCCCCGATGTGGTACTGCATATAATAATCAATCTTTCTATTCTTCAAGATAATGCGAATGAAATTGACGATTGAGAAATGTTGATTGGTCTTGAATCTGAAAGCAATGCAGCATGCAATGAATTTGGCTCTAGGAAAATATTACATATTTCACAGATAATAATGAATATTTCTCTTCAAGATAATTTACGTAAGGGATATGAAATAAAATTCACGATT
>NC_090738.1:84380403-84385403 GCF_036898095.1 Palaemon carinicauda
GCTGACTGTGAGGCAACAACCCCCCCAAAAAATTAAACCGCAGAATTGAAAATTAAAATGCAAAAATGGGTAAAGTTAAGCGACCTAGTGCAGTGGGACACATGAAAATTAAAACAAATTGGCATAGCATATGCAAGAGATAAAATAAATACATATTATTATTATTATTATTATCATTACTATCCAAGCTACAACCCTAATTGGAAAAGCGAGATGCTATAAGCCCAGGGGCTCCAATAGGGAAAAATAGTCCAGTGAGGAAAGGAAATAAGGAAATAAATAACTGAAGAGAACAAATTAACAATAAATCATTCTAAAAAAAGTAATGTCAAAAGAGATATGTCATATATAAACTATTAACGTCAAAAACAAATATGTCATATATAAACTATAAAAAGACTCATGTCCGCCTGGTCAACAAAAAAGCATTTTCTCCAACTTTGAACTTTTGAAGTTCTACTGATTCAACAACCCGATTAGGAAGATCATTCCACAACTTGATAACAGCTAGAGTACTGCGTAGTATTGAGTCTTATGATGGAGAAGGCCTGGCTATTAGATTTAACTGCCTGCCTAGTATTATGAACAGGATAGAATTGTCCAGGGAGATCTGAATGTAAAGGATGGTCAGAGTTATGAAAAATCTTATGCAACATGCTTAATGAACTAATTGAACGACGGTGCCAGAGATTAATATCTAGATCAGGAATAAGAAATTTAATAGACCGTAAGTTTCTGTCCAACAAATTAAGATGAGAATTAGCAGTTGAAGACCAGACAGGAGAACAATACTCAAAACAAGGTAAAATAAAAGAATTAAAACACTTCTTCAGAATAGATTGATCACCGAATATCTTAAAAGACTTTCTCAATAAGCCAATTTTTTGTGCAATTGAAGAAGACACAGACCTTATATGTTTCTCAAAAGTAAATTTGCTGTCGAGAATCACACCTAAAATTTTGAAAGAGTCATACAAATTTAAAGAAACATTATTAATACTGAGATCCGGATGTTGAGGAGCCACCGTCCTTGACCTACTTACAATCATACTTTGAGTTTTGTTAGGATTCAACTTCATACCCAATAATTTGCACCATGCACTAATTTTAGCTAAATCTTTATTATGGGATTCACCAACCCCAGATCTACATTCAGGGAATGGAATTGATGCAAAGAGAGTAGCATCATCTGCATATGCAACAAGCTTATTTTCTAGGCCAAACCATATGTCATGTGTATATAGTATGAAAAGTAATGGGCCAAGAACCCTACCCTGTGGAACACCGGATATCACATTCCTATACTCACTATGGTGCCCATCAACAACAACTCTTTGAGATCTACTACTTAAAAAATCAATAATAATTCTAAGAAACGACCCACCCACTCCCAACTGTTTCAGTTTGAAAACAAGGGCCTCATGATTAACACGGTCAAAGGCAGCACTAAAATCAAGGCCAATCATACGAACTTCCAGACCACAATCAAGGGATGTCTGTAGTGCATTGGAGATTGTAAGAAGGGCATCACATGCTCCAAGGCCTTTACGAAAACCAAATTGCAAACTAGGGAATAGATGATTACCCTCAGCAAACCTATTAAGACGTTTTGCCAGAAGACGTTCAAAAACTTAAGATAATATGGGAGTTATGGAAATTGGGCGGTAATCAGTGGGACTTGAGCTACCACAAACACATTTACATAGAGGAGTAACATTACCAATTCTCCAACAAGTGCTAAAAGCTCCTCTTCTTGCTAACTTGCGCAAAATAACATAACTTTGGAGCTAAGAAATCTGCTGTCTTTATAAAAAACAAAGGAAAAATACCATTTGGTTCTACACCTCCATAAGCATCAAGGTCCATCAACAGAGCTTCAATCTCATGAGATCGAAAAGCTAAACTAGGTAGATTAGCCTCAGGAAAACAGGAATGATGAAGTTCAAGTTTTTCTTTACTCTGTTTACTGTCAAAAACATCAGCCAAAAGGGTTGCCTTTTCCTTTGGACAGTGAGTGACTGAGCCATCTGGTTTAAGTAAAGGAGGAACTGTTGCATCTACACCAAAGAGTGCAGATTTATGGGTAAACCACCATTTATGTTCCCGAGTTGTACCAGAGAGGGTTTCTTTTATGATTAAATTGTACTCCTTATCAGTTGAGGCATACACTCTCTGAGCAAAAGCTCGAAGCTGAGTTTAGTAGTTCCAGGTCAAATCTGATCTGTTACCCTTCCAAAGGTGATAGGCCTCCGGCTTCTCCAAATAAGCTCGTCTACAATCATCATTGATGCCAAGATGGCCCCTCAAGTTTATCTACCTGGGGAGACACCAAGGCCAATTAAAATTCTCCAATACAACCTAAATTAACCTACTGACTATGGCTATGTTATGGACATGGCACCGTGCATTGGGCACTAATGCCATGGAAACACATCTCTCTCATCTGAGCTCTTTAGGCGCTTGACCTTCCAGTTGTAGTTCTGGAGGTCTCTGCCCCACTTCATGAGCCCTTTATTCTCATTACGTAGCTCAGTCAAGTAGGTTAGAGGGTTATGGTCCTTTAGGAATGCCTGTGGGAACTTGTGGTTAGCATTATAGGCACTGGCACACCTAGTAGTCACAGCGTCGAGGCAGCGCGTGGAACGATTGGTCATTGTCAGTCGAAAAAAATTTCCGTGCTTACTCCGGGTCAGGGAACCTACGTGCTTCACCACCACACCACGAAAAGGAATACTTTTTCCAGCCTCGTCCGAGTAGGCAGGTGCCCTGTAGTCTTCCAGCCTCTCATCCAAATGCTGGAACCTGATGAGCTCTGTCTGGCTCCTTGGGGTCGCGGCGCTGATGGGTGGTTCGCCTATTGCCTTCTCTGAGACCCCTGGCCTGGTGGTTGAGGTAGCCCTATTGCCAGTGGTGTTGAGTGGCACAGCTTCATCCGGATTGAATTTGCGGGTACTCGGCTCAGACTCATGGTGGGAAGTGGGAGACCCCTGGCCCTCCTCTGAGACCTCTGGCATGATGCTTGAAGTTGCCCTATCCCCTGTGGTAGAAAGTGGCACACCTTCACCAGAATTTACTTCTGGCATTTGAGGCTCAGACTCACTGCTGGAGGAGGAAAACTCTTGGGCCTCCTCCCTTAGCCAAGCTACCTCACCAAGGTTAATGGTACCGAGCCAGTCATCTTCCCCTGCAGGTCGCGTCCTCACAGTTTTAGGCTCCGGCTTGGCAGCCTTCTTGCACCTGAGGGGCACTTGCTGTACCACCTTCATGGGCTTGTAACCCAAGCGCAAGTTGAAACCCTCATGTGCGAGATCGCTCACTGCTCCCAGTTCACACTTCTTACCGAGCTGGGACATGGTCGCCTTCAGTTCCGCTGTAGGGAGTTCCTTGGTGACTCCTTCAATACACTGTTTCTCCCTGCAGTTGTCTTGCTTGTCGCTGGCACCATTCGGTTGAGGTAGCGAGCTATTGAGCTGGGCTAATCGAGCGTCTATTTCCCGCTTCTTTAATTCATACGCTCTCGCTCTTTCTCTCGCATACTGCATCCTTTCTTGCTTCGTTCTTCTCCTGGCATTGGCTTCATTCGTGAGTTCCCGCACATACCTTCGCAATACCTATCCCTCATAGCCTTATCGTTCTGCCAGATCCACAAATGCACTGATTTCAGCAGCAGTCATTTTGCTAATTTCTTGTGGAGACAGTGACAAGAACAAACTCAACAGCACAAGGTACGATGTTGGACGTGCAAGAAATTACACAGTGGGGAAAGACGCTCTAGCCTTACGCAAGAGTCTCATGGAAGGAAGGATGAAGATGGAGCCGGGCAAAATGCACAATGGCTGTAAAAATGCGTCTCATGAAAGAACTATCACCGAGTAGCATGCCTTGCAAGTAATTGAATAGGAGCCTAACTCGAAAACCAGGGTCACGACAATGGGTGAGCTTAGGCTGTCCGGTTGTAATGCGTCCAAACAAGGAACGATATATTTGACAACTCTGCTACACAATAAAAAATGGAATCACAACTATAGGTGACCCTCTATGCTAGACAAAATAAACTGGAATCACAACTATAGAGTAGGTGACCCTCTAGGCTAGTATGGAAAAAAATGAGATCACAACTATAGGTGACACTATGCTGGACGAAATAAAATGGAATCACAACTATGGGTGAACCTTTATGCTAGTCATAAAAGCAATGGAATAACAACAATGGGTGAATCTCTATGCTAGTCTTAAAAAAATGGAATCACAACAATGGGTGAATCTCTATGCTAGTCATAAAAAACGAAATCACAACAATGGGTGAATCTCTATGCTAGTCTTAAAAAAATGGAATCACAACAATACGTGAATATCTATGCTAGTCATAAAAAAATGGAATCACAACAATGGGTGAATCTCTATGCTAGTCATAAAAAGGAATAGAATCCCAACAATGGGTGAATCTCTATGCTAGTCATAAAAAAATGGAATCACAACAATGGGTGAATCTCTATGCTAGTCATAAAAAGAAATGGAATCACAACAATGGGTGAACCTCTATGCTAGTCTTAAAGAAAATGGAATCACAACAATGAAGGACCCTCTACGCTAGTCATAAATAAATGGAATCACAACAATGAATAACCCTCTATGCTAGTCATAAATAAATGGAATCACAACAATGAATGACCCTCTATGCTAGTCATAAATAAATGGAATCACAACAATGGATGACCCTCCATCCTGGTCATATAAAAATGGAATCCCAACAATGAATGACCCTCTATGCTAGTCATAAATAAATGGAATCACAACAATGAATGACCCTCTATGCTAGTCATAAATAAATGGAATCACAACAATGGATGACCCTCTATGCTAGTCATAAATAAATGGAATCACAACAATGGATGACCCTCTATGCTAGTCATAAATAAATGGAATCACAACAATGGATGACCCTCCATGCTGGTCATATAAAAATGGAATCCCAACAATGAATGACCCTCTATGCTAGT
>NC_090738.1:84390403-84402903 GCF_036898095.1 Palaemon carinicauda
TTCATGATGCAAAAAAAGGAAACTCAAAATCGCAGTGCTAAACCCTTTGGCAAACTGTATTCGCCATTTGTCTTCCTTTTTGAATATATATGTGATGTTTTGAAACTCTTACTTCCTTTATGTCTCGATTTTCAGCTAACATGGAAAATATGAAATATTTTTTTTCTAAATTAATTTTTTTTTTATAATTACAAATTCAACAATTGTATATTAGACGGTGTGGGGTAGGGATTAGATGTGTTGAAATTAGCTGTTTGCTGGAAAGGTAAAAATGTGGATATCACACTCCTTTGTAATATTCAAATTCCTTTGGTATAATCTCCTTTTAGAAGTAATATATCTTCCACTTTTTGTATTAATATGCGAAAAAATAGCTTAATGAAATCATGTTTAACCTCATTATTCTTCAAATAGTTTACATAATGAAACGTTTCAACTGTAATTTCTAGGTATGGGAAATACTGAAAGAAATGGGCTATTCTTGTAACGTTCAAGGAATAACTAACCAACATAAAATGTTTACATTTCCACAACAATGATAAGAAAAAGATCTTTTCAAAAGAGACGAGTTACCCTACACGCTCTTTAAATATCATTTATGAAAAAGTAACCCCCTAACCTTTTCACTGCGGCTCCATTCGGATCGTGTCCGTCCACCACAACGGCAAGATTTAGGAAAAAATAAGTTAAGGTAAATGTTTTTATATATACTTTGGAAGAAAGACCATTAAATGCCGAATCCAGTGGTATATAGCAAATCTTGTGAAATTAACTGTATAAACTTTTATTTGCGAATAAAGGTCTTAAATTCCGCTGCCAGCCGTAAGAGCATATTATTCCGAGACCGGTGTACCGGTTTGAAATTACCCCCTCCAAATCTTACCCCCCGGTAATTTGAAACCGGATTCAAACTACAGGGGGGTAACTTGATACCGGTTTCAAGCTACCCCCGGGGGTAATTTGAAACCGGTTTTATGCTACCGCCCTGGTTTCAAATTACCCCCCTCGTTTTTGCGCAGGATCTCATCATTTATGAATATTAATAAATTGCTTTTGATCAGGGTCAACACAATCAGTAGGTTATATGTATATATATGTACTGTTTCACCTATTGGTATCGTTTATCAATATCCAGCCTTTATCCGTCTTATGTTTATATCTTAGCTAATAAATGTCGGATATTCCATTATCAGTCATGGGCGCATATTTGACCGAGACAGGAAGACGAGGTGAAATTTGATTTTGACGGTTATTTTTTCCATTATTTGAAATTTTTCATAATTATATTGCAAGCAAATATTATATAAGGTATAATCAACATATTGATCATAAGTATATATGTATACATACATATACATATATATATATATATATATATATATATATATATATATACTGTATATATATACAGTATATATATATATATATATATATATATATATATGTATATATATATATGTATGTATATATATATATATATATATATATATATATATATATATATATATATATATATATATATATATACTGTATATATATATATATATATATATATATATATATATATATATATATATGTATATATATATATATATATATATGTATATATATATATATATATATATATACTGTATATATATGTATATATATATATATATATATATATATATATATATACTGTATATATATATATATATATATATATATATATATATATATATATATATATATATATATATATATATAATACATGTATATGTATTTGTATGTATGTTGTGAATACTATATCATTCATGATATCTGTAAATAATTGACACTTTTAATAAAGCAAGATTGTAAGCAATTATAACAGTTTTAATAAAACATGGTACAGTACATGCTGTTTGCTTCTACTGTACTTACATTGGTTGTTTGTATACGAAAACACCTGGACTACGGTAAAGTCGTTACACTTTATAGCCCTCTATGGATGACATTGAACACAACTTGTGTTAATCTCACAACTGTTGTTACTGATTTTAGCCTAAAGGCAGGCAGTTGTGTGTTATCATGGGCTAAATCAAATACTATTTAAACCATCTTCCAGAATAGTAAGTGATGGATTCGTGTATGGATTTTTTTTTCTGTTGTTGATCTCGAAATGGAAAATTATTGAAAAACGGTGTCATAAAATGTTTAAGAATTTTACCTGAAATGTATCATAAAGAAAAAAAGACCTCGCCACATGGTCACCTGTACATTTCCATGCGGTTTATATAACACTTCTGCCCCTTTGTCATAGCTCCATTCTTCCTTATTACTCATTCCATCAAATGACAAAACAGCAATACCTAGTAATCGAGACTTCATACCATCTTTAATGTCCTCTGGTTTAAAATGAATCGAGCTAACAGTAGCTTACACAACGTTAATTCTGTCTGCACGACGACATGCATGTTGGTAATTTATATTTGAGCTTTTATTTTTTACGTGCATAGCATCCAAATACTACGAAGTTACTATGCATTATCAGTGACAGAATAAATGAATAAACATAGAGATATATGGACACAAGGAGTTCTATTGTTATATTGCAACTATGGGTATGGTCAAACCATTTTAAGAGCAAACTCGGACCCCAATAGCGGCATTGCCAGTTCTCTTGGGTCATTTTCAAAGCACACCTGGCTTAGCCGCTTTAATCTATGGGCGAGCCAAGAATAGGAGAAAAGGGTCAACTAATAAGTCATTCACCCGGATTTGAACGGTCTAAGAATATAATCTTTTAATTTGATACTCTCCCTAAATTGTTTCCTTCGTTCTTTTTGTTTGCAACCACGTGGTGACAAGTTGAAACTCTTAAATATAACAAATAGCAAAATTGTTATAAAACGATTATCATACTAAGAGAAATAATCTTAATTTTGATATCAAATGAATTCATTTCTCAATTCTGATTGATTATTAAAAGACAGGATTCTTTACAAAGGATTTAATTAACAATGTTTAATATGGTATATTTACGTAGGTGATTGCATTGTTTTAGAATTTATTTAATTAATCGACAAAACTAATTTCTTTACAACAAAGGTTATATTAGCAAACGTGGTTATGGTGACTTCGTCAGATGAAGTTAGTGCTATCACAAAAGATTCAATAAATTAGTTCATTCAGACCATTTTCATGTCTTCCTTTATAATGTTATCAGTATGCTTAATACCCTTGACCCAATTTACCTTGCAAATCTGAAACAGAGTCGTTATTTATAAGTTGGCTGCATCTGTGACACGTTTGATTGTTTGGTCAATTCCAAATTTAACAATTTCATTACCATTTTCCCATTTTTTTTTCTTAATATTTAATTTAGTAAATATTTTTTTCCATGTACTGCTAAAACAGGGTTCATTATGATGGTTTTGATTTCAAATATTTTTACGGGTAATATCTATCTTTTTTTACTTAATAATTGTTTTGTATAAAGTTAGATGCGTCATAATTTGTGTTTAATTTAAAGATAAGGCCAGTTAATTAAAAATAAAAAAAAAAAATAAAATCTCGACAATCACGCACACACTGAAATAAAATAAAGTTTTACCTCGCCGTGATCACTAAACCTTAAATGAAAGTCTGTAACTTCAAATATTGTGAATTAGGGAATTATATGACACTTTAGGTCTTAAATACGAAAATATCAACAATCACACGAACAGAAACAAAATAAAATTTTACCTCGCCTTTATCACAAAACCTTAAATTACACTCTGTGACTTTTAACGTGTCATATAATTCACTAATACACAATTTTTGGTCTTAAATACCAGATTAAACTACTTTTCCTACTGCTGCGAAGCCAACAATAAATGCATGATACATATTTGCGATGTCACATGAATTATTTATCATTCTGATGAGGGGGTAACTTGAAAACAGAGGGGGTAACTTGAAACCGGTTTCAAACTACCCCCCGGTAATCTGAAACCGGTTTCAAGTTACCGGGGGGTAATTTGAAACGGGGGGTAACTTGAATCCTTTACACCGGGGCGTAAAGATCGCTTGGGCATTCGTTTACGGTAAAGACAATTAAAGATACTTAACATAGGATATCACTACAAGATATCCTCATTTCAGATTATATATGGAGAGTGAGTCCGTAATATCACGGGAATAAGTGATATCTCTGATAGGTGATAGATGACAAACTATTTGCTAACTTTAGTTTAAAGTCCAGACAGAGGTAGACTAAAAGTATAAAAATATCAGTTAAAGGTCGTGGAAGAATTCGGAATTTCATTCAAGGGCAATGCATTCAAGCAGGTTTAAAAGCAAATAGAAATTTTGGCAACAATAAGGAACTGTTATGCTTGACGAGTTAAATAAATACCATATGATTGGTTCAACTAGGCCACAAGACATCCCAAACTCCCCATAACCTAACCCTTAGGGCACCAGATCCTAAAATCGTTGGGACCTATTCCCCTTGGAAGTCATAACATAATAAGAGGAACGTAAAATATAGCTATACATTCTTTTCATTTGCCTGAGTAGATTCTTGCGTAAACTCTTCTACATTTTGTTTAATGGGATGGGAGTGGCTGCCCTATTGAACCATCTTTAATCAGTCAAGATTGTCTTGTGGCCTATCCATACTGAAATAAAACCTAGGGTAGACTCAAAATACTAAGAACATTCAAATAAATTGGAAAATTTCAAGAGTCACTCAATAAGATAATGTGGAGCAGGTGTTACTAATACTTTGTTCGATATAAGGATATTTTGTAGCAAAATAATTCCGAGAGCAATAGATATTGCATTTATATAAGGATAAAAATATCGTAATATTTTCAGTTTTGGTGAAATATTAAGCGGAATCTGGGTTGTAAAATCATCAAATCATTCTTGTTATTTGGAATAAATTCTATATTCATGGAAGAAAATGCTTATTTGTCCGGTTTAGATATAAATTGAAGGAAGCAGCCATCACATTCATCATTATAAGTCATAAAAGATTCCTTATCCTCACAAGTCTGTAAGCTATCTTTTCTTTATAATACCAGTAATTTTATTGCTAGTTAAGAATAGTTCAAATTATACTATAAGCATTATTGTTCAATAGTTTTAGAGACAACAACTCTCATAATTACTCCACTTTAGTTACTTACAGACAAATTATCCAATATTTGGATAACTTCTGAAGAAATTCTTATATCTTCATAATTCAAAATAATTGAAGATTATTTTATTTTGGACGGATGTGGGGTGGGGTTGGGAGAGGTTAAAGATTTTAGGGGGATGGGAGATAAATGTCGATATCATAAAGGGAATCATTCGAAAGTAGATCCCATAAAATTTCTTCAGTATTTTCACACAACCAAAACAATCATATCAAGAACCCGTCCTCCCATTAACAATTCTCAGTTTATTTTAATTGATTCAAATAATTACGGCAGAAACAATCTCTCTCTCTCTCTCTCTCTCTCTCTCTCTCTCTCTCTCTCTCTCTCTCTCTCTCTCTCTCTCTCTCTCTCTCTCTCTCTCTCTCTCTCTCTCTTATAAAGAACAAAATAAATATAAAATCAAAGGCTAATAAAGAGCTAATGAAAAATATAACTATATAGAGGTTAGATTAATACTATTTGGGATATCGTAATATAATATACTGAAGGACCAATACATATATATATATATATATATATATATATATATATATATATATATATATAGATATAGATGTATATATATATATATATATATATATATATATATATATATATATATATATATATATATATATATATATATATATATATATATATATATATATATATATATATATATATATATATATATATATATTTATATTTATATATATCAGTCCTTGTGCTATATATATATATATATGTATATATATATATATATATATATATATATATATATATATATATATATATATATATATATATATATATATATATATATATATATATATATATATATATATATATAACGGATTTTGAGCGAAGTGAAAAATCTATTTTTGGGTGAGATGGCCATGTCGTCCTGATGGAAGTTCCTATAGGGTAGCTTCCTAGGGTATATTACAACTACGGCGATATTCCCAGAGAATTTACCTTAAGGTCCCAGAATTCTAACTCCTGGAGCGAGTATCCCTCGTGAAAGGGATATCGCGACATATCAGAGGACGTATTCTTGACACGCCACATGGCAATCTGCATCCTGAACAGAGATTTCGTCTCGCAGGGGGCAAATGGCAAGAAACGAATTCGGGAAGGAAAAAGGGGGAGCCGCTCCCAAGGCTCCCTATCTCCCGATTCGTAAGCGTGCCTGGCGCCAATCCTGGCGCCATCTGTATTCCTTGTAGCGTACACGAGGTGCTACAGATACTGTATGTAGGGAGGGGTCCTACAGCCCTTTCTTAGAAAGGCAAGGGCGGGTCCATCAGGACGACATGGCCATCTCACCCAAAAATAGATTTTTCGCTTCGCTCAAAATCCGTTTTTTGGGCTCAAGCCATGTCGTCCTGATGGAAGTATACCAGAGCATTACTGTATCTGTGGATTCTCAGAACGTGCCGTACTCCCCGGATGTAATTTTTCCCAGTCGACTAGACCTAGAGACCTAAGATGTTACCGTTATACATCTTTTCAACTAACTATAAACCATGTTAGAGCTTCCTGCCCCCTACAGGGAAGAATCCTACTAGACTCTGGAATAGTCTCGAAGAGTACATATACCTATGTATGAATACCAGGCAAGCTAATATAGTGGTCTCGCCCTATATTAAGTAAAGCATAGTTTGTAAAGAACCACTGCGTCAATATGAAATATCGACCAGTTCTCCGCACAATACTTGTATTGGACAAAGGTTTACATCCGCATAGGAGGAAACTAGTAAAACCGCCATCGTCCCCTTATGGGACGGGGTCCTCCCGTTAAGGGAAAGCATAAACCAATGCAACATAGCTTGCATAAAGGAACAATTCTATTAGAATTATCCCAGATAAGGTACATAGAATGAATGCTCAATTATACCAATAAATTGACACAGGTGAAGGAGACGCAAGGTTCTCAAGAACAGGTTCATTCACAGACAATAAACAGACAGGTTAACCACAATTATATATATATATATATATATATATATATATATATATATATATATATATATATATATATATATATATATATATATATATATAGAAGAGGATAACCCAAAACTTTAAGCATAAGTATGATAGTAAACAGAACTTGTTTATCTGAAAGAAAACACATTAAATGCCACCTTAAAGATACCGAGGTATCAAAGTCATAAAAGTCTGTATTACAAATCAATGACATTAGCGTTAGAAACGCTCGTCACACATGTCTGCACTTATGCTAGGTTCACCTTTGGAAATGGAACAGTCTACATGGGCAACTCCGTGCCCTCACTTAGTTTGTAGTACGGTATGTAACTACACACTCACCCTGGAATTAATCGTCCCAATTAAAACCACTGTTCCTCGCAGAGTTAAACAGTAGGGTTAACGACGCGACCCACTGCTACCACAGATCTCTTTAGTTCCTCTACTTGCTTCGCATAGTGGCGAAAGAACACTCTGGAAGACTTCCAGCCAGTGTATGAACAGAGATGCTCAAAATCCATACAATTAAAGAAATTTAAGGATGAGGCAACTTTCCTTGGATCGTGACCTGCGGGTGTACTGTCAGGATCCGCTCTGCGAATAAAATATTTGATTCTCGCTCTGAGTTGATTCCGAGATAAATTTGAGCCTGATGTTTCTCCCCTGAATAGTTGACCACCCTTGAAGTCTGAAGTTCTATGAAGATAGACCTTTAGGCATTCTACTGGACATAGAGATGCATCTTCTTTCAGAGGGCAGATTCTCCATGGACCCCACCTGTTGGTGGGTAACTCATTCTTGGCGAGAAACGTAGGATCCGGAAACAGGTTCAGTTCTCCCCCATCCAGGAACTGAACACGACCTGCCTCTCTCGAGAGGGCTACAATCTCACTAACCCTGGCCCCGGACGCGAGTGCAAATAGGAAAATAACTTTTTGTGTCAAATCCTTTAACGCACACTCTTCATTGCACAACAGAGAAGCGAAATGAAGAACTTTGTCTAAAGACCATGAAATGGCCTTTGGAGGTGCTGAAGGTCTGAGCCTAGCGCAGGCTTTCGGAACTTTATTAAAGAACTCGTTACCTAGGTCGACCTGGAAGGCCTATAGAATGGGTCTTGTCAAAGCAGACTTACACGCTGAAATCGTGTTAGCTGCCAATCCTTGACCATGGAGGTGGATGAAGAAAGATAAGCAGAAGTCTGTCGAGATCTCCTGCGGATTCTTCGCCTTGACAAAGGCCACCCATTTTCTCCAAGATGACTCATATTGCCTTCTAGTAGATTTGCTCTTATATTCCTCTAGGAAGTCTATGCTGGCTTTCGAAATCCCGAAACGCTTTCTCACCGCTAGGGAGAGAAAATCATGAACTGCAGGGTCCGGGTTTTCTGTAATGAAGCACAGACAGTCGACTTCTGGACTCGCTGGGTCAGAACTGGATCTGGTAGCGGTACAAACTTCATCTGTAGTTCCAATGCCAGGTAGAACCACACGCTGTTCGGCCACTTGTGGGCTACTATTGCCGCTACCCCCCCCTTGAAGGATCTCAGTTTGTTGAGGACCCTCAACAGAAGGTTGTGAGGAGGGAACAGATAAATCCTGGACCCTCTGTTCCAGTTGAGGGACATCACGTCCACTGCTTCCGCTAAGGGGTCCTCGTACGGGGGACACGTACAGGGGCAACTTCTTGTTGTCTTTCGTCGCGAAGAGGTCTATCTGCAGTTCTGGGACTTGATTCAGAATGAAGGAGAATGATCCTGCGTCTAAGGACCATTCCGACTCTATCGGTTTGAACCTGGATAGAGCGTCCGCCGTCACATTGCGGACTCCTTGAAGGTGAACTGCCGACAGGTACCACTTCTTCTTTTCCGCCAATCGGAAGATGGCCAACATCACCTGGTTGAGAGGTGGTGACCTCGATCCTTGTCGATTCAAGCATCTAACAACTACCTCGCTGTCCATCACCAACCTTATGTGGATCGAGTGACGCGGGGAGACTTTCTTTAAGGTAAGGAGCACTGCCATAGCTTCTAGAAAGTTTATGTGAAAGGTCTTGAATAGCTTGGGACCAAGTCCCCTGGACTTTTTTTCCGATGAGAGTGACCTCCCCCATCCCTCCTTCGAGGCGTCTGAGTGAATCGTCACCGACGGGGGAGGTGGCTGAAGAAGAACCCGACTTCTTTAGATGTCTGCTTGGGACCAAGGCCTGAGAAGAGTACGTAGCCGAAGCGGAACTGGTCTTCTCAGATCTCTTCACGCGTTTGATGCATAACTTCTCCAAACTCCGGATGCATCCTTTAGCTGTGCTCTTAGCACTGGGTCTGTCACCGAAGCAAACTGGAGAGAGCCCAGTACCCCCTCTCCTGCTCGCGGATTGATATCCTTTCGGAATCTAGAAGTCTCTTGACAGAACCCGCTATCTCCTTCCTTTTCTTCGCCGGGATGGAGAAACGGTGTGACAAAAGGTCCCAGTGGATTCCCAGCCACTGGAACTTTTTGAGATGGAGAAAGTCGAGACTTTTTTCTGTTGACCTTGAAGCCCTAGGTACTCTAGGAACTGGATCACTTGACTGGAAGTTTGCAAGCATTCTGTCTCGGATGCTGCCCACACCAACCAGTCGTCCAGGTAGGCTACTACCTGAATACCCTTTAGGCGTAAATTGTTTGAGAGCTACGCTCGCAAGCTTCGTAAAAATCCTTGGGGCTATGTTTAGCCCGAATGGCATGGCTCCGAAGGCGTATAGTCTTCGTTGTAGCCTGAACCCTAGGTAGGGGGAGAGTCGACGGCTGATTGGAATGTGCCCATAGGCGTCTGACAAGTCTATAGAGACGGAATATGCCCTCTTGGGCAGTAAGGTCCTTATGTGTTGCAGTGTTAGCATTTTGAATTTGCAAATCACTATGAACTTGTTGAGTGGCGACAAGTCCAGAATGACTCTGAGCTTTTCTGAGTCTTTCTTGGGAACACAAAACAGCCTCCCTTAGAAATTGATGGGCTTCACCCCTTCGGATCACCTTTTTTCTCCAACAGTTCTTGAACGTACTCCCTCCAGAACGGGGGTGGAGTGTTGGAAAAACCGAAGGCACGGGGGTGGAGTGCTGTACCAGCTCCAGCCCAGTCCCATTCTTGAGTAGGCTGTGGGCCCAGGGAATCGAAAGTCCACCCGATCCCGAAATTTCAAGAAGTCTCCCTCCTACCGGTATCATCTCACTTGGACTGCCGTCCTGAGGTCTTGCCTCCCTGACCACGACCACCCCTGAATCCCCTTCCCCTTGAGGGGCGCCTAGACGAGCCTCTGGCTGCTCCTCTAGGCTTTGCTCGAAAGGAAGTAGACTGCCCTTCGAACGCTGGGGTGAATGCCGTGGACTGTGTCGACACGGCCTGGGGTACCCACTGAAAAGTGGTCGGGGTTTGTGCCACGATCTGGGGGCACTGGAGGCAATGGCAATTGCAGTTGCTGTTGCTGTATAACAGCTTGGCTGGCCGAGACGGTAGCCTAGTCCTCATAGTCTTCCTCTTTGGTTGAGGACCCTCATCCGGGGAAGACTTTCTTTTGATAGCCAGGCCCCCACTTCTGGAGAAGGTTTCTATTCTCCAAGGCGGCCTTATCAACAACTTCTTTGACCAAGTAGGTAGGGAAAAGGTCTTTTCCCCCAAATGTTGGAGGAGATTAGTTTCCTTGGCTCGTGCCTCACCGTAGCCGAGGTGAACACGAACTCCCTACAAGCTCTCCTTGCCTTGACGAAGCCATAAAGGTCCTTCGTCACTGTGGCCAGATGAGTCTTGGCCACCAACATGAACATTTCATGGACATTGGGGTCACTTGTCATCGTCTCAAGAGTAGTCTGAAGAGACATTGAGGCAGCCAGTCTTTCTTTTGTCTCGAACTCTCTTCGCAAAAGAAAGTCAGACAGCTTAGGGAGGTCCTCGCCGAACTGACGTCCGGCAATATCAGCCTCCAACTTTCCAACTGAGAACGTAAGATGGACGTCCTTCCAGTCTTTGTGGTCCACAGGCAGGGCCAGCGACAAGGGTTTACACTCCTCCAGGGAGGGGCAAGGCTTGCCGGCCTCGACTGCTTTTAGTACAGCCACAAACCCTTTCTGTAAAAAGGGGAAGGCTCTAGCAGGCGAGGACACAAAGGAAGGGAGCTTCTTGCTCAATGCAGCTACCTTTGAGTAAGAGAAGCCCCTCTCTTTCATCGAGGATGGAAGTAGAGCTTGAGCCTTAGCATGGTCCATCACTATGACCTCCTTCGGCTCTGTCTCCTCCTTTGAAGCTGGTTCCTTCCTCAGCCGGACATAACAGTCCGGATATGATGTCTTGCTGGGCCAGAATTCCACCTCCTCCAGGGGAACTGAGCCCAGCTTATCCGAGATGACGATCTTTCCAGTCGTCATCGGCATGTGCTCAGCATACCTCCATGGGTTAGCATCTGAGCACAAGGGAAGGTCTCTCACATTGAGCTTTTTCTGGGGCCCATGTGATTCTGCAAGGCACTGCATCCGCAGTTCCATTGCAGCCGCCTTCTCCTGATTCTCCTTCTGCATTTGTTGGATCATTCCAACAATAGAAGAGAGGACCTGTCCCAGCTCTACTGGGAGACCGGCCGATGTAGAGGGAATAGGCTCCAGAATCTTATCCGGAGTAGTCGACACCTCGTCGACCTCTTCCTCTACAACGTCTGGGGCTTGAACTTCATCCAGGGCTTCTGCCAGGAGGTCTTCCTCCAGACGCTCGTCCACATCAGACATCCTGTCATCTAACTGGATGTCTTGCATCGCGACCGCGACTTCAGCATCCACCTGGATCTGACCTTGGGGGATCTCCTTTTGAGGCTGGGGAATCACTGCATCAGCTGATGCCTTAGGGAAAAGATACGCCCTCATCTTCTCACTTGGAAGATAAGGGCCAGAGGTGTTCTTTTGGAAGCCCCTTACCCAGGTACGAAGCTTCTTCCTAGCTATATCCCTTGATTCCGCCGTCCTAGGGGAATCAAAGGCCTCAGTAATCAGGTTAGTGCACACAGTACATACCTGAGGGTCCCAATACCGGAGATCATCCTTGGAGACAGCGCATGCTGCGTGTCTCCTACAAAACTCATGTCCGCAGAGGTTCTTGCTGCGGACGTTGCACTTCCGCACTTCGGAGGGTCTTTCTGTAAAAAGAAGAAATTTCCATGAGTATCAAGTGAGCTATGTATCACTGGATATGCATAGTATAGCATAACAATTCAGAGAGGAAAGACACACACTTGTGTTTCCCTCACAACCCAATGCTGCAGCCTTCCAGATAATAAAATCAAATGGTTAATCTCTTCTAGAGTAACCAATGCAAAGTTTCCAGAGGAAACAGGTGGAGCTCACACCTAAGCAATGA
>NC_090738.1:84407903-84412903 GCF_036898095.1 Palaemon carinicauda
ATAACCCAGTTAGGAAAGGAAAAAAAGGAAAAATTAAATATTTTAAGAAGAGTAACAACATTAAAAGAAAAATCTCCTATATAAACTATGTAAACTATAACAAAAAAAAAAAAGAGTAAGAGAAATAAGATACAATAGTGTGCCCAAGTGTCCCCTCAAGCAATAGAACTCTAACCCAAGACAGTGGAAGACTATGGTACAGAGGATATGGCACTACCCAAGACTAGAATAGAATAAAAATGATAACAATAATAGAATGTCTCTTTGTAAACGACGGAAACCTTTTAATAACAGCTTTATCAAAAATGAAACGAAATCACCCAAATGTAAAATCTTTTCGCAATTTAATTCTAACAAGAAAACTCAGACGGACATATTACTCTCACTTTACCCATTACTAACAAAGATGACTCTTCCAAAATTAACATGAGTTAAATAATGAACGGTATCTAGAGAATGTTAACAAAATCAGACAAAATCGCCTAATGATGTTTGGAAGAAAATATTCATGACAGTTTTATAACAAACAGTAATTTTGATTAAGAACTCAAGGTGGATACAGAATATACTGTAGTTGGTGGAGAAAATTATGAAAAATTATTTAGAGAAAACTATTCTTAGATATTTGAACAGTATCTTGAAAATTATATCAAATGATAAAAGCCATAACGAATATTACACTGAAATGCTGATGCATAATTTAAAAAATGTCAACCAATTAAAGAAAAAAAAATAGAAATAAGTTAATCTTTGTGAGTGAAGTCAGTTTCATTAGGCACTTTACAACTAACACTTATTCCAGGGTTTATGATATATTGTTATTTTCTGAAGTCGTATGCATTAAATCTCACGAATTATTAAATATAATTGAAATATTTCTTTTACATCTGCATTTTCTGTATTTAATATGTACACACACACACACACACACACACATATATATATATATATATATATATTCAAATAAGCCATATATATTTTTGATACATTAATGTCTGGATTCTCTTAACGACCTCGGGTTCAGAGCCCCAGGCGAAATCACACAAAGACAAGAGCTTGGCTCCGGCCGGGAATCGAACCCTGGTCGGCAAGCTTGTATATATATATATATATATATATATGTATATATATATCGATATATATATATATATATATATTTATATATATATATATATATATATATAAATTTATATATATATATATATATATATATAGTGATTTTGAGTGACTTTTCATCAGACAATTATATATATTAGAATAACGAAGAAGGGTGTTCCACATGATGACAGTACAAAACAACAAATTAATCAAATAAATATCATAGATATATTTTATATTTCCAAGGACGTTAATACCCTTATTAATTAGGATTTAATTCTCCCAAAAATAAAAAGTTCACCGAAAATATAATATTTATTTTGTTTCAATGTTCCAATAAATAGCATTCACTTTCGCACTTCACTGACAACTAAATTATTTGGATGGTTGGTTTCGATACCTGTTAATGGCATATAATTGAAGTGACGTTACCCGTAGTAACTATTTCCACTTATAGATTAATAGATAGATAGATAGATAAATAGATATAGATAGATAGAGAGGTGCGTCTTTTTATTAGGCCTAATATACAAAAAAGGAAATAAATTTACATCCAAACAGATGGGAAATTTAGATATATAGATAGATAGATAAATAGATAGATAGATAGATAGAGAGGTGCGTCCTTTTATTAGGCCTGATATACAAATAAAAAAAATAAAAAATAAATAAATATACATCCAAACAGATTGGAAATTTACCTTTGATAAAATCTTTAAAATTTTGTATAAATAGACACTTATATATATAAATAGAAAATACATAAGAATAGATATAACCTTTTAATATATATAAAAAAACAAATGTAACAATTGCAATGAAAGTTAAGAAATTATTTTTATGAATAATTTGCCTACAACATAAGATATAAGCTAAGGAATGAAAACGTAGAAGCAAACACACACACACGTACATTTTAGGTCACTCTAAGCAACACGAATTTACTCTGCAGCCTCTCCCGGAAACAGCGGAGTCCTAACCTATTCAGCTTTCAGTTAAGGATCTCTTAACTATTTCCTTCCATCTTAATTAAGGAGAGAAAGAGGGGGATTTTCCTGCTCTCCATCATCCTCGTTCTACTTAGCCACATGAAGTGTTGGACTCAGCAAACCAGAAGTCTAATCTCACGAGAGGCAGAGATTACCTCAAACCAAATGTTGACCGAATTCTCTGAAGTCCTTTAAAAGTCTTAACTTATTTTCTGGGTTGTGAGATGAAATGTTTTTGTGGGAGTTTTGTTATGAAAAGTTATTAAATTTTATGCAGAAGGAGTAATGTATTAACTATTCCTTTTATTCTATTAAAATAATGGACTGCATTTTTTTTTAATTAAAAGGAAAATTGTATTTCGTTTCTGTTCTGTTACAAATAAAACATAATTCGATAATTTGGGGGAGAATATTATATGTAAAGTTAAATTTCTGTGAAAAAAATAATTAACTAAGAATTTTGCTTGAACATTCAATTATTACATCATCATATTTACTAGTAGTATTCACAAATAGGATTTAAATACTTATTAAAATTTTTCAAAGCAAATGTAAGCGATTGCAAAATGACCGCAAAATTTTATTCCTCTTTTTCATTTCAAAAGACGCAGGAAAAGATAACAAAAAACACATTGAATCATCTGGTATTGTCAGTGTAAATAAGACGAAGTTCAGTAAGAAGAAACTAGTTCCTTCGAGATATATCTATAAAGAAATGATTGATATCTCTTATTTTTAGAGGAAATTCTTTATGAAGTTTCCCTGCAAAGAAATTCATATTAGAAAAGAGCAGAATTTTTATTCTTCATTTCCCGTAAAAACTATACAAATTCAGTTTCCTTGTAATTCGTTAAGGGATAGAATTACTTATGTAATTACTTTCGCGCATTTTATGTAACATTTTCCTTTATTGAATAGTTCGCGAAACTTATTGCACTAGATGTGTTCACTAATGTGCAATAAAGTGTTGTTTTTATCGTTATATGCAACAACTCTAATGGCCTTTGTTAATATTTTGATCATTAAGGCGTATAATTGTAAGTAATAGCCAAAGATATCTAGAATATATATTATTTTTACTATAATTTGTAGTGTAAAAAAAAACCGTTTTTGATAATTCACTCGAGATTATTGTATATATACACACACACACACACACACATATATATATATATATATATACACACACGCACATATATATATATATATATGTATATATATACATATATATATGTATATATACATATATATAATTATATGTTTACAGTATATATATATGAATATATACAGTATATATATATATAAATATATATATATACATTTATATATACATATATATATATATATATATACATATATATATATATATATATATACATTTATATATATATATATATATATATACATATATATATATATATATATATACATATATATATATATATATATATGTATATATATATATATATATACATATATTTGTGTGTGTGTATGTGCGTGTGTGTTTTAGTATCTATATATATTGGCCGTGTTGCAGAGGAAATAGGTGTTATTTAGCTCCTTGCAGAGATTGATAATTACCATAAATTGGAAATAAATTACAAAATAACACAGACAAAAATACTAAATAATTCAACCAAGCCTCATCACTGCTGGAATGATAACTAACTGTGAGAATATCAACTAAATTCATCAAAAATCCAACGACAATTTCATGGCTCAATGTATAGAATATCCTAAAATAATACTGAAAAGATAAAAAGTAAGTCAACATTGCCTATTACGTAGAAAGCATCGTCGCTTATAAAATGGACGAAGGTTATAATGTTTCCGAGAACAAAATTAGAAAGAAACTTTGAAATCTTGGCTGAAGGATGAGACAAAGTCAATCTTTTCCTCAATAGTAAGATGGATTAAATGTTTTGACTCTTATTAAAAGGTCATACATGAGAAGTAAATGTAATTTTCTTTTTACCTAGTCAATTCTTTATTCATTAATTATTGAAAAGAAAAACATAATCTTGAAATATCTCATAAAAAGTCAAATTTATTTAGTAACAAAAGATAACAATAACAAGTGACCTATTTGAAACGTCTCTGCCTGGCGGTCTGCCGGACTGAGGTTTAAGTCTCACTCTAGCTTGATAGTTTCTTGTAGTCTGCAACCTCACCCTCCTTTTAAGCTAAGGATTGGGGGTTAGGGGAAGTCCATAGTTCTACCTGATAAGTCATCATCAGCCATTGCCTGGCCCTCCAGGGTCATAGTTTAGGTGGAGAGGGGCCTTGGGCGCTGATCATATGATATATGGTCAGTTTCTAAGACATTGTCCTGCGAGCTAAGGCACTGTCACTGTTCCTTACCTCTGATATTCACGAGTGACCTTTGAACCTTTAGGGTTGTTGTGGCCTGATTGGTAACGTCTCTGTCTGGTGTTTGCCAGTAAGGGGCTCGAGTCCCGCTCGTTAGTGCCATTAGTGTCTGTAACTTTATCATCCTTGTGAGCTAAGGGTGGGGGGTTTGGGGGTGCCTATAGGTCTATCTGTTGAGTCATCAGCAGCCATTTGCCTGGCCATCCCTGGTCCTAGCTTGGGTCGAGATTGGGCTTGGGCGCTGATCATAAAATATATGGTCAATCTCTAGGGCATTGTCCTGCTTGCTAGGGTAATGTCACTGTCCCTTGTCTCTGCCATTCACGAGTGGCATTTGAACCTTTAAACTGTAAAATGTATAAATTCCGATTAATCTAATTACATTTGCATTTGCGATTAAAAACAAACACACACACACACACACACAAAAAAAGCAAATAATCCCACCTTCCCTCCTTTATGGTAGTTCCACTTATCGACTTTGTATAACGTCAGTGGCTCTTACACGACCAACATTAAATCCTTGAGAGGAGGGAAGTACTT
>NC_090738.1:84417903-84430403 GCF_036898095.1 Palaemon carinicauda
CGCCAGTAAATCATCATTGATATCATCCTAATAAACTACTATTGTTTCATTAGGTATATATCATCACAGAAAAAAAATGACAATAATTTTCTCATATTTATTGTACCAATCTTTCATGTCGTACAAATACGACAAGTCGCGCAAGGGTCCTTTTGAAGAATTTCCTTATATTTCACGAAACAGCACCGAGATTTCATCATGAGTCACATTTAGGGATTTCCCCCTCAATTTAGCATGACAGCATGTCAGGGTATCCTGAGAAATGAGTAAATATCCGTAAACACGACAGTCATTATGTAAATCCATAATAGAAGTGTCCATAACATGCACCCATAGAAATGGTGGAGTTGTTATTTTGTATGGAAATCGTCACACGAGTTCCTACAATATGGAATCTCAGCGTTGTGGGAATGGGCTGACATCTTGTATATCCCCAACAGATTGTTCCTCATTTGTGACCGAGATGTCCTGGGTTAGTCATGGTTAAGGGAAGAAGGATTTAGTCGAGTAATGATGTTGACGAAGGGGAGTCATAACAAGGTAATTAGCGCTATAAGAATAGTCACATGCATTGAAATAGACCAGTAATATAGATCAGGAGTGGAACATGACTATACGATGAGAGAGAGAGAGAGAGAGAGAGAGAGAGAGAGAGAGCTACAAGGATTTTGGATGTATTATATACTACTTAATCCATCCGCGGAACTTTATTAGCTGTTGGAGAGAGAGAGAGAGAGAGAGAGAGAGAGAGAGAGAGAGAGCTACAAGGATTTTGGATGTATGAAATACTATTTAATCGATCCGCGGAACTTCATTTGCTCTTGGGTAGAGAGAGAGAGAGAGAGAGAGAGAGAGAGAGAGAGAGAGAGAAACATTACTATGTTTGCCATTATTCAATATTCGAAATAAACTTATATGCAGAGGTTTTACATGGAAGTCTATTCAAGGCAACTTATTCACATTGTTTACAAAGACTCAGTGACCAGAGAATTTAGAGGGGATTTTAACATCATAGTTCTTTTTGTGTAATATATAGCATAATAACTTTTTTTTCGGTTATGTGGTTTTTCTATTCCAACTTTTCATATTATCCATGGCAACAAAACATTTCTTGTAGTTTACTTTTGCGTGATAATTTGTTTGTGTATAAACACCGGTATACACATTTATTCAATGTCTCTGTCTGTGTGTTAGCCAAGTCAATCTATTAATGAATAAATGAATGATTTTGAAGTTCTCTGGCATCAGTCTGTTAAGATGGACGGCTACTGCTTTGCTATACTCAATTTGCATTTGCACGGACTCGCAGTGGTGCCCTTTTAGCTTGGATAAGTTTCCTGCTATCTGATTGGTGAGAATACTCTTGTCCAACCAATCAGCGATCAGGAAACTTTTCCGAGCTAAAATGGCACCCCTGGGAGTCGGTACAAATCTGCCTCACTTAAAAGAATTGACTATATTAATCATCGCTGCCCTTTAAGTGCACGGTATCCTAAGGCAGAAGGGCGCTCAGTAAATATTTTGTGATCTCCCCAGAAGGTCAAGCCAGTTCTATAAATGACAAATGAATCACTCCCTTTGAGACCATTTTATAACATCGCGGTATTACTAAGCGATGGTTCTAGGTGCAAATCATTTGGGGGTATGCTATTGGAGACGATCCTCTCTAACATTTCGTGGGTCGAGAGTTTAAGCAATGCTCAAGCCCAATAGTTTTTAGTAGTGTTTACAACCTTACCGTCCTTCTGATTTCAGAAAGGTGATTTTGAGGAGTCTCTAGTCGGCATACTTGGTTATCAGCAACTCCTACCTCACCATCTCTGGAAAGTGGGCATGGGACCCGATCATGAATATATATATATATACATATATATATATATATATATATATAAATATATGTATATATATATATATATATATATATAATAGATATATATATATATATAAAAAAAAAAAAAATATATATATATATATATATATATATATATTTAACGGATTTTGAGCGAAGCGAAAAATCTATTTCTGGGTGAGATGGCCATGTCGTCCTGATGGAAGTTCCTATAGGGTAGCTTCCTAGGGTATATTACAACTACGGCGATATTCCCAGAGAATTTACCTTAAGGTACCAGAATTCTAACTCCTGGAGCGAATATCCCTCCTGAAAGGGATATCGCGACATATCAGAGGACGTATTCTTGACACGCCACATGGCAATCTGCATCCCGAACAGAGATTTCGTCTCGCAGGGGGCAGTTGGCAAGAAACGAATTCGGGAAAGAAAAAGGGGGAACCGCTCCCAAGGCTCCCTATCTCCCGATTCGTAAGCGTGCCTGGCGCCAATCCTGGCGCCATCTGTATTCCTTGTAGCGTACACGAGGTGCTACAGATACTGTATGTAGGGAGGGGTCCTACAGCCCTTTCTTAGAAAGGCAAGGGCGGGTCCATCAGGACGACATGGCCATCTCACCCAAAAATAGATTTTTCGCTTCGCTCAAAATCCGTCTTTTAGGCTCAAGCCATGTCGTCCTGATGGAAGTATACCAGAGCATTACTGTATCTGTGGATTCTCAGAACGTGCCGTACTCCCTGGATGTAATTTTTCCCGGTCGACTAGACCTAGAGACCTAAGATGTTACCGTTATACATCTTTTCAACTAACTATAAACCATGTTAGAGCTTCCTGCCCCCTACAGGGAAGAGTCCTACAAGACTCTGGAAAAGTCTCGAAGAGTACATATACCTATGTATGAATACCAGGCAAGCTAATATAGTGGTCTCGCCCTATATTAAGTGAAGCATAGTTTGTAAAGAACCACTGCGTCAATATGAAATATCGACCAGTTCTCCGCACAATACTTGTATTGGACAAAGGTTTATATCCGCATAGGAGGAAACTAGTAAAACCGCCATCGTCCCCTTATGGGACGGGGTCCTCCCGTTAAGGGAAAGCATAAACCAATGCAACATAGCTTGCATAAAGGAACAATTCTATTAGAATTATCCCAGATAAGGTACATAGAATGAATGCTCAATTATACCAATAAATTGACACAGGTGAAGGAGACGCAAGGTTCTCAAGAACAAGTTCATTGACAGACAATAAACAGACAGGTTAACCACAATTATATATATATATATATATATATATATATATAGAAGAGGATAACCCAAAACTTTAAGCATAAGTATGATAGTAAACAGAACTGTTTATCTGAAAGAAAACACATTAAATGCCACTTTTAAGATACCGAGGTATCAAAGTCATAAAAGTCTGTATTACAAATCAATGACATTAGCGTTAGAAACGCTCGGCACACATGTCTGCACTTATGCTAGGTTCACCTTTGGAAATGGAACAGTCTACATGGGCAACTCAGTTCCCTCACTTAGTTTGTAGTACGGTATGTAACTACACACTCACCCTGGAATTAATCGTCCCAATTAAAACCACTGTTCCTCGCAGAGTTAAACAGTAGGGTTAACGACGCGACCCACTGCTACCACAGATCTCTTTAGTTCCTCTACTTGCTTCGCATAGTGGCGAAAGAACACTCTGGAAGACTTCCAGCCAGTGTATGAACGGAGATGTTCAAAATCCATACAATTAAAGAAATTTAAGGATGAGGCAACTTTCCTCGGATTGTGACCTGCGGGTGTACTGTCAGGATCCGCTCTGCGAATAAAATATGTGATTTTCGCTCTGAGTTGATTTAGAGATAAATTTGAGCCTGATGTTTCTCCCCTGAATAGTTGACCACCCTTGAAGTCTGAAGTTCTATGAAGATAGACCTTTAGGCATTCTACTGGACATAGAGATGCATCTTCTTTCAGAGGGCAGATTCTCCAGGGACCCCACCTTTTGGTGGGTAACTCATTCTTGGCGAGAAACGTAGGATCCGGAAACAGGTTCAGTT
Source organism: Palaemon carinicauda (assembly GCF_036898095.1). Classification (NCBI taxonomy): domain Eukaryota; kingdom Metazoa; phylum Arthropoda; class Malacostraca; order Decapoda; family Palaemonidae; genus Palaemon; species Palaemon carinicauda. The sequence continues at coordinate 84,421,818 of NC_090738.1, forward strand.
CTCCCCCATCCAGGAACTGAACACGACCTGCCTCTCTCGAGAGGGCTACAATCTCACTAACCCTGGCCCCGGACGCGAGTGCAAATAGTAAAATAACTTTTTGTGTCAAATCCTTTAACGCACATTCTTCATTGCACAACAGAGAAGCGAAATGAAGAACTTTGTCTAAAGACCATGAAATGGCCTTTGGAGGTGCTGAAGGTCTGAGCCTAGCGCAGGCTTTCGGAACTTTATTAAAGAACTCGTTACCTAGGTCGACCTGGAAGGCATATAGAATGGGTTTTGTCAAAGCAGACTTACACGCTGAAATAGTGTTAGCTGCCAATCCTTGACCATGGAGGTGGATGAAGAAAGATAAGCAGAAGTCTGTCGAGATCTCCTGCGGATTCTTCGCCTTGACAAAGGCCACCCATTTTCTCCAAGATGACTCATATTGCCTTCTAGTAGATTTGCACTTATATTCCTCTAGGAAGTCTATGCTGGCTTTCGAAATCCCGAAACGCTTTCTCACCGCTAGGGAGAGAAAATCATGAGCTGCAAGGTCCGGGTTTTCTGTAATGAAGCGCAGACAGTCGACTTCTAGACTCGCTGGGTCAGAACTGGATCTGGTAGCGGTACAAACTTCAGCTGTAGTTCCAATGCCCGGGGGAACCACACGCTGTTCGGCCACTTGTGGGCTACTATTGCCGCTACCCTTTTGAAGGATCTCAGTTTGTTCAGGACCCTCAACAGAAGGTTGTGAGGAGGGAACAGATAAATCCTGGACCCTCTGTTCCAGTTGAGTGACATCACGTCCACTGCTTCCGCTAAGGGGTCCTCGTACGGGGACAAGTACAGGGGCAACTTCTTGTTGTCTTTCGTCGCAAAGAGGTCTATCTGCAGTTCTGGGACTTGATTCAGAATGAAGGAGAATGATCCTGCGTCTAAGGACCATTCCAACTCTATCGGTGTGAACCTGGATAGAGCGTCCACTGTCACATTGCGGACTCCTTGAAGGTGAACTGCCGACAGGTACCACTTCTTCTTTTCCGCCAATCGGAAGATGGCCAACATCACCAGGTTGAGAGGTGGTGACCTCGATCCTTGTTGATTCAAGCATCTCACAACTACCTCGCTGTCCATCACCAACCTTATGTGGATCGAGTGACGCGGGGAAACTTTCTTTAAGGTAAGGAGCACTACCATAGCTTCTAGAAAGTTTATGTGAAAGGTCTTGAATAGCTTGGACCAAGTCCCCTGGACTTTTTTCCAATGAGAGTGACCTCCCCCTCCCTCCTTCGAGGCGTCTGAGTGAATCGTCACCGACGGGGGAGGTGGCTGAAGAAGAACCGACTTCTTTAGAAGTCTGGCTTGGGACCAAGGCCTGAGAAGAGTACGTAGCCGAAGCGGAACTGGTCTTCTCAGATCTCTTCGCACGATTGATGCAAAACTTCTCCAAACTCCGGTTGCATCCTTTAGCTGTGCTCTTAGCACTGGGTCTGTCACCGAAGCAAACTGGAGAGAGCTCAGTACCCTCTCTTGTTCGCGTCTTGATATCCTTTCGGAATCTAGAAGTCTCTTGACAGAACCCGCTATCTCCTTCCTTTTCTTCGCCGGGATGGAGAAACGGTGTGACAAAAGGTCCCAGTGGATTCCCAGCCACTGGAACTTTTGAGATGGAGAAAGTCGAGACTTTTATCTGTTGATCTTGAAACCTAGGTACTGTAGGAACTAGATCACTTGACTGGAAGCTTGCAAGCATTCTGTCTCGGATGCTGCCCACACCAACCAGTCGTCCAGGTAGGCTACTACCTGAATACCCTTTAGGCGTAATTGTTTGAGAGCTACGCTCGCAAGCTTCGTAAAAATCCTTGGGGCTATGTTTACCCCGAATGGCATGGCTCTGAAGGCGTATAGTCTTCGTTGTAGCCTGAACCCTAGGTAGGGGGAGAGTCGACGGTTGATTGGAATGTGCCAATAGGCGTCTGACAAGTCTATAGAGACGGAATATGCCCTCTTGGGCAGTAAGGTCCTTATGTGTTGCAGTGTTAGCATCTTGAATTTGTAATACACTATGAACTTGTTGAGTGGCGACAAGTCCAGAATGACTCTGAGCTTTTCTGAGTCTTTCTTGGGAACACAAAACAGCCTCCCTTGGAATTTGATAGACTTCACCTTTCGGATCACATTTTTCTCCAACAGTTCTTGAACGTACTCCTCCAGAACGGGGGTGGAGTGTTGGAAAACCCGAAGGCCCGGGGGTGGAGTGCTGTACCAGCTCCCGCCCAGTTCATTCTTGAGTATGCTGTGGGCCCAGGGATCGAAGGTCCACCGATCCCGAAATTTCAGAAGTCTCCCTCCTACCGGTATCATCCCGCTTGGACTGCCGTCCCGAGGTCTTGCCTCCCTGACCACGACCACCCCTGAATCCCCTTCCCCTTGAGGGGCGCCCAGACGAGCCTCTGGCTGCCCCTCTAGGCATTGCTCGAAAGGAAGTAGACTGCCCTTCGAACGATGGGGTGAATGCCGTGGACTGTGTCGACACGGCCTGGGGTACCCACTGAAAAGTGGTCGGGGTTTGTGCCACGATCTGGGGCACTGGAGGCAATGGCAATTGCAGTTGCTGTTGCTGTCTAAAAGGCTTGGCTGGCCGAGACGGTAGCCTAGTCCTCATAGTCTTCCTCTTTGGTTGAGGACCTTCATCCGGGGAAGACTTTCTTTTGATAGCCAGGCCCCACTTTTGGAGAAGGTTTCTATTCTCCAAGGCGGCCTTATCAACTACTTCTTTGACCAAATCGTTAGGGAAAAGGTCTTTGCCCCAAATGTTGGAGGAGATTAGTTTCCTTGGCTCCTGCCTCACCGTAGCCGAGGTGAACACGAACTCCCTACAAGCTCTCCTCGCCTTGACGAAGCCATAAAGGTCCTTCGTCACTGTGGCCAGATGAGTCTTGGCCACCACCATGAACATTTCATGGACCTTGGGGTCACTTGCCATCGTCTCAAGAGTAGTCTGAAGAGACATTGAGGCAGCCAGTCTTTCTTTTGTCTCGAACTCTCTCTGCAAGAGAAAGTCAGACAGCTTAGGGAGGTCCTCGCCGAACTGACGTCTGGCGATATCAGCCTCCAACTTCCCCAACTGAGAACGTAAGATGGACGTCCTTCCAGTCTTTGTGGTCCATAGGTAGGGCCAGCGACAAGGGTTCACACTCCTTCAGGGAGGGGCAAGGCTTGTCGGCTTCGACTGCTTTTAGTACAGCCGCAAACCCTTTCTGTAAAAAGGGGAAGGCTCTAGCAGGAGAGGACACAAAGGAAGGGAGCTTCTTGCTCAATGCAGCTACTTTTGAGTTAGAGAAGCCCCTCTCTTTCCACGAGGATGAAAGCAGAGCTTGAGCCTTAGTATGGTCCATCACTATGACCTCCTTCGGCTCTGTCTCCTCCTTTGAAGCTGATTCCTTCCTCAGCCGGACATAACAGTCCGGATATGATGCCTTGCTGGGCCAGAATTCCACCTCCTCTAGGGGAACTGAGCCCAGCTTATCCGAGATGACGATCTTTCCAGTCGTCATTGGCATGTGCTCAGCATACCTCCATGGGTTAGCATCTGAGCACAAGGGAAGGTCTTTCACATTGAGCCTTTTCTGGGGCCCATGTGATTCTGCAAGGCACTGCATCCGCCGTTCCATAGCAGCCGCCTTCTCCTGATTCTCCTTCTGCATTTGTTGGATCATTTCAACAATCGAAGAGAGGGCCTGTCCCAGCTCTACTGGGAGACCGGCCGATGTTGAGGAAATAGGCTCCAGAATCTGAACCGGAGTAGCCGACACCTCGTCGACCTCTTCCTCTACGACGTCCGGGGCTTGAACTTCATCCTGGCCTTCTGCCAGGAGGTCTTCTTCCAAACGCTCGTCCACGTCAGACATCCTGTCATGTAACTGGATGTCTTGCATCGCGACCGCGACTTCAGCATCCACCTGGATCTGACCTTGGGGGATCTCCTCTTGAGGCTGGGGAATCACTGCATCAGCTGATGCCTTAGGGAAAAGATACGCCCTCATCTTCTCACTTGGAAGATAAGGGCCAGAGGTGTTCTTTTGGAAGCCCCTTACCCAGGTACGAAGCTTCTCCCTTGCTATATCCCTTGATTCCGCCGTCCTAGGGGAATCAAAGGCCTCAGTAATCAGGTTAGTGCACACAACACATACCTGAGGGTCCCAATACTGGAGATCATCCTTGGAGACAGCGCATGCTGCGTGTCTCCTACAAAACTCATGTCCGCAGAGGTTCTTGCTGCGGACGTTGCAGAAAACATTTCCGCACTTCGGAGGGTCCCCCTGTAAAGAGAAGAAATTTCCATGAGTATCAAGTGAACTATGTATCACTGGATATGCATAGTATAGCATAACAATTCATAAAGGAAAGACACACCCTTGTGTTTCCCTCACAACCCATTGTTGCAGCCTTCCAGATAATAAAATCAAATGGTTAATCTCTTCTAGAGTAACCAATGCAAGGTTTCCAGAGGAAACAGGTGGAGCTCACACCTAAGCAATGATTTTAAAATCCTGGATAATAGACAGGAAAGAACTCACTTTCCTATCTGTAGGGCAACAGCAAAGGACTGTGCAAGAAAACACAAAAGTGTTAGAACACACAGTGCTGTACCAAAACCCATACCATAGTTTTCTTCTTACTGTATATGTTATACTGAAGAATACTAGTACAGTATAGGAGGAAACGTGCCGGCCGGCACACACCATAACTAGCTTTAAAGTATACTACTTAACAGCTATAAGGCGGCAGAACTCTGGTTCAAGTGCATGTGCCGGCTGGCAGCAACTGCCGGCCGGCAACAGCCAATGTCGGCCGGCAATGGCTGCCGGCCGGCAACTACACAAGGTAGTACCCAGCTGCCGGCCACACTCTTGGTGACCGGCAGACAAGGGCTGACATTAGCCGGCCGGCAAAGGTAGAGGACCGATGCCAGCCGGCAGCAAAAGAACCAGAGGACTACACCCGCCCGGCTGCCGGCCTCATAGGCCGGCAGCCGGGTCGGGTACAGCACTAGAAGAAAAATAGGATGAATGCCGGGATAAGAGAGTACACTACCTCCAAGCCCGGCAATCCGAAAGAGTGCAAATAAGGAAGGTGAGAATATAATTCAGGCTTCCTGACCAATGCCGTCTGGCTCTACAGGCAGGCATGGATGAGGGACCAAGGAAGGTCCGGGCAGCACTCAAAATATATAAGACCCTTGCCGGCCGGCAGCTCTGCCGGCCGGCAGGGGGCTGAGTCAATTCCACATCCTAACCTATTCTAGGTCCAGATGTAGAACGATGTACAGTACTGTAATGGCTAGGCCATTACGGAGATAGAGGGGGAAGGGACAAAAGAGGGTCCTACCAACCTTGCTTTAGTGACGGATCACCCGCAGCCAAGAAACTTATCTTAGCCTAAGGGAGATCCAAGGGGGGAGGCCAGCAATACTTGCCAGCTCCCAGAGCACCAAAGCAAGGAAGGTGTTGCCACTCCCAGGGAAAGAAACTTATCCTCCCCCGAGAACAGCAACAAGGACTAGTCTGGTAGATCACAAAAGAAGGAATCATATCCACAGAAACCTTCGGTAGTGACCTAAGGAGGCTAAGCCACCTTTGTCTGTGTCAGGCCAGCAAGGGAGACTCTACCCCAAGCCAGACAAACACAGACTCAGACTAAAAAACTCTGTTGTTCTGTCCCTCTTTGAACCAGACTTACTGGAACAGGAAGGTACAGTAACACCCCAGTATAGTTTTATCGAAAATAAATTCGGAAAAAACCACTTAGGGATAAGCCCAAGGCTTAAACAGAGGGAAAGGGATTGCTGACCTTCTCCGAAGAAAAGAAAGCAACCGGGGAGTATGAGAAAGTATACTAAGGCTCCATAAGCAACTTAGCCTAGGCACCAAGAGAATCGATTACCTAAATCACTGAAACTCACTCGTATACTATCTTGGAAATATTCCACACAATCTTAAATGTATAAAACATAGCCTAAAGCTTCAATAAAATTTTAATACACTCGGAAAACCCAAAATCATGCACGAAGTATTAGGACCAAACGACTAGGCTACATGGCCTAGCGTAGGCCAGAATGGCGAATACTTTGCCAAAATAATACTAAGCACGAAAGGAAATCCTATGTAATGCTAAATAGCTAAAATTTATTAAAGCAAAACAACCGGGAATGTCGCTCTGACTAACTAAACTTATACCTAGCGAGCGACAGCGTCCATGACGCCTCCGGTAGGCTACGGCTCTTGTAACAAAGATTAATCCTATTAATCACTCAAAAATTTACCAAGAGCCTACATTTATACATAAAAGACATGGTACTTAACTTATCAGAGGCCGACGAAGACGGAGAAGCTGTGAAAAGCAGAATAAATCCAAGATTTGCGAGAAACACAGGAAAAAACACCGAGTTGTTAAGCTACGCAAAAAGGAATACAGATGGCGCCAGGATTGGCGCCAGGCACGCTTACGAATCGGGAGATAGGGAGCCTTGGGAGCGGCTCCCCCTTTTTCTTTCCCGAATTCGTTTCTTGCCAACTGCCCCCTGCGAGACGAAATCTCTGTTCGGGATGCAGATTGCCATGTGGCGTGTCAAGAATACGTCCTCTGATATGTCCTTTCAGGAGGGATATTCGCTCCAGGAGTTAGAATTCTGGTACCTTAAGGTAAATTCTCTGGGAATATCGCCGTAGTTGTAATATACCCTAGGAAGCTACCCTATAGGAACTTCCATCAGGACGACAAGGCTTGAGCCCAAAAATATATATATATATATATATATATATATATATATATATATATATATATATATATATAGATATATGTATGTATATATCATTATACACACACACACACACACACATATATATATATATATATATATATATATATATATATATATATATATATATATATATATGTATATATATGGTTATTTTCTTGGGTATTGTCCTGTCCCTGTCCTCTGCTGCTCATGATCGAACTTTAAACATTTAAAGGAAGACGAGTACTTAAATAATGACTGATTAAACTTTAATGGGAGGAAACACCGAATAAAAGAAGCAATTGTATTAAAATGCTTAGGTAAAAACAAACGAGATTATTCGAGTTGATAGTAGAGTTGGCTTCATTAATTCCGGTAAATTTCACGGTTAGCTAAGGAGACGTCAGTGTACCAGAATTAGTGAAGCCAACTGTCAATAATAGAAGAGATGTGCAGATGTAGGCACACGAGATGATATTTGGGGGTAATTAAGAATAAACGAGGAGAGAGAAGAAAATAGCTGTAGTCAATTCCTTTTAGTGAGGCAGATTTGCACCGACTCGCAGCTGTGCCCCTTTAGCTCGGAAAAGTTTACTGCTCGCTGATTGGTTAGAGAAGATCATTCTAACCAATCAGACAGCCGCAAATATTTCTGAGCTAAAAGGGCACCACTGCAAGTCGGTGCAAATGCCTTTCATTAAAAAAAAAAAAAATGAGTATAGTAACTTTAAAATGAGGGGAAAAAGGAATTTAGAAGTAAACATTTCTTTGGTGATAAATTAAGTTCAGAGGGGAAAGTCAACAAGAGACAGGGCAGAATGATGAAAGCTTTCAAATTCAAAGCTGCGATCGGTTTTGGAAGTAACTGTTAAAGAAAACGAGGTGATAGGAAAATGTTATTCCAACCATTCGAATATTACCATACAAAATAGTCGGCATTAAGAAACTTTCAGAACAAAATGTCTCAATCTTTCAAAGGCGTATCATAATAGCATCACATAAAGCGACGGAACTATCAGCGTTACTTTTGATTTTAGACATTAATTACATATTCGTCCTTTTAATTAGTTAATTTCACTGGTTTGTTAAAAGAAGTTAAATACAAATTCTCGATGATACATTTAGTCTTGAGAAACCCATTTACAGTCCTCATCTCTCTTAAAAGTGTTATAATTTATATTTCATCTATGTTTGGTAAGACGGATCCAAATTGAGAAATAAAACATTAAGGAAATTTCAGACGAATGCTTTTCTATACACTTTTTTTTTTTATCTGATCTCACTTGGCTTCGATACCAATACACTGCAGGACGTCGTCTTCCTTCCCGAAACAATCTTTATAGCAAATGGATATAAGATTTGTTGCTTCAGTGAATTTGATCAAAGGAATATAGACTTCTACATCACGTTGGAAGATCTAATAAAACAAGGATAATCTATCGATATGTGAATATAATCGAAAGATTCTTTAGGGGATACGCTATACGCAATAACAAAGTAATTAGGGAACAAAACTAAAAATTACGCCAAAATGAATAACTATTGGGTAGATGACAAGATAATCCTCCAATTATTCTTCAATAAATGTGCGTGAATGCGTAAATACCAGTTTATATTATTTTTTGATAGTTGACATTTCATTTATGAATTTTCAAAGAAGTTATTTGCATTGTTGACAAAAAATTATTATCTCGTTTTATTAGATATTTATTATTTTGTTTATTAATTCATCAAAAATTAGTTGTACTATTTATTAATAATGATTTTTTCCGGGGTTTCGTAAAATCTAGTATAGA
>NC_090738.1:84440403-84445403 GCF_036898095.1 Palaemon carinicauda
TACCCTTACCAAGTGCATGAGGACAGAGGAGCATATGTAAAGAATAGACCAAACTATTTGGTGTGTGTGTGTGCGCGCGCGCGCGCACGTGCGCATGTGTGTTGGTGCGCACGTGTGAATAGGCAAATAGAAAATGATCCGTAACCAGAGAGAAGGGTCCAATGTAGTACTGTCTGGCCAGTCAAAGGTCACACAGCTGTAGTATCTCAACGGGTGGACCAATCTCGTAATAGGAATTAATCGTAACATATAAGAGTATCTCTAAAAGTGTAGTTAAATAAGGCTTATATTTTTATTTAAATAACAACCATCTTAACATTTATCAATTAATGATGTACCCCATTTAAAAATTTCTTCTCTGTCACGCTTCTAGTGTTTTATATTTCATTTTTCATCACTTCATAAATTCATTGTAGTCTCTTTCTTTAATGAACGCACACACACACACACACACACACACACATATATATATATATATATATATATATATATATATATATATATATATATATATATATATATATATATATATATATATATATGCTAATTATCTATCTTTTTTATAGTGAAAGGACTTCAGGGAATTCTTATGTGAATAACCGAATATCTACGACAATGCATACCAATCTGAAGGACCTCTTGAACCTTTTAAAAAGTTTTATATAAAACACATTCTTTATAAGAAATCGCCAAGGAAGGTAAATATTCGCAACACAAGACGCGCCCATTGGATGTTGCCATACGGGGGTCATCGATGACCGCCATATGGAAATATTTAATAAGTGTTATCGGATGGTGAAGATGTTCAGAGGTGATGGTGGTGTTGATGGAGGACTTGGTGGTAGCCTAAGATCATTTTATTGATTTAACGGATATCGTCTCACACACATATACACACACACACACACTCACACACACACACAGATGATGAATTGACAAGCTAAGAAAATTTGAGGGCATAGAGAGACCATAAACAGACGGGAGTGGAAGTACTTGTCTGAGGCCTTTGTCGTGCAGTGGACTAATTACGGCTGATGATATATATATATATATATATATATATATATATATATATATATATATATATATATATATATATATATATATATATATATATATATATATTCCATCAGATTAGAGATAAACAAAGCCAATTTATAGGCTAACTTGACTATTTAATAACTGCGTGCTGTTAACGATTATATGTACGAGAACGCTCCAGTTGATTTTTAAACTTATCGTATCGAACGTTGGCTATAAACTCGTTGATTGAAAAAATAAAGTAAGGAAACAATATTATTTTCACATAATGGGACTTATATATTTTAACATATAGGCAAACCGAAAAGGAAATTGAAAACGATCATTTAGTTATAAGGATGAGTGTATATATATATATATATATATATATATATATATATATATATATATATATATATATATATATATATATATATATATTGGTTATGGATAACCCGAGAGTCAAAAGCATCACAAAACTCTTGTCTTAAACGAGTATATAGCCGAGAAACACCAATATGTTTTTTATAATAAAACGAGTTGTTATTTGGACTGTATATATCTAGAATAAGTACAGACTTTTTTCTTCACTGTTCAAAATACATCTGGTTGATACCAAAATTTACTTGGTCTTAAAACACCTAACACTGTTAACTCATATCAGACCCTATTCCCTATGCCTAGTCCTGTGTAGCTCACGAACTCTCTAGACCTAGTTCTATGTATCCTATGAACTCTCTAGGCCTAGTCCTGTGTAGCTCACAGACTCTCTAGACCTAGTTCTATGTATCCTATGAACTCTCTAGGCCTAGTCCTGTGTAGCTCACGAACTCTCTAGACCTAGTTCTATGTATCCTATGAACTCTCTAGGCCTAGTCCTGTGTAGCTCACAGACTCTCTAGACCTGATTCTATGTATCCTATGAACTCTCTAGGCCTAGTCCTATGTAGCTCACAAACTCTCTAGACCTGATTCTATGTATCCTATGAACTCTCTAGGCCTAGTCCTATGTAGCTCACGAACTCTCTAGACCTGATTCTATGTATCCTATGAACACTCTAGGCCTAGTTCTATGCAGCTCACGAACTCTCTAGACCTGGGTCTATGTATCCTATGAACTCTCTAGGCCTAGTCCTATGTAGCTCACAAACTCTCTAGACCTGATTCTATGTATCCTTTAAACTCTCTAGTCCTACTCCTATGCAGCTCACGAACTCTCTATACCTGGTTCTATGTATCCTATGAACTCTCTAGGCCTAGTCCTATGTAGCTCATGAACTCTCTAAACCTGGTTCTATTTATCCTATGAACTCTCTAGGCTTAGTCCGATGTATCCTGCTAATAACAATTCATGATTATTTAGTATGACAGATGTTTTACTATTTAAAAAGTGAAATTAAGTCTTCTTACCTTGTATTGCTAATGGCCAGCAATGCGATGTCCTACGATGACCATTTGAGAATGTTTCTTCATTAGATATAAAGACCGCCGAAACTTGTCATCTGCAGTGTATTATTCCATTAGAAATTCCAATCGTTTAATGGGAGCTGATCTATGGTTTATATATGGCTGCTACATGGATTCTATTTCAGATCACTTGCACTTCGGAATTGATAGCTTCTGTTTGAGCTCACTTCAACTATTTGGTTTACCCTCAGATGTAGTGGAGGGGGGAAGGCCGTTCCGGTTCCTGATCGGTTTGTTTTCGGGTATGCGAGTTTCTCTACCGCACCAGGTACTTCGTTTACACCAAATATACGCGCAATAGTTTTAATCCTTGTATGATTGCTGTCTATGGCGACGAATGCCATTTTCGCGTTTCCATTGACGTTTCCAATGTCACAAGGAAAGGTTCCGAAAGACGAGTTACACCACTGCTACCCAAGCTAACAATAAAGTCACTCATTTGATTTCCTCTCACTTATGAACCAAACCGTTTGGTGAAACAAAATAAAGATGCCAAAATTCTTTAATTCGCGTAGGATATTTACATTCTTTACTTTATCGCTTATATTTGTTGCCTTAATTAGTTTTTTTTTTAATTTCAGTGTTATCTTATATAATAAGCAATATATAAGATTCGAAAGCATCGGGTGCTAGAAGGTTAACTATCAACCTTGCGAACTGCAGGGCTGCCAACCAAACCCCACAAGTCGATGCATTTTTCTTCGCCTCAACAATAAGGTCTTGGTTAAACCCAATTCGTGAGATTGGTTTGACTGTTCGTATTAGAGCTTTATTTGCCGTTTTTATGTTGCAATTTGGAAAAAAAAGCTTATATATATATATATATATATATATATATATATATATATATATATATATATATATATATATATATATATATATATATATATACATACATAAAACATTAAGTTAATTTCTCTATAACTCTAGAATAATTACAGGCTTTTGTCTCAAATGTTCAAGATGAAATTGGTTAATAATAAAATTTACTTAGACTCTAAACAGCAAACACTGTCAACGCATATAAGACCTTACTCCCCAGGCCTAGTCCTATGTAGCTCACTAATAACACATTAGTTTTGTTTAGTATAGCTGATAATTTACGCATTGAAAAATGCGAATGGTAATGCAGCTGAGCGCGTCCGGAAATATAAATGCACACACACACACACACACACACACACACGCGCGCACACACATAGCCTCTGTACCATGGTCTTCAAATGTCTTCGTTTAGAGTTCTCTTGCTTGAGGGTACACTCGGGCACACTATTCTAACTATAGTCTATTTTTTTTATAGCGGTGCATATTTGCACTGACTCACAGGGGGTGCCCTTTTAGCTCGGAAAGGTTCCTGATACTTGATTGGTCGGAAGTATTTTTGTCCGAACACCTTCATTGTTCTCAAATAATTACCAAGTAATGTGAATCAAAACTTATTTACTAACCTATAATTCTTCATCACATATATGTTTTGTCAATAAACAATATGAAAGAAAAAATATATTATAAAGTATCGTCATGGTAAGTCTAAATTTAATAACACAATCTGCCGAAGTCAACGACAGCAGCTTGTTTTCGGATGCACGCTTTGTAATTTTGTAATTTTTCACATATTTTAACACAAATTGAGATAAATTACACTCAGCATAAGGTAAACATGTTATTATAAACTTTCTTTGAATACCAGAATTTACCAAACACATGGAATTAATAAAACCCGATATTTGTGAAAACTTGTGGGGAGGTAAAAGAACAGCCTGCAGCGGCCTGGCGGGAAAACGATCCCTTCTGACTAGTAGACGCAGTTTTTTTTTCTTTCGTAATATAGTTCGGCCTATTCCTTTCAGTTTAAATAGTCTTGCATTGTCTCTCTTCGTATTATTTTGCTTAGTAGTTTCCCACATTCCTGTTCCTCACCTAATATCTATCTATTTTCCCCGATATCCCTTCTTTCATATATGCCTATGTGATATCCGCACTACGATTCCTTATGTTTTGTACCTTACGTCAATAAGTATGTAAATAATAATAACAACATAAATTTTACGCTGTGTAGCAAGTATAACCTATTCTGTAAACCTGAAATTAAGCATGGTATTTTTTTTTTTTTTTCATTCCCGCCTCTACATTATTCTAATGAGACTAGCACGAGCTTTCCTTCAAGCCATCATTTTCGACAGAGGATAAGAAATAAGGAATCGTAGTGTGGATATCCCATATATGAAAGAAGGGATATCGGGGAAAATAGATAGATATTAGGTGAGGAACAGGAATGAGGGAAAATACTAAGTAAAGTAATACGAAGAGACAATGCAAGACTATTTAAACTGAAAGGATTAGGCCGAACTATATTACGAAAGAAAAAAAAACTGCGTCTACGAGACAAAAGGGATCGTTTTCCCACAAGCCGCTACAGGCTGTTCTTTTACCTCCCCACAAGTTTTCACAAATATCGGGTTTTATCAATTCCATGTTTTTGGTGAATTCTGGTATTCAAAGAAAGATTACAA
>NC_090738.1:84450403-84462903 GCF_036898095.1 Palaemon carinicauda
AGTTGGAGCAAATGCTTTTTTGTTGACCAGGCGGACATGAGTCTTTTTATAGTTTATATATGACATATTTGTTGTTGACGTTGTTAATAGTTTATATATGATATATCTCTTTTGACATTACTTTTTTTAGAATGATTTATTGTTAATTTGTTCTCTTCAGTTATTTATTTCCTTATTTCCTTTCCTCACTGGGCTATTTTTCCCTGTTGGAGCCCCTGGGCTTATAGCATCTTGCTTTTCCAATTAGGGTTGTAGCTTGGATAGTAATAATAATAATAATAACAGGGAAAAATAGCCCAGTGAGGAAAGGAAATAAGGAAATAAATAAATGATGAGAATAAATTAACAATATATCATTCTTAAAACAGTAACAGCGTCAAAACAGATATGTCCTATTTAAACTATTAACAACGTCAAAAACAGATATGTCATATATAAACAATAAAAAGACTCATGTCAGTCTGGTTAACATAAAAACATTTGCTCCTACTTTGAACTTTTTAAGTTCTACTGATTCAACTACCCGATTAGGAAGATCATTCCACAACTTGGTAACAGCTCGAATAAAACTTCTAGAATACTGTGTAGTATTGAGCCTCATGATGGAGAAGGCCTGGCTACCCACAAGCTAGAGAACTCTAACCCAAGACAGTGGAAGACCATGGTACATGGGCTATGTGTGTGCGTGTGTGGTGTGTGTAAATATATATTTCCGGACGCAGTCAGCTGCATTACCATTCGTATCCTTCAAATGCGTAAAATATCCGCAATTCTAAACAAAACTAATGTGCTATTAGTGAACTACATAGGACTAGGCCTAAGGAGTAAGGTCTTATATGCTTTAACAGTGTTATCTGTTTAGAGACTAAGTAAATTTTATTATCAACCAATTGCATCTTGAACATTTGAGACAAAAGCGTCTAATTATTCTAGAGCTATACGAAAATTAACTTAAGGTTTTATGAATATCTTTTATCTTTTTTTTTCAAAATTAAAATATAAAAACGGCAAATAAAGCTCTAATACGAACAGACATACCAATCTCACGAATTGGGTTTAACCAAGACCTCATTGTTGAGGCGAAGGAAAATGCACCGACTTGTCTGGGGTTCGGTTGGCAGCCCTGCAGTTTGCAAGGGTGATATTCAACCTTCCAGCAACCGAGGCTTTCGAATCTTATATATTGCTTATTACATAAGATAACACTGAAATAAAAAAAAAAAAAAAACTAATTAAGGTAACAAATATAAGAGATAAAGTAAACAATGTAAATAGCCTACTTTAATTATAAAATTTTGGCATCTTTATTTTTTTTTCACCAAATGGTTTGGTTCATAAATGAGAGGAAATCAAATGAGTGACTTTAGTGTCAACGTGGGTAGCAGTCGTTTAACTCGTATTTCGGAACCTTTCTTACTGACATTGGAAACGTCAATGGAAAGGCAAAAATAGCATTCGTCACCATAGACAGCAATCATAAAAGGATAAAATATATTGCGCGTATATTTGGTGTAAACGAAGTACCTGGTGCGTTAAAGAAACTTGCATACGCGAAAGGGAATAATACACGGCAGATGACGAGTTTTGGCTGTCTCCATTTGTAATGAGGAAACATTCTCAACTCGACATCGTAGGGCAGTTTATTGCTGCCCAATAGGAATACAAGGTAAGAATTCATAATTTCACTTTTTAAATACGTAAAACATTTTCTATACTAAATAATTATGACTTGTTATTAGTAGGATACATCGGACTAGGCTTAGAGAGTCCATAGGATACATAGAACCAGGTCTAGAGTGTTCATGAGCTACATAGGACTAGGCCTAGGGAATAGGCTCTGATAGAGTTTCCAGTGTTAGGTGTTCTTTAGACCAAGTAAATTTTGGCCTCATCCAAATGTATTTTGAACAGTGAAGAAAAAAGTCTTGTACTCTTCTAGATATTTATAGTCCAAATAACAACTCGTTTTATTACTAAAAAAAAAAAAAAGTCTTTTCTCGGCTATGTAATCGTTTAAGACAGGAATTTTGAGATGCTTTGGACTCAGGTTATATATATATATATATATATATATATATATATATATATATATATATATATATATAGAGAGAGAGAGAGAGAGAGAGAGAGAGAGAGAGAGAGAGAGAGACACACACACACACACACATATATATATATATATATATATATATATATATATATATATATATATATATATATATATATATATATATATCCTTATAACTAAATGATCGTTTTCAGTTACCTTTTAGGTTGGCCTACATTTTCAAATATATAAGTCCCATTATGTCGAAACAAGATTGTTTCCTTGTTTGATTTTATGCCATAAGTTTAAAAATCAACAGGAGTGTTCTATTTCATATATCGTTAACAGCATGCAGTTATTAAATAGTCAAGTTAGCCTATGAATTGGCTTTATTTAACTCTAATTTGAATGAATATATATATATATATATATATATATATATATATATATATATATATATATATATATATATACCATCAGCCGTAATTAGTCCTCTGCACAACAAAAGCCTCAGACACATTTTTTCCACTCCCGTCTGTTCATGGTCTCTCTATGCCATTCTACACCCGGCAACTTTCTTAGCTCGTCAAGCCATCATCTTCTGTGTGTGTGTGTGTGTGTGTGTGTGTGTGTGTGTGAACAGTTAGGTAAATAACAAGGCTACGATATCTGATAAACCAATAAAATCATCTTGGACTACCACAAAAAGTCCTTCATCAACACCGCTACCACCCCTGAACATCGCCATCCTCCGATACCATTTATTGAATGTTTCCATATGGCGGTCATCGATGACCCCCGTATGGCAACATTCAATGCACGTGTCTTGTGTTGCGAATATTTATATTCTTTGACAACTTGTTATAAAGAATGTTATATACATAACTTTTTAAAAGGTTTATGAGGTCCTCCAGATGGGTATGCATTGTCGTAGATATTCGGTTATTCACATAAGAGTTCCCTGAAGTCCTTTCACTATAAAAAAGATAAATAATTAGCATATATATATATATATATATATATATATATATATATATATATATATATATATATATTATATATATATATATATATATATATATATATATATATATATATATATATATATATATATATATATATATATATATATATATATATATATGTGTGTGTGTGTGTGTGTGTGTCTGTGTGTGTGTGAATTTGTGTTTGTTAAAGAAAGAGACTACAATGAAGTTATGAAGTGATAAAAAAGATATAGAAAACACTAGAAGCATGACAGAGAAGACATTTTTAAATGGGGTACGTCATGAATTGATAAATGTTATGATGTTAGTTATTTAAATCAAAGCATAAGACTTATTTACGTACACTTAAAAAATACTTATATATATTACGAGGAACTTATTACGAGATTGGTTCACCCGTTGAGATACTACCGCTTTGTGGCCTTTGACTGGCTTGACAGTACTAAATGGGGTCCTTCTCTTTGGTTACGGTTCATTTTCCTTTTAACCTCCCCCCCCCACTAAATTGTCTGGTCGATTCTTCACATATTCTCCTCTCTCCTCATACACCTGACAACCCTAAGATTATCAAACAATTCTTCCTCACTCAAGGGGTTAACTACTGCACTGTAATTGTTCAGTGGCTGCTTTCCTCTTGGTAAGGGTAAAAGAGGCATCTCTTCTAGGAGAATGGTAGTATCATAGCCTTTGTACCCTGGTCTTCCACCTTCTTGGATTAGAGTTTTCTTGCTTGAGGGTACACTCGGACATACCATCTTGTTTTTCTTCCTATTGTTTTTTTATATTTACTTTTATAGTTCATATAATAAAGATTTATTTTAATGTGGTTACTGTTCTTAGAATATTTTATTTTAATTGTTAATTGCTTCTCTTTTAGTTTAATTATTTCCTTATTTCCTCTCCTCACTGGGCTATTTTCCCTGTTGGAGCCCCTGGTCTTATAGCATCCTGCTTTTCCAACTAGGCTTGTAGCTTAGCACGTAATAATAATAATAATGATAATCTGCTTGGTCGTCCTGTCTGTCTGTATCTAACTCCTCTGCTTGCTCCTTCTCTATTCTTTGCTTATTCTTCTTTCCTTTATTCTGCTCCCAAATCACTTATATCCCTTTGATTAATAATACAATATCCAGAAAGACTATAGTTTCTATCGTCAATATGAAAAGGAATAAATTCAACAGTTACTGAATATTAATTTAATTTTACTGTTAATTGTCGTGTTTTTTTTTAATTGATCTTATACTGCAACACGTCTAGTACTCCAATTTATATATGAACGTTTCACACGTATGTAAAGAAGGTCTCTTGGTATGAATTCATTCTGGTTTACTACACCCATTGAATTTAATTGCCACTTAAATCCTTATTAGAACAATGCTATTTACATAAACATTGGGAATCTAAATCATGTTATAGGAAACGTACTTGAAGAATAATTTCGGATCTTATTATCAAACCATATCATTATAGCATATCGTTGATGTAGGTTATTTGGCTTTGTAGATAAAATTAATTCATTTGCCTTTCGTTAGTCAGTGTATAATGGATATTAATCTCTCTCTCTCTCTCTCTCTCTCTCTCTCTGATCATGGATATGGCAAATTCATTTTTCCCAAAGAACTATAAAAGAATGAATCTAACAATTACTGTAAACACCAGTCAAAGTATAACCGTCTTAATGAGACATACGCACACACTTCTATAAAAATATCAACCAAAATGGCATTTAATCTGCACATCTACCATTCAGAATATATATCCACTGAAATTCATTTATGATAACAGCTTCTGGCTGGGCAAAGATTCAAACCTATGCTTTCTATCCGTGGTTTCGGCTGAGAGGCACAGGTTCGAATCTCTGCCCAGCCAAAATTGTTATTATGAATGAATTTTCAATGGATATATATTCCTAAAGAAATAATTCCATATTTAATACCATTGTGGTTGATATTTACATTAGTTAATATCATGAATGTTAGTGATATATACAGTATTCGCATACAAATATATATATATATATATATATATATATATATATGTATATATATATAAATTTGTATATATATATATATATATAAATATATATATATATATATATATATATATATATATATATATATATATATATATATATATATATATATATATATATATTTTTGGGCTCAAGCCATGTCGTCCTGATGGAAGTTCCTATAGGGTAGCTTCCTAGGGTATATTACAACTACGGCGATATTCCCAGAGAATTTACTTTAAGGTACTAGAATTCTAACTCCTGGAGCGAGTATCCCTCGTGAAAGGGATATCAGAGGACGTATTCTAGACACGTCACATGGCAATCTACATCCTGGACAGAGATTTCGTCTCGTAGGAGGTGATTGACGAGATACGAATTCGGGAAAGAAAAAGGGGAGCCGCTCCCAAGGCTTCCCTATCCCCCGATTCGTATGCGTGCCTGGCGCCAATCCTGGCGCCATCTGTATTCCTTTTTGCGTAGCTTAACTCGGTGTTTTTTCCTGTTTTTCTTGCAAATCTTGGATTTATTCGGCTTTTCATGGCTTCTCCGTCTTCGTTGGCCTCTGATAAGTTGAGTATAGTGGCTGTTATGTATAAATGTAGGCTCTTGGTAAAATTTTGAGTGATTAATAGGATTAATCTTTGATACAAGAGCCGTAGCCTACCAGAGGTGTCCTGGACACTGTCGCTCGCTAGGTATAAATTAGTTAGTCAGAGCGACATTCCTGGTTGTTTTGCTTTAATAAATTTTAGCTATTTAGCATTACATAGGATTTCCTTTCGTGCTTAGTATTATTTGGCGAAGTATTCGCCATTCTGGCCTACGCTAGGCCATGTAGCCTAGTCGTTTGGTCCTAGTACTTCATGCATGATTTTGGTTTTTCCGAGTGTAATTAAAATTTTATTGAAGCTTTAGGCTATATTTTATACATTTTAGACTGTGTGGAATATTTCCAAGATTGTATACGTGTGAGTTTCGGTGAATTAGGTAATCGATTCTCTTGGTGCCTAGGCTAATTGCTTATGGAGCCTTAGTATACTTTATCATACTCCCCGGTTGCTTTCTTTTCTTCGGAGAAGGTATGCAATCCCTTTCCCTCTGTTTAAGCCTTGGGCTTATCCCTAAGTGGTTTTTTCCGAATTTATTTTCGATAAAACTATACTAGGGTGTTACTGTACCTTCCTGTTCCTGTAGTTATGGTTCAAGAGGGACAGAACAACAGAGTTTTTAGTGTGAGTCTGTGTTGTCTGGCTTGGGGCAGAGTCCCCCTCGCTGACCTAACACATACAAAGGGAGCTTAGCTCCCTTAGGTCACTACCGAAGGTTTCTGTAGTTATGATTCCTTCTTTTGTGATCTACCAGACTAGTCCTGTTGCTGTTCTGGGGGAGGATAAGTTCTTCCCTTGGGAGTAGCAACGCCTTCCTTGCTTTGGTGCTCTGGAAGCTGGCAAGTATTGCTGGCCTTTCCCCTTAGATCTCCCTTAGGCTAAGATAAGTTTCTTGGCTGCGGGTGATCTGTCACTAAAGCAATGTTGGCAGGACCCTCTTGTCCCTTCCCCCTCTATCTCCGCAATGGCCTAGCCATTACTGTACTGTACCTTGCCGGCCGGCAGAGCTGGCCGGCAGGGGTCTTACTGTACTGTACGTCGTTCTACTTCTGGACCTAGTATAGGTTGGGATGTGGAATTGACTCAGCCCATTGCCGGCCGGCAGAGCTGCTGGCCGGCAAGGGTCTTTTGTTTTCGAGTGCTGCCCGGACCTCTCTTGGTCCCTCATCCATGCCTGCCGGCAGAGCCGGACGGCATTGGTCAAGGAAGCCTGAATTAGTTTCTCCCCTTCCTTATATGCACTCTTTCGGTTGCCGGGCTTGGAGGTTGTGTACACTCTTATCCAGGCATCCATTCTATTTTTCTTCTAGTGCTGTACCTGTCCCGGGTGCCGGCCTATGAGGCCGGCAGCCGGGCAGGTGTAGTCCTCTGGTTCTTTTGCTGCCGGCTGGCATCGGTCTTGTACCTTTGCCGGCCGGCTTATGTCAGTCCTTGTCTGCCGGTCACCAAGAGTGTGGCCGGCCGCTGGGTACTACCTTGTGTAGTTGCTGGCCGGCAGCCATTGCCGGCCAACACTGGCTGTTACCGGCCGGCAGTTTCTGCCGACCGGCACAGACATTTGAACCAGAGTGCTGCCGCCCTATAGCTGTTAAGTAGTATACTTTAAAGCTAGTTGTGGTGTGTGCCGGCCGGCAAAGGCAGGCCGGCACACATCCCCCTATACTGTACTAGAATTCTTCTGTATAGCATATACAGTAAGAAGAAAACTATAGTAAAGGTTTTGGTACAGCACTGTATCTTCTAACACTATTGTGTTTTCTTGCACATCCCTTTGCTGTTGCCCTCAGATAGGAAGCTGAGTTCTTCCCTGTCTATTATCCAGGATTTTAAAATCATTGCTTAGGTGTGAGCTCCACCTGTTTCCTCTGGAAACCTTGCATTGGTTACTCTAGTAGAGATAAACCATTTTGATTTTATTATCTGGAAGGCTGCAACAATGGGTTGTGAGGGAAACACAAGTGTGTGTCTTTCCTTTCTGAATTGTTATGCTATACTATGCATATCCAGTGATACATAGTTCACTTGATACTCATGGAAATTTCTTCTCTTTACAGAAGGACACTCCGAAGTGGGGAAGTGCTTTCTGCAATGTCAGCAGCAAGAACCTTTGCGGACATGAGTTTTGTAGGAGACACGCAGCATACGCTGTCTCCAAGGATGATCTCCGGTATTGGGACCCTCAGGTATGTACTGTGTGCACTAACCTGATTACTGAGACATTTAAATAGCTAGGAAGAAGCTTCGTACCTGGGTAAGGGGCTTCCAAAAGAACACTTCTGGCCCTTATCTTCCAAGTGAGAAGATGAGGGCGTATCCTTTCCCTAAGGCATCAGCTGATGCATTGATTCCCCAGCCTCAAGAGGAGATCCCCTAAGTTCAGATCCAGGTGGATGCTGAAGTCGCGGTCGCGATGCAAGACATCCAGCTAGATGACAGGATGTCTGATGTGGACGGGTGTCAGGAGGAAGACCTCCTGGCAGAAGCCCAGGATGAAGTTCAAGCCCCTCTACATCGGCCGGTCTCCCAGTAGAGCTGGGACAGGCCCTCTCTTCTATTGTTGGAATGATCCAACAACTGCAGAAGGAGAATCAGGAGAAGGCGGCTGCAATGGAACTGCGAATGCAGTGCCTTGCAGAATCACATGGGCCCCAGAAAAAGCTCAATGTGAAAGACCTTCCCTTGTGCTCAGATGCTAACCCATGGAGGTATGCTGAGCACATGCCGATGACGACTGGAAAGATCGTCATCTCGGATAAGCTGGACTCAGTTCCCCTGGAGGAGGGGGAATTCTGGCCCAGCAAGGCATCATATCCGGACTGTTATGTCCGGCTGAGGAAGGAACCAGCTTCAAAGGAGGAGACAGAGCCGAAGGAGGTCATAGTGATGGACCATGTTAAGGCTCAAGCTCTACTTTCATCCTCGATGAAAGAGAGGGGCTTCTCTAACTCAAAGGTAGCTGCATTGAATAGGAAGCTCCCTTCCTTTGTGTCCTCGCCTACTAGAGCCTTCTCTTTTTACAGAAAGGGTTTCTGGCTGTACTAAAAGCAATCGAGGCCGGCAAGTCTTGCCCCTCCCTAGAGGAGTGTAAACCCTTGTCGCTGGCCCTGCCTATGGACCACAAAGACTGGAAGGACGTCCATCTTACGTTCTCAGTGGGAAAGTTGGAGGCTGATATTACCTGACGTCAGTTCGGCAAGGACCTCCCTAAGCTGTCTGACTTTCTTTTGCGAAGTGAGTTCGATACAAAAGAAAGACTGACTGCCTCAATGTCTCTTCAGACTACTCTCGAGACGAGGGAAAGTGACCCCAAGGTCCATGAAATGTACATGGTAATGGCCAAGCCTCATCTGGCCACAGTGACGAAGGACCTTTATGGCTTCGTCAAGGCAAGGAGGGCTTGTACGGAGTTTGTGTTTACCTCGGCTACGGTGAGGCACGAGCCAAAGAAACTAATCTCCTCCAACATTTGGGGAAAAGACCTTTTCCCTACCGACTTGGTCAAAAAAGTTGTTGATAAGGCCGCCTTGGAGAATAGAAACCTTCTCCAGAAGTGGGGCCTGGCTATCAAATGAAAGTCTTCCCCGGATGAGGGTCCTCAACCAAAGAGGAAGACTATGAGGACTAGGCTACCGTCTCGGCCAGCCAAGCCTCTTAGACAGCAACAGCAACTGCAATTGCCATTGCCCCCAGTGCCCCAGATCGTGGCACAAACCCCGACCACCTTTCAGTGGGTACCCCAGGCCGTGTCGACACAGTCCACGGCATTTACCCCAGCGTTCGAAGGGCAGTCTACTTCCTTTTGAGCAAAGCCTAGAGGAGCAGCCAGAGGCTCGTCTAGACGCCCCTCAAGGGGAAGGGGATTCAGGGGTGGTCGTGGTCAGGAAGGCAAGACCTCAGGACGGCAGTCCAAGTGAGGTGATACCGGTAGGAGGGAGACTTCTGAAATTTCGGGATCGGTGGACCTTCGATCCCTGGGCCCACAGCCTACTCAAGAATGGACTGGGCGGGAGCTGGTACAGCACTCCACCCCCGTGCCTTCGGTTTTTCCAACACTTCACCCCCGTTATGGAGGAGTACGTTCAAGAACTGTTGGAGAAAAAAGGTGATCCGAAGGGTGAAGCCCATCAATTTCTAAGGGAGGCTGTTTTGTGTTCCCAAGAAAGACTCGGAAAAGCTCAGAGTCATTCTTGACTTGTCGCCACTCAACAAGTTCATAGTGAATTGCAAATTCAAAATGCTAACACTGCAACACATAAGGACCTTACTGCCCAAGAGGGCATATTCCGTCTCTATAGACTTGTCAGACGCCTATTGGCACATTCCAATTAGCCATCGACTCTCCCCCTACCTAGGGTTCAGGCTACAACGAAGACTATACGCCTTCGGAGCCATGCCATTCGGGCTAAACATAGCCCCAAGGATTTTTACGAAGCTTGCGAGCGTAGCTCTCAAACAATTACGCCTAAAGGGAATTCAGGTAGTAGCCTACCTGGACGTCTGGTTGGTGTGGGCAGCATCCGAGACAGAATGCTTGCAAGCTTCCAGTCAAGTGATCCAGTTCCTAGAGTACCTAGGCTTCAAGATCAACAGAAAAAGTCTCGACTTTCTCCATCTCAAAAGTTCTAGTGGCTGGGAATCCACTGGGACCTTTTGTCACACCGTTTCTCCACCCCGGCGAAGAAAAGGAAGGAGATAGCGGGTTCTGTCAAGAGACTTCAAGATTCCGAAAGGATATCAAGACACGAGCAGGAGAGAGTACTGCGCTCTCTCCAGTTTGCTTCGGTGACAGACCCAGTGCTAAGAGCACAGCTAAAGGATGCAATCGGAGTTTGGAGAAGTTATGCATCAAACACGTGAAGAGATCTGAGAAGACCAGCCGCTTCGGCTAAGTACTCTTCTCAGGCCTTGGTCCCAAGCCAGACATCTAAAGAAGTCGGTTCTTCTTCAGCCACCTCCCCCGTCGGTGACGATTCACTCAGACGCCTCGAAGGAGGGATGGGGAGGTCACTCTCATCGGAAAAAAGTCCAGGGGACTTGGTCCAGGCTATTCAAGACCTTTCACATAAAACTTTCTAGAAGCTAGGGCAGTGCTCCTTACCTTAAAGAAAGTCTCCCCGCGTCACTCAATCCACATAAGGTGGTGATAGACAGCGAGGTAGTTGTGAGATACTTGAATCGACAAGGATCGAGGTCACCACCTCTCAACCAGGTGATGTTGGCCGTCTTCCGATTGGCGGAAAAGAAGAAGTGGTACCTGTCGGCAGTTCACCTTCAAGGAGTCCGCAATGTGACAGCGGACGCTCTATCCAGGTTCACACCGATAGAGTCGGAATGGTCCTTAGACGCAGGATCATTCTCCTTCATTCTGAATCAGTCCCAGAACTGTAGATAGACCTCTTTGCGACGAAAGACAACAAGAAGTTGCCCCTGTACGTGCCCCGTACGAGGACCCCTTAGCGGAAGCAGTGGACGCGATGTCCCTCGACTGGAACAGATGGTCCAAGATTTATCTGTTCCCTCCTCACAACCTTCTGTTGAGGGTCCTCAACAAACTGAGATCCTTCAAAGGGTAGCGGCAATAGTGGCCCACAAGTGGCCGAACAGCGTGTGGTTCCTCCTGGCATTGGAACTGTAGCTGGAGTTTGTACCACTACCAGATCCAGTTCTGACCCAGCGAGTCCAGAAGTCAACTGTCTGCGCTTCATTACAGAAAACCCGGACCCTGTAGCTCATGATTTTCTCTCCCTAGCGGTGAGAAAGCGTTTCGGGATTTCGAAAGCCAGTATAGACTTCCTTGAGGAATATAAGTGCAAATTTACTAGAAGGCAATATGAGTCATCTTGGAGAAAATGGGTGGCCTTTTGTCAAGGCGAAGAATCCGCAGGAGATCTTGACAGACTTCTGCTTATCTTTCTTCTCCACCTCCATGGTCAAGGGTTGGCAGCGAACACGATTTCTGCGTGTAAGTCTGCTTTGACAAGACCCATTCTATATGCCTTCCAGGTCGACCTAGGTAACGAGATCTTTAATAAAGTCCCGAAAGCCTGTGCTAGGCTCAGACCTTCAGCACCTCCAAAGCCCATTTCATGGTCTTTAGACAAGTTCTTCATTTCGCTTCTCTGTTGAGCAATGAAGAGTGTGCGTTAAAGGATTTGACACAAAAAGTTATTTTCCTATTTTACACTCGCGTCCAGGGCCAGGGTTAGTGAGATTTTAGCCTCTCGAGAGAGGCAGGTCGTGTTCAGTTCCTGGATGGGGGAGAACTGAACCTGTTTCCGGATCCTACGTTTCTCGCCAAGAATGAGTTACCCACCAACAGGTGGGGTCCCTGGAGAATCTGCCCTCTGAAAGAAGATGCATCTCTATGTCCAGTAGAATGCCTAAAGGTCTATCTTCATAGAACTTCAGACTTCAAGGGTGGTCAACTATTCAGGGGAGAAACATCAGGCTCAAATTTATCTCTGAATCAACTCAGAGCGAAAATCACATATTTTATTCGCAGGTCACGATCCGAGGAAAGTTGCCTCATTCTTAAATTTCTTTAATTGTATGGATTTTGAACATCTCCGTTCATACACTGGCTGGAAGTCTTCCAGAGTGTTCTTTCGCCACTATGCGAAGCAAGTAGAGGAACTAAAAGAGATCTGTGGTAGCAGTGGGTCGCGGTGTTAACCCTACTGTTTAACTCTGCGAGGAACAGTGGTCTTAATTGGGACGATTAATTCCAGGGTGAGTGTGTAGTTACATACTGTACTACAAACTAAGTGAGGGCACTGTGTTGCCCATCCAGACTGTTCCATTTCCGAAGGTTAACCTAGCATAAG
>NC_090738.1:84498641-84503641 GCF_036898095.1 Palaemon carinicauda
GGGACCTCTACTCTCTACGTTCTCTACGTTCCTCCCAGCCTGACAAGGGACTCAACCGAGTTCAGCTGGTACTGCTAGGGTGCCACACCCCACCCTCCCCCATTATCCACCACAGATGAAGCTTCATAATGCTGAATCGCCTACTGCTGCTACCTCCGCGATCATCTAAGGCACCGGAAGAAGCAGCAGGGCCTACCGGAACTGCGTCACAATCGCTCGCCATTCATTCCTATTTCTAGCACGCTCTCTTGCCTCTCTCACATCTATCCCCCTATCACCCACAGCTTTCTTCACTCCATCCATCCACCCAAACCTTGACCTTCCTCTTTTACTTCTCCCATCAACTCTTGCATTCATCACCTTCTTTAGCAGACAGCCATTTTCTATTCTCTCAACATGGCCAAACCACCTCATCACATTCATGTCCACTCTAGCTGCTAACTCATTTCTTACACCCGTTCTCACCCTCACCACTTCGTTCGTAACCCTATCTACTTGAGATACACCAGCAATATTCCTTAGACACTTCATCTCAAACACATTCAATTTCTGTCTCTCCATCACTTTCATTCCCCACAACTCCGATCCATACATCACAGTTGGTACAATCACTTTCTCATTTTCTGCAACAACAGAACCCCAAGTACTTAAACTGATCCACCTCCTCAAGTAACTCTCCATTCAACACGACATTCAACCTTGCACCACCTTCCCTTCTCGTACATCTCATAACCTTACTCTTACCCACATTAACTCTCAACTTCCTCTCACACACCCTTCCAAATTCTGTCACTAGTCGGTTAAGCTTCTCTTCTGTGTCTGCAACCAGTACAGTATCATCCGCAAACAACAACTGATTTACCTTCCATTCATGGTCATTCAAGTTAAACAACCACGGACATCACACATCCCTGTCTCAGCCCCACTCTCACCGGAAACCAATCACTCACTTCATTTCCTATTCTAACACATGCTTTACTACCTTTGTAGAAACTTTTCACTGCTTTCACCAACCTTCCACCAACTCCATATAACCTCATCACATTCCACATTGCTTCCCTATCAACTCTATCATACGCTTTCTCCAGATCCATAAACGCAACATACACCTCCTTACCTTTTGCTAAATATTTCTTGCATATCTGCCTAACTGTAAAAATCTGATCCATACAACCCCTACCTCTTCTAAAACCACCCTGTACTTCTAAGATTGCATTCTCTGTTTTATCCTTAATCCTATTAATCATTATTCTACCATACACTTTTCCAACTACACTCAACAAACTAATACCTCTTGAATTACAAAACTGATGCACATCTCCCTTACCCTTATATATTTTTTTTTTTTTTAATGAATATTTCCTAGATGATAACCAGATTTTTTTTATTACTTTCTATTTGGTCATTGAGAGACAGGTTGCAGTCAAGAAATACACTTAGATCACGAACTTTACGAGATATCGGCACTGAGTCATTATTTATGTTTATTTGGATATCTCCTAAGTTTCTCAGTTTCTTTTTCCCACCACCATGAACTCAGTTTTGTTCTCATTTAATTTTAGCTGTTTAATTATCATCCATTCTTTAACACTCTCAAGGATTTGGTTTAGAGTTTCAGTAGCATCGTCTATATTATTTATGGAGAAGTAAAATTGTGTGTCATGCGCAAATAGTTTGAACTTCATACCATCCCTTTTTAGTTTGAAACGATTCTAAAAGACTAAAATTACTGCCATATCTTTGCCCACACTGCATCTATAACGTTTAAAACGCTTCAAAAGGCTAATATTACTGTTCAAATTTGTATTATTTTCGATAGATCGATAGTATAGATGCAGTATAAGATTGGGCCAGGTACGCTCCCTGGGGTACCCCTATGTTTAAAGGTTCATATGATGAATAAGAGTTTCCAATTTGCACATAATAATTTCTAATAACCAAGTAGTCTTTTAGGCATTCAAAATCTTGATCTTCAACGCCGATGATCCGTAGATCATTTAGTAACAATTCATGCAAAACTATCAAAAGCAAAATATTATAGAAAATCAAGTTATTTAATTTTTATTTTTGCGACTATAATATATATATATATATATATATATATATATATAATATATATATATATATATATATATATATATATATATATATATATATGTATGTATGTATATATATATATATATATATATATATATATATATATCTCTCTCTCTCTCTCTCTCTCTCTCTCTCTCTCTCTCTCTCTCTCTCTTTCTGTATATATATATATGTATATATATATATATATATACAATATATAAATATATATATATATATATATATATATATATATATATATATATATATATATATATATATATATATATATATATATATATATATATATATATATATATATGCTTATTAGTCACTAAATAGCGCGTGACAATATATTCAGCCAAGGCCACGGGAAAAATAAAAGAAGGCGTACCGAGCGCTTTCGTGTTACATCAACACATTTTCGAGGTACAATATATATATATGTATATATACATAAAATATATATATATAATATGTATATATATAATATATATATATACATATATATATATATATATATATATATATATATATATATATATATATATGTGTGTGTGTATATGTATGTATGAATTTATGTATATATATATATATATATATATATATATATATATATATATATATATATATATATATATATATATATATATATGTGTGTGTGTGTGTGTGTGTGTATGTGTGTGTGTGATTGTGTATATGTATATGTATGTATGAATTTATATATATATATATATATATATATATATATATATATATATATATATACATATATATAAACATATTGGAGTAGGGAGACGCGTTCTGTTTTTTTCATTCATTTATTTGCGCCGACGTTTCGTATCAGCTTGATACATTTTCCAGGCTGAAACGATTACAAGTTTATTGTGTATAAGTAAAAAGATACACACAACGTTTACCAACACCAAAATTAAAAAGCTTTTTAATAAATTAAGAATAAAAAAAGAGTAAAAACAGAAACACAGAATAAGAGTGAAAGGGTTTGGAGCGAATATAGAGAAAAAAATTAATTCAATGATAATTATAATAATAATAATAATAGAAAGATATATAATAATAATAATAATAATAATAATAATAATAAAAATAATAATAAAACGAACAAGACACCTACCCACAGCGGTAGCGTAAGGAGAACTGACATGAAAAATTTTTATGGAAGGGAGTGTAAACAAAACAACAGGTAATTAGGCAATAAACAATTGGGTGGAAGACGACTGGTGGTTAAGAGAAGGTACAGTTAGCTTAATCATTATTGATTCAAGGGTGGTTAGTTCGTCTATATGTCGGGTTTTTCCTATTATATTAAAATGACTGGTATCTATGTGTGTTTTGCAACTTTTACTGTGATTTCTTATGTTAGATTGTTCTGGATTTGATAGTCGACAACCCGTTCTATAGCTAATTCCCTGATGAGAGGAAATTCGGACTTTTAGCAGCCTCCTGGTGCAACCGATGTAAGTGCCAAGATCACATCTGGGACAATTATACTTATAAACGACACCGGAGGCAAACAGGGGGCTGATCTTATCCTTGACTTGGAAGAGTGAGCCGATGGTTCGGGGGTTTATGGGAATTAGTTTTAAATTAAGGGCAGGCAATTGCTCACTGAATAGGTTAATGCATTTTTTCCTAAATTTATTATTATGGAGAAAGGGAAATCTAGCAAACATACGGAGCTTGGGGACATTGTGGACTATTGGGGTTGGATTGAATTTCAGATTAAGTAGCTTATTAAGGGATATATGAAAAATTGCTGGAGGGAAATAATTATCCTTTAAGTAATCAGCAAGGAAAGTCACTTCAGTATGAAAGGTAGACCAGCTTGATGTCAGATTAATGGCTCTATGGAGGAGAGTTGACACGGAATTCAGTTTAAAGTTAAAAAAACATGAGCTATAAAAATTGGTCCCCAGGCCAGTAAAGGTGCTCTTTCTATAAATACCAGTATGAAAGCCAGACTCGTCCTTGGATATCCTCACATCAAGGAACGGAAGTGAATTCTGTGTCTCTGTTTCGACCGTAAATCTAATGTTATGGTGTTGGTTGTTTAAAAACTCAAGAAAGGTATCAGCATGGTAATTACATCTGAACAAGGCGAAAGTGTCATCTATGTAGCGTCTATAAAAGAGTGGGCGGAAATTAGGTGGGCATACATCTAAAGCTCGCTCCTCCAGGGAGCACATAAATATGTTTGCAAAAGTAGGACCCAGAGGGCTTCCCATGGCCATCCCCTCAGTCTGCTTAAAAACCGTATTATTAAAAACAAAGGGCGTATCCAGCACGGCTAATTCTAAAAGCAACTTGAATTGAGTTCTATTAAAATTGTTGAACAAGCAATCGTCAGTGGGAAATAGCCTGTCTAAAATGAGGTTGATAGTCTCGATTACGGGAACATTTGTAAACAGAGATTCCACATCAAAGCTCGCCTTGTACAGATCTGAGTCCTGCGTGATAATGTCATCTTTAAAGGAGGCCGAGTTTATTAATGTGTATTTGTTGTGAGTCAGTGGTTGGAGTAAAGGGACAAGAAATTTGGCGAGTTTATAGCTAGCAGTGTTAATGGAAGAAAGGATGGGTCTCAAAGGAATTCCTTCTTTGTGTATCTTTGGCAGTCCGTACATAAGTCCATATGTAGATCCTGTTACAAAAAGGTCCTGATACGTATTTTCATCTATTGCTTTGGTTTGTTTTAGTGTTCTAAGAAATCTATTGATTTTATCTTCGGGTTTAGTAATATTGTAAAGGTCTGGGTTACCAACTTTGGTAAATTTTGAAGAGTCGTTTAAAATGTCATTCATTTTTTTTATGTAGTCATGTCTGTCAAGGATAACGGTACCTTTACCTTTGTCTGGACGAGTAATTATCAAATTTTTATCGCTGGCTAGGTTTTTCAAAATGTC
>NC_090738.1:84508641-84511141 GCF_036898095.1 Palaemon carinicauda
CTCTCCCTCTCTCTCTTTCTCTCTCTCTCTCTCTCTCTCTCTCTCTCTCTCTCTCTCTCTCTCTCTCTCTCTCTCTCTCATAACTTAATAATCTCATGCAAAAGCTTACGCAAATAACAATGGTAGATTTGAATGGATATTGTTTTTTTTTTATGGTACAAGTTTGATTTAAAGTGTTTTTGTATTACATAATTCTACAACTTTCATAATGTTTTCTTGTATGAAATTACAGATATTATGCCTCATTATTATTCCATATGACAAATATTACTACACTGTTAAAAAAAAAACCGTAATATTGATCGGAAAATCTCCATAAAAATATTGTTCTCAGCCGTATCTCAGTAAAAGACAGGCGACCGCAATTTCACCCTACTTTGTTATTATCTTTCACGGGTTGGTGACCGTAATATCACTCCTTCACGTCAATATATCCGTTTTTTAAACGGTAAATGCTTGGCAACATTTATTCCAGGATATCTACTGTTTTTTAATGCAAATTTTTAACACTGTAATTAAACATATAACCGATGGGTGAATTATATATGATTTTAGGCCTGCAGTTGTAGTGTAGATAAAATGAGCTCTTATTTAATGATTTACAACTGTTTTTTTTTTTTCAAATACTCCTTAATTACTGGTCATTACTTTTTGTTTTTACTTTTATTAAGAAAATATACAGGTAACAAACTATTTTTTTGCAAATACATATGTATGATATAAACATATTTACTTTAATATTGGTTTTCCCGGTGTTTTTAAAATTCATCATATGCACATACTAACATTGGTCATTTAGATAAATATTTCTATAACATGATAAAACAAGACTAGCTGATAATGCAATATCTGTCCATTAGTTATACTCTTTAACAGAATTAATATTTGTTTTGGTATGGTAAAGGTTTAAAATAGCTATTGTAGTAAATAATTCTAAGATTTTCCATCATTTATAAATGGTATTTGTACAGAATAACATTGCTATATCAAATATCAGCCAGTGAATATAATGTTAGTCTATAATTTTTTTAATACGACCTAAATTGATCAGTAAATTGACTGATACCATGTAAAGATTTGAAACTATTGGGGCAGGAAATATGAGCATAGTCACAAAAACTACATTTCTATCACCAATTGTTATTCAAATTATATAAAGGCATTCATTTTTTAAAGAGGTCATTTTGGAAAATGGCTGGTATGGAAAGAACAACACACCCAAGAAAGGTTACGTCTTGAAATTATTATTATTATTATTATTATTATTATTATTATTATTATTATTATTATTATTATTATTATTATTATTATTATTATTATTATTCCAAATGGCATACTTGTTTCATAAAGTGAGACAGTAAGTGAGAGTAAAATCCGAGAAATGGAAGATATTTGAAAGCGTGCATATGATTTTTAACCTTGTGGATGGCTGAGCCTCTGAATTGGAACTTCACGTCTCACCAACCACTCGTAAAACTAAATCAGCTATCAGGTGAAGCAAGGATACCATGCAGTAGCGTGAACGTTAATATTTTACATCATTTTTTTTTTATATTAGGTCCTTCACTGTAATCAAATTATGTTACTACATTAATATTATAATCATATTTTTGTAGAAAATGAGAAAAACTCTGTAGATATGTATTTTGAAAAGATTATTTTGCAGAAAATTTTAATGCTGGTGAATGAATCGGTTGGCAGCATTGCTCGAGTCTTTTGTTTACATCTGGTGATCTGCTGTGAGCGTGTCAAGTTTAAACCTCACCTTGGTTTAAACCAAAGAGCTTCCTTTATGTTTTTTTTTTTCTTTTTTTTTTTAAGTTTAGTGGCTACATTTAGGAATTGTTAATACTCCCTACGATGTCGAGTAGTGACAATGAGTGTGATGATGTTCCACAATTCACCACATCAAATGGCAGTTGCCTATATTGGGGTTTTATATCGAAAAACAACGAAGGCTGCAAGTGCGAAGAGATAACACATGATGTGTAGATTACGTATTCTTCAGGTTCTAATTACGAGCCCGATATTGATGATAAAGACATCGATCAGGATTACAGTTACCCAAGTGAAAGTGCTGAAGAAAGTCATAACGCGTCAGGATTTTTTTTTTTTTTTTTTTTTTTTTTTTTTTTTTTTTTTTTTTGAACGAGATCGCCGTAATCCACAGTACTATTAGGTAGTAATTTGGCCAAGACACTTCGGCAACTGATCGGTGTGATTGTATACTTAACCAGCTCTTCACTTCGCTGATGAACGTAAGTGTTCCCACTCCTTTTGCATGCTGTATTAATATTATTATTACTCTTGGTAATTTGCTTGTTAGTGTTAATGCTATGAATTGGTTTTATTATTATTTTCAATATCATTTTCTTGTTCGTTCCCTTATGTGTATGTAATAAGGGTCAACAGTAATGTACTTTTTATCAACTTTAGCATTGCTCTTCATCTATCTGGCAGTCAATCATGCCATTAATCACGTACCATATGATCAATCATA
>NC_090738.1:84526141-84528641 GCF_036898095.1 Palaemon carinicauda
ATTACCCTACATCAGACAACCGCCTAAAACCTTGCTGCAAATGGTATTGTTTATCATTTTCATCGCACCCTCAAAGCAGCTTTGATGCACAGCAGCAATCACTCCAGCGAAGCAACGCAAGCTGAAAGGTTTAAACAATACAACACATGTCTTCCCACGGACACTTGCAAGCCACCACTGACATCCCCTAACACGGGCACTTTTTTGTTATCTGTTCCAAACTGAAGGCGTTTTTAATTAAGATTCGTGGTAAATAGAACTTGGTTTTCATTGATCACCTAAAACCTAGCATCACCTGCAAGATGATCCGTTTGCAGTTCACCTCTCCAGGAGAGGTGTCCTATTTCCCTTGTATGTCTTTTTCTTAGGGGAGAGACATGTAATGCACGTATATTTCATACACACTCATATATTGTACTGGCATCTCTCTCTCTCTCTCTCTCTCTCTCTCTCTCTGGCACTGACAACAGAAAAGCCTGCTTAAGATTGCCATTGCATGTTTCCCATTATTATTTTTTATGCCATTGTTAACCTCAACGTTTGTGTATGTGTTATTTCCTTTGTATAAGTAAGGTATGTCAACCTCGTGTTTCCATAAGACCTTTATCAGGCTGCCACAACTCCTGATATTTGGAGAGAATCAAAAGTTTTGTCATAATCTATGAATGCCAAACATAGAGGTTTGTTATACTCTGCTGACTTTTACATCACCTGATTAGTCACATGGCTTATATATATATGTATATATATATATATATATATATATATATATATATATATATATATATATATATATATATATATATATATATATATAATGTGGTATTTCTTTACAGATTCTATTACGTTTTGTAGAACTTGCGTCAATTAAAAGTATCATAGCTCGATGGAAAATGGGTTGAATCTTTTCTTGCTGCATGGTAGAAAAAAAACTATCATAATTCATTACTATTGACATAAATTTGAAACTTTATTACCTAAACGTAATCCCGCAAATAATGATATCCAAAAGCTTCAGGAAATTAAATGCACCAATGAACATACCATTTAGCATTTATATGAAAAAGCACGAAAGAATAATAGATACGCAAATAAAGAACCCTTGAAATATTAAAGGATATAATCAAGACCTGCATCCTCCTATCTTCATATCATATTGGAATATCAGCCAAAAGAATTTACCATGAATTTTTCTATCTCCCATTAAATACAAACTATCATTAAAAGCACCTGTTTTTACGGCATTATGAAAGAGGGTTTATTGTTGAAATATCACCTTCGTAGAGTACTTTTATTCCGATAAAGATTTTATGAGAATCGTATAGTCTCCCCCATCAATAACTTAATACCCTCAGGTCACAAGGCTTTATAGACTCAGGAAGTTTTATGTCACCATATTTCCTTCGAAGTCCTAGATCTGTTATATTTGGTCATCTGAAAATTACGACGAGTAGTGTGTATTCCTGTCTAATACACATTGATTTAATTATTCACGATCCATCTGGTCTGGAAGCTTGGGGAGCAGGCTTTCGGTGCCTAAGCTGCCAACAAGTCAAGTAGCAGACAAGTTCCAACGTATATGGTGAGGCAACTCTCTCTCAACAATCTCCGCCTACCTTCTCCTCGAAACATTAAAAGTGCGTCTACTTATGGCACCCCTATGCTAATCCACACCCGTAAAATTTCTTGATTCGTCAGTCCAACGTCTTCTCTTCCTTCTCGGGCTTCTTTCTCCATTTATAGGGACCCATTAAGTTATTCTTAATGTCCATCTATTGTCTATCATTTTCATTAAATATCTTGTCCATGACCATTTCTTCGTCTTACATGTTGTTAGATATTCCCTTTTTATAGAATAATCGCTCCAGTAATAAGAGAAAAATTTAGTTTAGTTTATCAATACAAAAGAAGGTACACCTAGCCACATAAAATAGAGGCCGCCCCACGTACTTTCTACGCTGCCAGAAGTACATTATAAACATCCTCCGTATTATTTACTTACGTATACTCGTACTTTCTCCATATTTTCTACGTACGTTTTTCCTTCAACGGAGGGTGTACGAAAGCCTCGGATAAAGTACAGATGCTTGTAATGAAGTATAGTAGAAGTACGTGTATAATACGGAAGTTGCTCATCCGCTGAGGCACCGATCTCATAAAAAATTAACTTATGGGTTTTCTCTCTCTCTCTCTCTCTCTCTCTCTCTCTCTCTCTCTCTCTCTCTCTCTCTCTCTCTCTCTCTCTCTCTCTCATCTCTCCTTTATACAATTGCTTTACCTTTATGCTACAAAAAAGTCAAATATATTCAGAAGTTCTAGTGTAAAAACACATAATTATACACCCGAATACACTCATATACATAAATACATACACAGATGCAGAAACTATACAATGTGTTGTATTTTTCCAGTTCTTTTTTTTTATTTGTAAATGGTAAATTACCGATAATAGATCAGTGAGATGGCGGATTACTATAAAGAAAAAAGAAGACATTTTTTT
>NC_090738.1:84551141-84558436 GCF_036898095.1 Palaemon carinicauda
TGTTTATCTGAAAGAAAAACCATTAAACACCACTTTAATAAGATACCAAGGTATCAAGTCATAAAAGTCTGTATTACAAATCAATCACATTAGCGTTAGAAACGCTCGGCACACATGTCTGAACTTATGCTAGGTTCACCTTTGAAAGAAGGAACAGTCTATATGGGCACTTGGTGCCCTCATTTAGTTTGTAGTACAGTATGTACCTACACACTCACCCTGGACTTAATCGTCCCAATTAAGACCACTGTTCCTCGCAGAGTTAAACAGTAGGGTTAACTACACGACCCACTGCTACCACAGATCTCTTAAGTTCCTCTACTTGCTTCGCATAGTGGCGAAAGAACACCCTGGAAGACTTCCAGCCCGTGTATGAACGGAGATGTTCAAAATCCATACAATTAAAGAAATTTAGGGATGAGGCAACTTTCCTCGGATCGTGACCTGCGGGTGTACTGTCAGGATCCGCTCTGCGAATAAAATATTGATTCAGAGATAAATTTGAGCCTGATGTTTCTCCCCGTAATAGTTGACCACCCTTGAAGTCTGAAGTTCTACGAAGATAGACCTTTAGGCATTCTACTGGACATAGAGATGCATCTTCTTTCAGAGGGCAGATTCTCCAGGGACCCCACCTGTTGGTGGGTAACTCATTCTTGGCGAGAAACGTAGGATCCGGAAACAGGTTCAGATCCCCCCATCCAGGAACTGAACACGACCTGCCTCTCTCGAGAGGGCTACGATCTCACTAACCCTGGCCCCGGACGCGAGTGCAAATAGGAAAATAACTTTTTGCGTCAAATCCTTTAACGCACATTCTTCATTGCTCAACAGGGAGGCGAAATGAAGAACTTTGTCTAAAGACCATGAGATGGGCTTTGGAGGTGCTGAAGGTCTGAGCCTAGCGCAGGCTTTCGGAACTTTATTAAAGATCTCGTTACCTAGGTCGATCTGGAAGGCAAATAAAATGGGTCTCATCAAAGCAGATTTACACACTGAAATCGTGTTAGCTGCCAACCCTTGGCCATGGAGGTGGATGAAGAAAGATAAGCAGAAGTCTGTTGAGATCTCCTGCGGGTTCTTTGCCTTTACAAAGGCCACCCACTTTCTCCAAGATGACTCATATTGCCTTCTAGTCGATTTGCACTTATATTCCTCTAGGAAGTCTATGCTGGCTTTCGAAATCCCGAAACGCTTTCTCACCGCAAGGGCGAGAAAATCATGAGCTGCAGGGTCTGGGTTTTCTGTAATGAAGCGCAGACAGTCGACTTCTGGACTCGCTGGGTCAGAACTGGATGTGGTAGCGGCACGAACTTCATCTGTAGTTCCAACGCCAAGGGGAACCACATACTGTTCGGCCACTTGTGGGCCACTATTGCCGCTACCCCCCTTGAAGGATCTCAGTTTGTTGAGGACCCTCAACAGAAGGTTGTGAGGAGGGAACAGATAAATCCTGGACCATCTGTTCCAGTCGAGGGACATTGCGTCCACTGCTTCCGCTAAGGGGTCCTCGTACGGGGACATGTACAGGGGCAACTTCTTGTTGTCTTTCGTCGCAAAGAGGTCTATTTGCAGTTCTGGGACTTGATTCAGAATGAAGGAGAATGATCCTGCGTCTAAGGACCATTCCGACTCTATCGGTGTGAACCTGGATAGAGCGTCCGCTGTCACATTGCGGACTCCTTGAAGGTGAACTGCCGACAGGTACCACTTCTTCTTTTCCGCCAATCGGAAAATGGCTAACATCACTTGGTTGAGAGGTGGTGACCTCGACCCTTGTCGATTCAAGCATCTCACAACCACCTCGCTGTCCATCACCAATCTTATGTGGATCGAGGGACGCGGGGAGACTTTCTTTAAGGTAAGGAGCACTGCCATAGCTTCTAGAAAGTTTATATGAAAGGTCCTGAATAGCTTGGACCAAGTCCCCTGGACTTTTTTTCCGATGAGAGTGACCTCCCCATCCCTCCTTTGAGGCGTCTGAGTGAATCGTCATCGACGGGGGAGGTGGCTGAAGAAGAACCGACTTCTTTAGATGTCTGGCTTGGGACCAAGGTCTGAGAAGAGTACGTAGCCGAGGCGGCACTGGTCTTCTCAAGTCTCTTCACGCGTTTGATGCATACCTTCTCCAAACTCCGGTTGCATCCTTTAGCTGTGCTCTTAGCACTGGGTCTGTCACTGAAGCAAACTGGAGAGAGCCTAGTACCCTCTCCTGTTCGCGTCTTGATATCCTTTCGGAATCTAGAAGTCTCTTGACAGAGCCCGCTATCTCCTTCCTTTTCTTCGTCGGGATGGAGAAACTGTGTGACAAAAGGTCCCAGTGGATTCCCAGCCACTGGAACTTTTGGGATGGAGAAAGTCGAGACTTTTTTCTGTTGATCTTGAAGCCTAGGTACTCTAGGAACTGGATCACCTGACTGGAAGCTTGAAGCATTCGGTCTCGGATGCTGCCCACACCAGCCAGTCGTCCAGGTAGGCTACTACCTGAATTCCCTTTAGGCGTAATTGTTTGAGAGCTGCGCTTGCAAGCTTCGTGAAAATCCTTGGGGCTATGTTTAGCCCGAATGGCATGGCTCTGAAGGCGTACAGTCTCCGTTGTAGCCTGAACCCTAGGTAGGGGGAGAGTCGACGGCTGATTGGAATGTGCCAATAGGCGTCTGACAAGTCTATAGAGACTGAGTATGCCCTCTTGGGCAGTAAGGTCCTTATGTGTTGCAGTGTTAGCATCTTGAATTTGCAATTCACTATGAACTTGTTGAGTGGCGACAAGTCCAGAATGACTCTGAGCTTTTCCGAGTCTTTCTTGGGAACACAAAACAGCCTCCCTTGGAATTTGATGGACTTCACCTTTCGGATCACCTTTTTCTCCAACAGTTCTTGAACGTACTCCTCCAAAACGGGGGTGGAGTGTTGGAAAAACCGAAGGCACGGGGGTGGAGTGCTGTACCAGCTCCAGCCCAGTCCATTCTTGAGTAGGCTTTGGGCCCAGGGATCGAAGGTCCAGCGATCCCAAAATTTCATCAGTCTCCCTCCTACCGGTATCGTTTCACTTGGACTGCCGTCCTGAGGTCTTGCCTCCCTGACCATGACCACCTCTGAATCCCCTTCCCCTTGAGGGGCGCCTAGACGAGCCTCTGGCTGCTCCTCTAGGTTTTGCACGAAAGGAAGAAGACTGTCCTTCGAACGTTGGGGTGAATGTGGTTGACTGACCTGGCACAGCCTGGGGTACCCACTGAAAAGTAGTCGGGGTTTGTGCCACCATCTGGGGCACTGGAGGCAATGGCAATTGCAGTTGCTGTTGCTGTCTATAAGGCTTGGCTGGCCGAGACGGTAGCCTAGTCCTCATATTCTTCCTCTTTGGTTGAGGACCCTCATCCGGGGAAGATTTTCTTTTGATAGCCAGGCCCCACTTCTGGAGAAGGTTTCTATTCTCCACGGCGGCCTTATCAACAACCTTTTTGACCACATCGGTAGGGAAAAGGTCTTTTCCCCAAATGTTGGAGGAGATTAACTTCCTTGGCTCGTGTCTCACCGAAGCCCCGGTGAACACGAACTCCCTGCAAGCTCTCCTTGCCTTGACGAAGCCATAAAGGTCCTTCGTCACTGTGGCTAGGTGAGACTTAGCCACTACCATGAACATTTCATGGACCTTGGGGTCACTTGCCATCGTCTCAAGAGTAGTCTGATTAGACATTGAGGCAGCCAGTCTTTCTTTTGTCTCGAACTCTCTTCGTAAAAGAGATTCGGACAGCTTGGGGAGGTCCTCGCCGAATTGCCGTCCGGCAATATCAGCCTCCAACTTTCCCACTGAGAATGTCAGATGGACATCCTTCCAGTCTTTGTGGTCCATAGGCAGGGCCAGCGACAAGGGTTTACACTCCTCCAGGGAGGGGCAAGGCTTGCCGGCCTCGACTGCCTTTAGGACAGCCGCAAACCCTTTCTGTAAAAAGGGGAAGGCTCTATCAGGAGAGGACACAAAAGAAGGGAGCTTCTTGCTCAATGCAGCTACCTTCGAGTTAGAGAAGCCCCTCTCTTTCATCGAGGATGAAAGTAGGGCTTGAGCCATAGCGTGGTCCATAATAATGACCTCCTTCGGCTCTGTCTCCTCCCTTGAAGCTGGTTCTTTTCTCAGCCGGACATAGCAGTCCGGATATGATGCCTTGCTGGGCCAGAATTCTACCTCCTCTAGGGGAACTGAACCCAGCTTATCCGAGATGACGATCTTTCCAGTCGTCATCGGCATGTGCTCAGCATACCTCCATGGGTTAGCATCTGAGCATATGGGAAGGTCTTTCACATTGAGCCTTTTCCGGGGCCCATGTGATTCTACCAGGGACTGCATACGCAGTTCCATTGCAGCCGCCTTCTCCTGATTCTCCTTCTGCATTTGTTGGATCATTCCAACAATCGAAGAGAGGGCCTGTCCCAATTCTACTGGGAGACCAGCCGATGTTGAGGGGATAGGCTCCGGCATCTGAACCGGAGTAGCCGCCACCTCGTCGACCACATCCTCTACGACATCCGGGGTTTGAACTTCATCCTGACCTTCTGCCAGGAGGTCTTCTTCCAAACGATCGTCCAGGTCAGACATCCTGTCATCCAACTGGATGTCTTGCATCGCAACTGCGACTTCCACGTCCACCTGGACTTGATCTTGAGGGATCTCCTCTTGAGGCTGGGGAATCACTGCATCAGCTGATGCCTGGGGAAAAAGATACGCCCTCATCTTCTCACTTGGAAGATAAGGGCCAGAGGTGTTCTTCTTGAAGCCCCTTACCCAAGTACGAAGCTTTTCCCTTGCTATATCCCTTGATTCCGCCGTTCTAGGGGAATCAAAAGCCTCAGTAATCAGGTTAGTGCATACAGTACATACCTGAGGGTCCCAATACTGGAGATCATCCTTGGAGACAGCGCATGCTGCGTGTCTCCTACAACACTCATGTCCGCAGAGGTTCTTGCTGCGGACATTGCAGAAAACATTTCCGCACTTCGGAGGGTCCTCCTGTAAAGAGAAGAAATTTCCATGAGTATCAAGTGAACTATGTATCACTGGATATGCATATTATAGCATAACAATTCATAAAGGAAAGACACACACTTGTGTTTCCCTCACAACCCATTGCTGCAGCCTTCCAGATAATAAAATCAAAAAGGTTTATCTCTTCTAGAGTAACCAATGCAAGGTTTCCATAGGAAACAGGTGGAGCTCACACCTAAGCAATGATTTTAAAATCCTGGATAATAGACAGGGAAGAACTCAGCTTCCTATCTGAGGGCAACAGTAAAGGGCTGTGCAAGAAAACACAATAGTGTTAGAAGATACAGTGCTGTACCAAAACCTTTACTATAGTTTTCTTCTTACTGTATATGCTATACAGAAGAATACTAGTACAGTATAAGGAGGATGTGTGCCGGCCTGCCTTTGCCGGCCGGCACACACCACAACTAGCTTTAAAGTATCTACTTAACAGCTATAGGGCGGCAGCACTCTGGTTCAAATGCCTGTGCCGGTCGGCAGCTACTGCCGGCCGGTAACAGCCAGTGTTGGCCGGCAATGGCTGTCGGCCAGCAACTACACAAGGTAGTACCCAGCTGCCGGCCACACTCTTGGTGACCGGCAGACAAGGGCTGACATAAGCTGGCCGGCAAAGGTACAAGACCGATGCCAGCCGGCAGCAAAAGAACCAGAGAACTACACCTGCCCGGCTGCCGGCCTCATAGGCCGGCAGCCGGCCTCATAGGCCGGCAGCCGGGACAGGTACAGCACTAGAAGAAAATAGAATGGATGCCGGGATAAGAGTGTACACTACCTCCAAGCCCGGCAACCGAAAGAGTGCATATAAGGAAGGGGAGAAACTAATTCAGGCTTCCTTGACTAATGCCGTCCGGCTCTGCCGGCAGGCATGGATGAGGGACCAAGAGAAGTCCGGGCAGCACTCGAAAACATAAGACCCTTGCCGGCCAGCAGCTCTGCCGACCGGCAATGGGCTGAGTCAATTCCAAATCCCAACCTATACTAGGTCCAGAAGTAGAACGACGTACAGTACAGTAAGACCCCTGCCGGCCAGCTCTGCCGGCCGGCAAGGTACAGTACAGTAATGGCTAGGCCATTACGGAGATAGAGGGGGAAGGGACAAGAGGGTCCTGCCAACCTTGCTTTAGTGACAGATCACCCCGCAGCCAAGAAACTTATCTTAGCCTAAGGGAGATCTAAGGGAAAAGGCCAGCAATACTTGCCAGCTTCCAGAGCACCAAAGCAAGGAAGGCGTTGCTACTCCCAAGGGAAGAACTTATCCTCCCCCGAGAACAGCAACAGGACTTAGTCTGGTCGATCACAAAAGAAGGAATCATAACTACAGAAACCTTCGGTAGTGACCTAAGGGAGCTAAGCTCCCTTTATATGTGTTAGGTCAGCGAGGGGGACTCTGCCCCAAGCCAGACAACACAGACTCAGACTAAAAACTCTGTTGTTCTGTCCCTCTTGAACCATAACTACAGGAACAGGAAGGTACAGTAACACCCTAGTATAGTTTTATCGAAAATAAATTCGGAAAAAAACCACTTAGGGATAAGCCCAAGGCTTAAACAGAGGGAAAGGGATTGCATACCTTCTCCGAAGAAAAGAAAGCAACCGGGGAGTATGATAAAGTATACTAAGGCTCCATAAGCAATTAGCCTAGGCACCAAGAGAATCGATTACCTAATTCACCGAAACTCACATGTATACAATCTTGGAAATATTCCACACAGTCTAAAATGTATAAAATATAGCCTAAAGCTTCAATAAAATTTTAATTACACTCGGAAAAACCAAATTCATGCATGAAGTACTAGGACCAAACGACTAGGCTACATGGCCTAGCGTAGGCCAGAATGGCGAATACTTCGCCAAATAATACTAAGCACGAAAGGAAATCCTATGTAAAGCTAAATAGCTAAAATTTATTAAAGCAAAACAACCAGGAATGTCGCTCTGACTAACTAATTTATACCTAGCGAGCGACAGTGTCCAGGACACCTCTGGTAGGCTACGGCTCTTGTACCAAAGATTAATCCTATTAATCACTCAAAATTTTACCAAGAACCTACATTTATACATAACAGACACTATACTCAACTTATCAGAGGCCAACGAAGACGAAGAAGCCATGAAAAGCCAAATAAATCCAAGATTTGCCAGAAAAAACAGGAAAAAACACCGAGTTGTTAAGCTACGCAAAAAGGAATACAGATGGCGCCAGGATTGGCGCCAGGCACGCATACGAATCTGGGGATAGGGAAGCCTTGGGAGCGGC
>NC_090738.1:84566436-84571436 GCF_036898095.1 Palaemon carinicauda
GTAAATTTGTATACACACACACACACACACACACATATATATATATATATATATATACATATATATA
Source organism: Palaemon carinicauda (assembly GCF_036898095.1). Taxonomy (NCBI): domain Eukaryota; kingdom Metazoa; phylum Arthropoda; class Malacostraca; order Decapoda; family Palaemonidae; genus Palaemon; species Palaemon carinicauda. The sequence goes on from NC_090738.1 coordinate 84,566,504, forward strand.
TATATATATATGTACAAAAATATATGTATTATATATATGTATATATATCTATATATATATATATATATATATGTATATATATATATATATATAGATATATATATATATATATATATGTATATATATACATATATATATATATATATATATTTATATATGCATTTATATATATTAATATATATATATATATATATATATAGATAGATAGATAGATATATATATATATATATATAAATATATATACATATATATATGTATATATATATATATATACAGTATATGCATACATACCTGTTTGTGTGCCGTGTATACATTCTATTTAATAAAAGTTCAAAATAATATCAATTTAGTTTTAAAAATCTCGCTCAATAGTTCAGAAGTATTCAAGTGAAGATTATATATCAACATATAATCATTATTTGTATCGGTAATTTAATCCATAATGATTAACTTGGACGTATATATAACCATTATTGCATGATATGTTTAAAGATGTGATAAAAAACACATATAAACATTCATATACAATGAAAGGGGGTTTTAAAGAGGTTAAAATTTCTGTTCACATATACGAGAGCACGTTTACATGGCCCATATCATTCAATAGAGTAGCAAAGGAACTTTTTTGAAAATTTTTTGGACATATAAATGTCACTCCCTTCAAACCCGTTTGTTTTTGGTCAAATCTACTATATCCAATGCCCGTTGAACACTGAGTTCAATAAACACGGAACAATGGTATGGAATCCCTTTGGAATATGGTATTCATGTGAACTGGCGGTTTTAGAAAACTATATGCACAAACAAACAATCACGTGTTTTTGTATCCATGCGTGGCGTCTTCCCTATGACAATAAAAACAAATAAACATGCAGATATGCACAAACGTAGACACACACATACATACATACATACATACATACATATATATATATATATATATATATGTGTGTGTGTGTGTGTGTGTATATATATATACACACACATATATATATATATATATATATGTATATATATATATATATATATATATGCGCGTGTGTGTGCGTGTGTGTCTGTGTGCGTTTGTGTGTGTGTGTGTGTCTGTGTGCGTTTGTGTGCGTGTTTGCGTATATATGTCTATGTGAGTCAATGTGTGTGCTTGTGTATAGGAGAGTGTCTCGGCGCGTAGGTATATATATGCACGCATGTAGGGATATTATTACCTTACACAGAAAGATCTTGGGTTTAATCCAAGAGTAAACATGAAACTTGGAGGCCTTTGCAATTAAACCTGAATGTAGATTTAATGAACTCGGGTAATATTTTGGTGGTTGATTTTAGTTGGCGATTACTATTACAAAGAATAGAATTTGGGTCGCAGCCTCGTTGCTAATTCCATTGGAAAAGGCAATGAGTCACTGTCAGCATTGTGTCGGAGAGTTACTTCAGTTGGCTCTCCGTGAACCGTGTTTATGAATTAGTGCTATGTACCACCAGCAACTTAACATAGATTAATTTCGTATATATGAAAACAAAAGGATTTTTCTATATATAAATATATATATATATATATATATATATATATATATATATATATAATTATATATATATAGTTTACTCAGGTATTTTATTTATGTTTTCATATGTCTAATGAGGAGGTTAGCCAGCTCTTGAGAGGAATTCATCTCGTGTAAATTTAAGATTTGTATGTAAATTACGTAAGACTTTCGTCATTAATTACATTATGTAAAGCTCGTTTATATTCTTATGAGGTATTGCGTCATGTTTAAGAGGAAATAAGAAATAATTTCGTCTGCCACGTGCTTTGGAAGATTCCCGAAAATCCTAGCTAGCTCAGAGAGAGCTGTCTTGCATTACGTCAGTACGCGTTTGAGAGAGTGATTTTTGGCAACCTTACGCCCTTGGGCCAACCTCTACACTTCCAGATATCGGACCTGGAATGTTCTGGAAGTAATTAAGTCTTGTAGAGACACCCTAGGGCTGCATAGCAGCAGTAGAAAAGCAGCCATCCTGTGAAAGAGCCAATGTCTCTCTCTCTCTCTCTCTCTCTCTCTCTCTCTCTCTCTCTCTCTCTATGACTGCCTGTAGTGTGTCCTCTCCTGAGTGATTTTCTGACCCAGTGTATAACATGTGTTAAAACGTTGACACAAATTGTCCAGGTGATTTTAAATCTATTGTGTATGGACGAGTGTTGGCATTGTGTAAAGATTAGTAATTGGCCCTGTAGTAAGGTGAAAGGTATTTGCATCGTGATCTGGTCTCTTAAATATTGCATTCAGATTTAATTTCAAGTGAAACAAGTGATTGTATAATTTTCATAAGTATTATTTCTTTTGTCTTAATCTAAGATTTATTCAGATTTAATATTTCAAGTCAAGTGATTATATAATTTTCAAATCATAAAATTTCTGTCTTAATCCAAGTTTTGTTCGAACTTAATATTTTGAGTGATTTATTTGTTTTATGCATGGAATCGAAGTAGGAAGTGGTTTTAAGTGAATGTGGGTAAATTATATATGACATTAGCTATTTTTTCATTCAGTTCCATGTATATGAATCTAAGTTATTTTAAAGACTTTTTTTTTTTCATTTTACGTAGTTTGGTTATGAAATCTTATGTTATATTGTTAACAGGTATGCTGTATAACACACACGAGGAATTGCATCATGTTTCCACAGGGTTAGAAGTTGTATCAAGGTTCTCGACTAGACTTATTCTCTTTTTTTAATGTTACATGAGGAGGTGGGTGGAGCTAGCTGAGAGTGTTGTCATTGCCACGCGACAATAGGACCATACTTCCTTTAACAACGTTGGCAACTCTGACGACCACTTTCAGAGTGTTTTGTTTGAAGTTTTCAGAATAAAGTAAGGCGCATATAATGGCCTATAACTACTTTCAAAAGGATGATCCAGACTGACATTCCGACAAAGCCGTCCGTCCGACAATCCTCTCACCACCATCTATCCAGCCACTAAGTGTTTTCGCTCAAACATGTAGAGTGCTTTCAAACATTGGTAAAATCTTGGTGTTTGATTCAAAAGATGTAAAGTGTATTTATGTAAGTACATTTCATATTGTAAAAATTTGTTTTTGTGATCAGCCCTGTGTGATTTGGTTAAAAAACTAATGCCTGTGTTTTTGCTTAACAGTTCTGTATCCTTGTATGGACTCAATATATATATATATATATATATATATGCATATATATACATAAATATATATATATATATATATATATCTATATATATATATATATATATATGTTTATATATATGTATATGCGTATATATATATATATATATATGTGTGTGTGTGTGTGTGTGTGTATGCATGTGTTTTTGTTTATGTATACATGCATATAAGCATCTAATTTCAAACTCCACATTTATCTTACTATCTCATAAACACGTGCGTATACAATATTGACATCCAAGGCATCGCCCCAATTTTGTTCAGCCTTCAAAAATGTTTAGCTGGTGGCAGTATAGCGGTCTTGCCTGAGTGTCCTGAAAGCCTTTGACAGGATATACTGCAGATGGCGTCCACCTCACAAATAATCTTTTACGACAGACAGGTTGTGACAAAACCCGACCATTGGGTGATCAACGTTTATACGTTAGTCTTTTTTTTTTACAAATCAATGATGTATTTTTTATGAGTTTACACGCACACGTAAGCACAAATACACACACGAATACACCACACACACACACACACACACATATATATATATATATATATATATATTTATATATATATATAAATATATATATATATATATATATATAAATTTATATATATATATATATATATATACAAATATATATATATATATATATATATGTATATATATAATATATATATGTTTATAGATGTTTATAAAGACATATATATATATATATATATATATGTGTGATTATATGTACACATACATGTGTGTATATATATATATATATATATATGCGTATGTGTTTATATATACACAAGCATGTATATATATATATATATATATATAAATATATATATATTTATATATGTGTGTGTTTATATGTACACATACATGTATATATATATATATATATATATATCTATATATATGCGTGTGTGTTTATATGTACACAAGCATGTATATATTAATTATATATATATATATATATATGTGTGTGTGTGTGTGTGTGTGTGTGTGTTTGTTTGTATGTGTGTATAAATACGTAAATATTTGTAAGTATTGCTCATCCCAGCCCTTAAATGAAGGTAAATAAAAACGAAAGTGAACCAAAATATGATATTCCATGATCAAAACGTCCCACAAAGAATCAAAATTTCATAGACATTTGTCTACAACACTTTCATTTCTTTCATTCTTTCTCCAAGATTTGGATAACTCTACAATACTACAAATCTTATTTCAATTATTTCCACATTTTCTATAAATTAGTTAGTTTTTAAAACATAGCCTCTCAACTAGACCCCATTAGCCTATCCATTTCAAGTTGAAAACACGTAGACTAGGATTTTCTTAATAATAATCACACAGCTCCATATAGGGCCTTATCTCTCAGAATAAGCTTTAGTTTCTTTTTGATTTTCGAAATTATAATAAATAACACACGTTTATATTTTAAATAATATTTGAAAATACCAAAATCTTTTGACAAGGAATCTATTCGAAAGGTAATAATTTCTGTAACACAAGATCTGAAGTCTGATTATTTGATAATTTCATTGTACATTTAATAAATCTTCAAGTAACACTTAGAGAATATTTCATGAAAGAATAGTTTGTAACAAAATACATATTATTTTATAAATATGCAGCTTTAAAAATATCACAATAATCTATTTTTCTTTAAGATTCTACATATAGCAAATATTAATAGGATTATTTAGACTTAAACTCGTATTTTAAAACTGATAAACGTTAATCG
>NC_090738.1:84583936-84593936 GCF_036898095.1 Palaemon carinicauda
ATCTTCAAACTTATTATGTTGCGGAGTCCTTGCAGTTTTTGTTAAGCCAAAAGTTAGAAAAGAATTTGGTTAGGCTTAGGGTGTTTTGAGTAATCTGGGATGCATGGGCATTTTGTTGCCAAAGAAAGAGAGATGAGGAGTAAGCCCTTTATTACATGTGTGGTCTGAAAAGAAAGAGCAGTGTGTGTGTGAAGATATATATATATATATATATATATATATATATATCTATATATATATATATATATATATATATGACTGATTTCAATAATTACAAAGGCATAACACTTAAATCACTTGTCATGATATACATAGTAAGCTTATTCTAAAGGACTGGAAAGAAAGATTGATGAAAAGCTGAGAGACGAACAAGCAGAATTTAGAAAAGGTAGAAGTTACACTGACCAAGTTTGCATTTTGAGACCTGTTGTATAGAAATTCGTAGAATAAAGAAATCTCCCTTAGATGGCATTTGTGGAATATGAAAAAGCATTTGATAGAGTGCACCAGCCAATTTCGTGGAAAGTCTTGCGTTATTATGGAATTCCTCCTAATTATGTAAATTTGATTAAGCCTGTTCATGAGCATAACCAGTGCAAAGTTAATGTTCATGGAGTCCTTATCCTCCTTGTGGATTTAGTAATGCGTAGAACAGCGAAAGAGGGTGGAGAAGGATTGGACTGGATTGGTGACAAGAATTTAGTAGACCTAGAGTATGCGGATGATGCTATCCTTGTTAGCCAAACACCACAGGATTTGCAATGCTTGCTTACCAGAATGCATGAAATATCACATGAGGTTGGGCTGAATATAAATGGAAGTAAGATAGAGATGATGAGAACGTAGTATGCAATGGAATATGAAATATCATTGGAAGGAGAAAGGATTAATGAGATAGAATCATTTAGGTATTTAGGAACTATGATCTCGAATACAGCGTCGCTGGAATTAGAGTTTACTGAAAGATTAAAAAATAACAAATCAGACAATGGCTAGGATAAGTAAAATTGGAAATGAAATCGCCAGAAATTACATATACGAATCAGACTTTACATTAGGTTAGTGAAATCGGTGTTACTCTATGGACAAGAGTCCTGGTATGATACTGAAACAATCTCCAATCAATTTAGTAGATTTGAGAACAAAGCCCTCAGAAGGATATTGGGAGTTAAATGGTAGGACCGGATTAGAAATAAAACAATAAGATAGATTATCACCAAGAAGATTAGTTAGCCAAACGTTTAACTGGGCTTCGCAAGGGACTAGAAGAGTTGGAAAACCAAGGCCTGTAGGGCTGAAGACTATGACGAGCGAGGTAGATGATGATAAATGGAGAAATACCGTATTCAATTAAAAGCTCAAGAGACGACTGGTGAAATCTAACCAAGGCCCCTTTACGTCAATAGGCGTAGGAGTAGATGATGATAATGATGATGATGATGATATATATATATATATATATATACATATACATATATATATATATATATATATATATATAATGATAGAGAGAGAGAGAGAGAGAGAGAGAGAGAGAGAGAGAGAGAGAGTAAGCCCGTTATTACAGTTGTGACCTGAATAGAGAGAGAGAGAGAGAGAGAGAGAGAGAGAGAGAGAGATATTGCATAACTTCACCTTATAATGATTGTAATAACAAGGATAAATGAATACCTGCGTAGAGAGAGAAGCAAGGAGAAACAAAAAGAGATAAGACAGTATCTTTTACATAATCGAAAACAAGTACCATGGTTTTCCATTCAGAGTAATTAACCACACGTGTTTCTGCAAGATCGTGCGTAGTAACGGTTTTGTTCCTTATCTTATTACTTGCTCTTCCCTGCATTTCTTAATAAACAAAACAGTATAAACCCGATAACTGTTTTTTAGTTTTGTTTGAATTTTGTAAAGTTCTTTACTCAAAAGTCCTGGAATTCAAGCTCGATGTCTTTTTAATAAATTTTTGTGGCATTCACCTCTCCTCTCAGTTACCACCAGAGCGTCCACCTCTCTCCCACCTTCCCTCATCACTGCTGTGTCTTACGATTTGATAATTCCGCCTCTCCGACACTGACTCTACTATCAAGTTCGTGATGCCAGAGTACATTTGATATATATTCGAAATGTATACTGAATTAAAAATGAAGTAGTTACTCAAAATTGTCCATAAAATATACACATCACAAATAGTGACACTTTTGAGTAATTGCTGCATTTTTCATTTATTATATAATTTGAGTATATATCAAATGTACGTTGGCATCAAGAAATTCTGTTTGGGTTTGTTATGTTGACGATGTCAGTTCCAGGTCGTTTAGTGAGGAAACCTGGCTAGCTTTTTTTTTTTTTTTTTTTTTTTTATAAATTCTATAGTTTTTTATCATTTTAATTTTTTTTTTCCCATGTGGCGAATTGTTTTAAATTATGAAAAAGTATTAGGGGAAAACAATAGCTTTTCCATAATCAACTCTGCGGCCTCCGCTGTCGGTAGCCTCTAGTTACAGATCAAATAATTCCCTCATTATCAACGCATATTACCGAAGGATAAAACAAAGAATTATTACATGATCTATCATTTTCTAATGAGAGAGAGAGAAGAGAGAGAGAGAGAGAGAGAGAGAGATGAGAGAGAGAGAGAGAGAACCAATAAGGATAACTACAAATGTACTAAATGAAAACTTCCGGTAGCTTACAGCACATTAGGGTTTATGTAAAACTGTATTAACTACAGTATACAGAAGTTTTTAATAATACTCTGTTATTTCTAAGTGCGCATGTGCTATTTTCATGAAAGACCTCTTTCTTCTGAACATCCCTCCTCCTTCTCCTCTTCTTTCCTATGTGGAGTCACCAAGACATTTGCCTCATCCTTCCAAGCCACAATGGAATAACAGACCGATTCTTCTTCTTTCTTGAAAGAAAAATGTCATAATGTCCTTTTTTTTTTTTTGCGATTCAGTCTCGGTACATTGTGTGCCTCCCTTCAACAATGAAGGATCAACGACCATGTTTGCGTGTCACTTTCTCACACAAGGGCTTCTCTCTCCTGAAGGAAATACTGTGGCTAAACTTCTTCATCTCCCCAGAACGTGCTTACTGTCAGGAGTCCAAGAAACACCGTAGTTTCTCACTTATCTACTGGAGGATTGGAGGAGAGGATTGTTGTGCTTGTAGTTTATATTTGCATGTTGCGGCTTCTGAAAACAGGATGATAATATTTCTTATCTGCAACTGACTGATAGTGCTGTTTATACTAATCGAAGGGAGCCTAGATATTTTTTTTTTTTTTTTTTCAGACCTTTACTCGTTGTTTCAATTTTTTTTTCTTTTAGTAATCCGCTATCTCACTGATCTATTATCGGTAATTTAACATTTAAAAATAAAAAAAAAGATATTTATAATAAAGTCTTTAAGGGATTATCTTCCTAGCTTTCATCTCTTCCCTACGGCTGTTCAAAGGACTGGAAAAATACAACACATTGTATAGTTTCTGTATCTGTGTATCTTTTTATGTATATGAGTGTATTCGGGTGTATAACAATGTGTTTTTACACTAGAACTTCGGCATATATTTGACTTTTCTCTAGCGTAAAGCAATTTTATAAAGGAGAGATGGAGATTGTGTGTTCACTTTCTGATTTATATGTGTTACGTTTCAGTGACAGTTCAATTAAGCCTGATTGAGAGAGAGAGAGAGAGAGGAGAGAGAGAGAGAGAGAGAGGAGAGAGAGAGAGAGAGAATCCATAAGTGAATTGTATATAAGATCGGTGCCTCAGCGGATGAGCAACTTCCGTATTATACACGTACTTCTACTATACTTCATTGCAAGCATCCGTACTTTATACGAGGCTATCAAACTCCCTCCGTTGATGGAAAAACGTACGTAAAAAATATGGAGAAAGTACGAGTATACGTAAGTAAATAATACGGAGGATGCTTATAATGTACATCTGGCATCGTAGAAAGTACGTGGGGCGGCCTCCATTTTATGTGGCTAGGTGTACCTTTATGTTGTATTGATAAACTAAACTAAATTTTGCTCTTCTTACTGGGGCGATTACCCTATAGAAAGGGGAATATTTAACAACATGTAAGACGAAGAAATGGTAATGAGCAAGACATGTAATGAGAATGATAGATACTAGATAGGACAGTAAGAATAACTGAATGGGTCCCTATAAATTGCGAAAGAAGCCCGAGAAGGAAGAGAAGCAGGACGCACGTTTAATGTTTCGAGGAGAAGGTAGGCGGAGGATAGTTGAGAGAGAGTGGTGTCACCATATACGTTGGAACTCGTCTGCTACTTTACTTGTTGGCAGCTTAGGCACCGAAAGCCTGCTAATCAAGCTTCCAGACCAGATGGATCGTGAATAATTAAGTCAATATGTATTAGGCACAGGAATACACACTACTCTTCGTCATTTTCAGATGACCAACTATAACAGATCTAGGACTTCGAAGGAAATGTGGTGACATGAAACTTCCGGAGTCTATAAAGCCTTGTGACCTGAGGGCATTAAGTTATTGATGGGGGAGACTATACGATTCTCATAAAATCTTAGTGGAATAAAAGTACTCTGCGATGGTGATATTTCAACAATAAACCCTATTTCATAATGCCGTAAAAATGGTGCTTTTAATGATAGTTTTTCTTTAATGGCAGATAGAAAAACTCATGGTGAATTCTTTGGGCTGATATTTCAATATGATATGAAGATAGGAGGATGCAGGTCTTATATTATATCCTTTAATATTTCAAGGGTTCTGTATTTACGTATCTATTATTCTTTCGTCCTTTTTCATATTAATGCTAAATGATATGTTAATTGGTACATTTAATTTTCTGAAGCTTATGAAATATCATTATTTGCGGGATTAGGGTTAAGATAAATGTAGTTTCAAAATCTGGACAATAGTAGTGATAAATGATAGTTTTTTTTTTTACCATGCAGCAAGAAAGATTCAACTCCTTTTCGATTGAGCTATGGTACTTTTGATTGACACATGTTCTGCAAACTTAATAGAATCTGTAACAAATAGCATATATATATATATATATATATATATAAATATTAAATATATAAATATATAAATATATAAATATATAAATATATAATATATATATATATATATATATATATCATATATATATATCTATATATATATCTATATATATGTATCTATCATATATATTTATATATATATATATAAGCCATATGATTAATCAGCTAATGTAAAAATCAGCAGAGTATGACAAACATCTATATATGGCATTCATATATAATGAGAAAGCTTTTGATTCTGTCGAAACATCAGGAGTTTTGACAGTCTAATAAGGGTCTTATGGAAACACGAGATTGACATACCTTACTTTATACAAAGGAGATAACACATATACAAACGTTGCGGGTATCAATGGGCATAAAATATAACAATGGGAAACATGCAATGGCAAGCTTAAGAAGGCTTTTCTGTTAGCAGTACCAGAGAGAGAGAGAGAGAGAGAGAGAGAGACGAGAGAGAGAGAGAGATACCAGTACAATGTGCGAGTGTAAGAAAAAGACATACAAGTGAAATAGGACGCAATCTCCTGGAGAGGTGAACTGTAAACGGATCATCTTGCAGGTGATACAGGTTTTAGGTGATCAATGAAAAACCCAGTTTTATTTACCACGAATCTTAATTAAAAATGCCTTCGGTTTGGAACAGATAACAAAAAAATGCCCGTGATAGGGGATATCAGTGGTGGCTTGCAAGTGTCGGTGGGGAAGACATGTGTTGTAGTATTTAAATCTTTCAGCATGAGTTGCTTCGTTGGGGGCTTGTAAGCTCTGGAAATTATCAGTGGAGGTTGCACACGGAAAAAAAAATCAGCAGATTATGCCAAGGGTCACCATAATCCATTTCAGCTGCTGAGACATCCAGACCGTCCTTAGGAGTGGTCCTTAATCCAAGGAGGACCTTGAAGCTGAGTAAACCAGTTGGAGTGATTGCTGCTGTGCATCAAAGCTACTTTGAGGGTGCGATGACATTGTTAAACCATTCCATTTGCAGCAAGGTTTTAGGCGTTTGTCTGATGTAGGGGAGATTCGCTAATAATATCCACAATTGAGAGGTGAAAGTAATGTAATATGCTCATGGATACCAAATCTCACTGTCCACCCTAAGAGTAAGGCAGAAGTACATGATGTGGATGTTTCATTTTGTATATGGTTTGGTTCAGGCCAACAAGTGGAACAGTCACTGATAATAAAAGATAACAGTATCTTTTTGATGTGGGTAGGGGGTCTATTACGTTGACGTGTATGAGCAAAATGATACTGAGGTTAAGGAAAGATACCTACTCCTGAATCCATGTGTAATTATACTTATAAAGTTTGGCATGAAGTACAGGCTCAAACCATTACCTAGCATCCTTAGTAATAACATGCCAAATAAATTTAGTCTTCAGTAGCTGTGCAGTAGATCTTGCGTGAGTGATGTGAGAGGCCAGGGATTAAATCAAACACCTGTTGGCGCATGGGAGCAAGTATTCACGTCCGTGGTCAGCAGTAATAACGTTACAGAGGACTGTGGCGTTTGAGTCGTCGAGGGCGACATCTTTCCGATGGAAGGATATGTAAAATGTCCTGAAGGATTGGTACTTTGCATCTTTTTGTTGGGTTTCTATCAAGTCATTATAATCCAATTCCAGATGGATGGCGACCAACGTGTTTCTTAACAGGGCATTGGCAACGGGATAAATTTTCCCAGGGACGTGTTGAAGGGTGCAATTGTATTCAGTTAGAGATGATAGATACCGACATTGAAGTGCCGACCAGGCATTGCACTGACGAGTGAATGCGTGCACCAGGGGCATGTGGTCTACATGAAGGATGACGGTGTACCCTCTAAGAAGTGGCAAAAGCAACGGTCAGCAAAAGGTACCACCAGTAATTCATGGTTGGAGGTAGGATTCCGCCTTGGACAGTTTTTTACTGAAGAAGAACGATGGGCAGGGCAAGTCCTTGACCACTTGCTCAACTACTGCACCAATAGCGCGGTCACTGGCGTAGGTGGAGGGAATGAGAGGGGTATGTGGAAGAGAAAAAGTAAGAGCAAGAGCAGTTGATAGAATATTCTTTGTTTTGCAAAATTCGTTTCCTGAAGGTGACTGTACTTGAGGTCTTTTGGTTTTCTGTTGTAAGAAGCGCATAAAGGGCAAGAGTGGTGGCGAAGTCTTGCAAGAACTGGTGATAATAGAATATCATGCCCGAGAATTCTTGCAGTGCTTTGGTAATCGAGGGAATGGGGTAGTTCTTAACGGCTGTTACCTTATCAAAGAGTGGGTGGACGCCTTCATGAGTAGCCACCATCACAAGCAATGGCCTACTTACTTTTTGGCCATTGACAGCCGTCCGCATATTTCTTCGAAGCAGCCCAAAACTGGAATGGTAGTAGCATAACTGAGGAAATCAGTAAGTGGCTGTAGAGGCTGTTGGTTGGGGTTTGAGCAAAGGGTGGCATATGTGGGAGGTGGACGGCTTTATCGCAGCTCCAGCCGTCACGGGCGGCGGGCGTCTGTGTCCTACCAATGAAGTTTTGAGGGTGGTGAGGGCGCGTCGACTTTGATCAAACACTTTCTTCCACGGATATCAATTTCAGAGATGGTGGCGCATACAAATCTGGGTAGATCTTTTACCCAATGGGCACAAAGAATAACTTTCTGAGAAGAGCCTTCTGAGCAGGTTGCAGGCAAGCAATACAAGTAATTTTCCCTAAGGGTGAGCATAGCCTTTTGTTCCCCCAACATTTGGTAAGTGAGCTGAAAACACTTGGTTATATAGGTGGCTGGAGATGGTGAGTACTGTTCCAGAGGGAATGTTTTTCAAGGCATCATACTTTGAGGTGTCTCCTTATTCGCAAACCCATTATAAGATTTCTTGGAAAATTTTATACGGGATTGCCTCTAGGACATAGTCTGCTTTGCGGTTTGAGCGAGTCATGCCCTTGATATGAAACGAAACTTCTGCACGCTTCTCTACTGGCAAAGGGTGGCAGTTTCATTGACACGGTGTGGATAAAATTGGTTCCTTGAGTGGCATAGTAAAACAGTAAGGCACTGCGCAGTGGTGAGCGAGAAGGTGAGTGGGCATCAGTCACTCCATTAGCAACCAAACTTGCAGGCTAATAAAGTTTGAGGGTAACCGTGGCATTAATCTTCAACAATGGGAAACATGCAATGATAAGCTTGAATAGTATTTTCTTTTGTTAGTGCAAGAGAGAGAGAGAGAGAGAGAGAGAGAGAAGAGAGAGAGAGAGAGGAGAGAGAGAGAGAGAGAGAGAGAGAGAGAGAGAGAGCATTACATTGTATAAGCGAGTTTGAAATACATTACACATTACACTATCATGAAAGCCCTTCAAAGACGAGGAATAGATGAATCTTATGTTAAAACACTTGGAGATATCTATACAGGAAGTACAGCCATCCTAAAACTACATAAAGATAGTGAGAAAAATTTCCATCGAGAAAGGAGTTAGACAGAGGAGACCCCCATCTCTCCTAAATTATTCATAGCATACCTATATGTTTTTAAAAATTTAGACTTGGAAAATGTAAGATTTGACATTAACGAGGAAAAACCTTAACAACTTGAGATTTTCGGATGATATAATTCGTATTAGTGAATCATGGGAGGACTTGCGAAAATTATAGAAGATTTCAGTAGAGATAGCAGAAATGGAAGTAGGGCAAAGTGAACATAAGTAAAACTAAAAAAAATTATATATATATATATATATATATATATATATGTATATATATTTATATATATATATATATATACATATATATATAATATATATATATATGTATATATATGTATATATATATATATAATATTATATATATATATATATATATGTGAGTGTATATATATATATATATATATATATATTTATATATTGTATATATATATATATATATATACACATATATATATACAGTATATATATATATATATATATGTGTGTGTGTGTGTGTGTGTGTAAATATATTTTATAAGTATATATATATATATATATATATATTATTATTATTATTATTACTATCCAAGCTACAACCCTAATTGGAAAAGCAAAATGCTATAAGCCCAGGGGCTCCAATAGGGAAAAATAGCCCAGTGAGGAAATGAAATAAGGAAATAAATAACTGAAGAGAACAAATTAACAGTAAATCATTCTAAAAAAAAGTAACAACGTCATAACAGATATGTCATATATAAACTATGAACAACTTCAAAAACAAATATGTCATATATAAACTATAAAAAGACTCATGTCCGCCTGGTCAACAAAAAAGCATTTGCTCCAACTTTGAACTTTTGAAGTTCTACTGATTCAACAACCCGATTAGGAAGATCATTCCACAACTTGGTAACAGCTGGAATAAAACTTCTAGAGTACTGCGTGGTATTGAGTCTTATGATGGAAAAGGCCTGGCTATTAGAATTAACTGCCTGCCTAGTATTACGAACAGGATAGAATTGTCCAGGGAGATCTGAATGTAAAGGATGGTCAGAGTTATGAAAAATCTTATGCAACATGCATAATGAACTCATTGAACGACGGTGCCAGAGATTAATATCTAGATCAGGAATAAGAAATTTAATAGACCGTAAGTTTCTGTCCAAAAAATTAAGATGAGAATCAGCAGCTGAAGACCAGACAGGAGAACAATACTCAAAACAAGGTAGAATAAAAGAATTAAAATACTTCTTCAGAATAGATTGATCACCGAATATCTTAAGAGACTTTTCTCAATAAGCCAATTTTTTGTGCAATTGAAGAAGACACAGACCTTATATGTTTCTCAAAAGTAAATTTGCTGTCGAGAATCACACCTAAAATTTTGAAAGAGTCATACAAATTTAAAGAAACATTATCAATACTGAGATCCGGATGTTGAGGAGCCACCGTCCTTGACCTACTTACAATCATACTTTGAGTTTTGTTAGGATTCAA
>NC_090738.1:84606436-84607882 GCF_036898095.1 Palaemon carinicauda
TAATCTACAAACCATGTGTTATCTCCTCGCACTTACATCCTTTGTTGTTTTTCGATATAAAAGCCCAATATAGGCAACTGCCATTTAATGTGGTGGGTTGTGGAACATCATCACACTCATTGTCACTACTTGACATCGTATCGTGTATTAACAATTCCTAAATATAACCAATAAACTTAAAAAAAAAAAGAAAAAAAAAAACATAAAGGAAGCTCTTTGGTTTAAACCAAGGTGAGGTTTAAACTTGACACGCTCGCAGCAGATCACCAGATGTAATTTGACTCGAACAATGCTGAAAACCGATTCGTTCACCAGCATTAAAATTTTCCGCAAAATATTCTTTTCAAAATACATAACTACAGAGTTTTTCTCATTTTATAACAAAAATATGATTTTAATATTCATGTAGTAACATAATTTGATCATGGTGAAGTACCTAATAATAAAAAAAAACAATGATGTAAAATATTTACATCATTTATCTTCCATTTCTCCGATTTTACTCCCACTTACTGTCTCACTTTGTGAAAAAAAATAAGCCATTTGGTGTAATAATAATAATAATAATAATAATAATAATAATAATAATAATAATAATAATAATAATAATAATAATAATAATAATAATAATAAATTTCAAGACGTAACCTTTCTTGAGTGTGTTGTTCTTTCCTTACCAACCATTTTCCAAAACGACCTCTTTAAAAAATGAATGCAATTATATAATTTGAAGAAATGTAGTTTTTATGACTATGACCATATTTCCTCACCCAATAGTTTAAAATCTTTATACGGTATCACTCAATTTACTAATCAATTTAGGTCCTATTAAAAAAATTATAGACTAAGATTATATTCACTTGCTGACATTTTGATATAGCAATGTTATTCTGTACAAATACCGTTTATAAATAATGGAAAATCTTAGAATTATTTACTACAATAGCTATTTTAAACCTTTACCATAACAAAACACATATTAATTTTGTTAAAGAGTACAAGTAATGGACAGATATTGCATTATCAGCTAGTCTTGTTTTATCATGTTATGTAAATATTTATCTAAATGACTAATGTTAGTATATGCAAATGTTGAATTATAAAAAGCGCCTGGAAAACCAATATTAAAGTATATATGTTTATATTATACATATGTATTTGCAAAAAATTACTTTATCAACTGTGTATTTTCCTAATAAAAGTAAAAAGAAAAAGTAATGACCAGTAATTAAAGAGTATTTGAAAAAAAAAAAACCCAGTTGTAAATCATTAAATAAGAGCTCATTTTATCTACACTACAACTGCAGGCCTAAAATCATATATAATTCACCCATCGGTTATATGTTTAATTACAGTGTTAAAAAATTTGCATTAAAAAACAGTAGAAATCCTGGAATAAATGTTGCCAAGCATTTACCGTTTAAAAAACGGATATATTGACGTGAA
>NC_090738.1:84608382-84615882 GCF_036898095.1 Palaemon carinicauda
TCACCGCATGAAGCATTGTATGGTACCCCAGTTAGAACACCTTTCCATGTATTAACGCCTACAACTAATCTATCAAATCCTTTAAAAGAATGTATAAATGCAAGTATAAGTCGATATGATATCCTTCGAAAGAATTTAGAAGAATCACAAATCATAATGAAAAGGAATCATGATAAAATAGCGAAACCAACTAAAACATATAACGTGGGTGATAACATCTATATTCAAATCAATGTCAGAAAAGGGCTTAACTATAAACTAACACCTAAGTTTGAAGGCCCATTTAACATTTTGGAAACATTAACGGCCAATAGGTTTAGAATTCAAAACGTAGCCCAACCCATGGATGAGAGAATAGTACCATTGTCTCACATAAGAAATTAAAAAGAAAAGAGAGGAAAAGAAGTGAGGAAAAATTTTATTTTGTGACTAAAAGTTTTCTTTTTAATACAGGAGTAATTACATATATTTTTTCTTGTTACAGGTTTCCAAGATGAATTTTTTGTTGTTGGGAGTGATATTGTTCGCTCAGACATTTTTCTCGTATGGGATGAGTTCTAGGACTAAGAATATATATTTTAAATATGGCAATATAGTTGAAAGACAAGAAGACATTTTTATTACATCAACCAACGTAATTGTCGAAGTGCATATGCAAGCAATTTTTCTTCAAGAGAATGATGTCACTAGCTTAAGAACCGCCATTTCAAGGTTTTCTGCATCATTGGATGAGTTGCATAGGAGACATTTTCATTTGACTACTAAGAGTTTGCTTGGATCAACATTAAAAGTTGCAGAGATGCTATCTGATGACTTGAAAAATAAGACTGGCGAGACAGGATCTTTGGCTTATGACCTTTTGATGTGGACTGTAGGACATGAACATAAAGAAAGACGGAATCCGTTCATTTATGCTGCATTAAGCATCTTTGGGTCTGTTGCAAGTTTAGGTTTAGGACTTTCCAATCGTCTTAAAATTAGTAATCAAAATAAAAAAATTGAGTTCTTGACTCATAAAGATGAATTGATTATGTCAGAACTAAGGGATCAGTTAGCTTCAATCAATAAAATTATGGATTTGTTAAATGAACATTCAGATAATATCGTTCAAATTATGGAAGTACAGGATTTGTTGGCAACATTAACGTATTATGATTCAAAGTTAGATCACATACATAACAGAATTGCACATTTCATTGAGAAATCCAAGGATTATGTAGAAGCTATCACGTTAGCAACTAAAGGTGTATTGTCGCCCCATTTGTTGCCTATACGTTACTTAAAATTAGTTCTGGAGAACGGAAGGGATAAACTAGGCTATGTTCCTTTGTTAGACGAACATAGGTTAGAATTTTATTACAGCCTAATTACAGTAAACGTAGATAATAACAAGATTAGGATTACAATTCCCTTTGATTCTTCTGATGCCTGGCAATCTTACAGGATATCACCATTTCCGACTTTCATGACGAATCACTCAAATCCAGTAATATCCAGTTTGACAGGACACGTATTGATTTCCCCAGACAAGGAAACATATACGGTCATTAAAGACTTAAATCAATTAACTCACTGTTCAGACGCAATGGATAGAAAAATATGTACAGCTGACTCATTTGAATTCCGTAAAAACTTAATGGATTCATGCGAGTTAGGTATAGTGCTAGACGGTGCTCTCTCCCATACAAGTGAAAATTGTCTGGATAAGCTTTATCCCTTTGACAATAAGGAATTCAATTGCAGACTAAATAATGGCTCGTGGATACGATACGACAAGGACGGCTTCAATGTATCATGCCCTGACGGATCCACATCCTTCAACCACATCTTCGTCGCAGCAGATGGCTGTATCGGGACTTCCCCGAATTCCATGGTGACTGGTCCACGGACAATCATCAGAGAACGAGCTTACTTCGCGAACTTCACGTGGACCTCTACAATGCCCGCACTTCCTCTCCCCTACAACGGAAGTGTGGCAAAGCGGTTGATGAAACTTACCGAAAAGGACCACCTGTCACCGACTTACAAAGAGATTCTTCACCCTATATTACTGGCTAGTTTGTGTGTAATGGTGATAATTTTTATCGCCGTGAACATCCTTGTTTGCCGTAGGTTACGGCACAGCAAGCAGCTACAAAGGAACGGGTTGAATAGCCCTGACAATACCCCCTACCTGATCCAGTTCAAAGCTGTATGAGTGGCCACCTCATTCGCTAAGGGAGTAATTTGTCAGGAAGATGTTTGTATGAAAAGCTGATTAGTACGCTAGTAATATGTAATTAAAGAAATTCTCTACATTTGCATTGTTAAAAATACATTTAAAATAACATTTAAAAAAATAAATAAAATAAAAAGGATATAAATCATTTTTCTCTCGGCATCTAATAAAAGTATATAAGCCGGAATGTTAAAAAAGAAAAGAGAAAAAAAAAATATAATAAGATATATAACAGAATCTATGGGCATCTAATAAAATGTATCAGCCCTATATATAAATATATATATATATATATATATATATATATGTACGAAACCGTGGTACGTGTACGTACCAGGAATTTTCGTATTTGTGCACTAAAAATTGAGTATCTTGTTTCTGACAAAGGTAACAATTATTCTTTTATCAAGTTACCGAATCATTTGTAAGTCAGAATTTATTTTGTTTTTTGGTACCATGTAATCATTTGCTAGCAATGTACCATATATATGATCTTGGTTTTATCATGCATTTTTCTTTTTGCTTTGGTAATATCTTTTTTGTATGCATTATTGTTATTATTTTTTGATGTGCCTATTTGGACATTCATCCTCAGTTGGTTATAGCTAATGTTAAACAAAGAATAATACGTATGTCCAGTCACACCTAATAACCATGTTTCGGCTTGTTGTTAAATTTTTGTAAAAAAAAAAAAAATTGAGATAGCTGGCCGAGCTAATGTAATGATTAAAATAGTTAATATTACATGTTTAAAACAAATGACGTAATATGTCATGTTGGTTGGAAGAGCTAACCGTGAGATTTGCTGTAGTCATTCAAATTGTAAGCAGGATGTATAATGCTAAGTTGACATTCTTTCTTAACGTCAACACATTATCTCTTCGTGTGAAAGTTTGTGACGTCACCAGATGCAGGTGTCTTCCGATTCCGTCACTTGGCTAAATTAAAGCAAGCATACGATATTTGTGATATCGGTAATTTGTTCAGTTCATATCTAAACTTCACCAGAATTGGTCATGTGGACCAACACAGCTTCCTCCAGTGATGGAGATGTTTAACTCTGTTGTTTATTCACAATAAAACTTAAAAACCATTAAGATGTATTCAGTAAACCATTTAAATGCATCTGAAAACAACTCATACTCAAATGTGTGCTTAAGACAGTAGCACACCAATATATATATATATATATATATATGTATATATATATATATATATATATACAGCATATGTATCTATATAAATATTTATAAATATATATATATATATATATATACGCACATACACATACACACACGCACACACACACACGAATATATATATATATATATATATATTTAATTATATATTTTATATATATGTACACACACACGTATATATATATATATATATACATTTATTTATTTATTTATTTATCTATTTTATATATATGTACATATATATATATATATATATGTATATATATATATGTATATATATATATATATATATATGTATATATATATGTATATATATATATATATATATGTGTGTGTGTGTGTGTGTGTATGTGTGTGTGCGTATGTATATATTCATACAGTATATATATATATATATATATATAGGTATATATATTTATTTATCTATTTTATATATATGTACATATATATATATATATATATATTTGCGTGCGTGCATGTTTGTTTGTAAACACACACACACACATATATATAAATATATATATATATATATATATGTGTGTGTGTGTGTGTGTATGTGTGTGCGTATGTATATATATATATATATATATACAGATAAATATCAACACAATATTGTTCAAAAATAGAAATAAATTTCTACCTCATACTTGGGATCGAATGCTGGCCCCATCTGATGAAAGACCAGGTCGCTTCCAACCATGGCACGAGAAGTCATAAAAGAAGTCGGAACCTAACTGCTGATCTGCAGTTCAGGATTTACCTGGCGAGACATCAGTCTCCTACCAGGCTGATTTCCTTCGTGATATGCAATAAATTTAGTGATGCATATTTAGATTAATAAATTCATTATAATGAGAATAGACTGGCAAAAAGGTGTAATTATGCCTCACTGGTGAGATTAATTAGGAGATCCGGATATTGCTCCCTATAATTGACCGAAATATTGAAGGTTTATTGGAAATGAATCGAGACCGATATTGCCGTCTGATTAGGTTTTTAAGTAATGAAGTTTTAGATATGCAGTTTTATGAGAATTATAATCGAATATCGCCAAAAAAAAAAAAAAAATCCCAATAGGTACATTTTCTGATAAAAAGCCGTAAAAAAAAAAAAAAAAAACGGAAATCAATGGCAGTTCCCCAAATATTACGCCACGTAAAATTCTATAGGGCCTGCCCTGCTAATCCAGGAAAAAAACTCCTACCTAAATGCCGGAAGAGCACAATAAAGTATTTATTTTCTTTCACATAATTTTATTAAGTAACTGCTAATGGAAATATTCAGCAGGAAGCAATGGGCGTGTAAATTAAAATTCAAATAGTCGTATTCTGGTCATATTTGAAATTGGTTGATTATATATGCCATGATTGGTGTATCCACATCACCCTGAAAGACATAATGAATGGAGTATATTGTAATTAAAAATTATATGGAATTCTTTTTATTCCAGAAATTGTGCAAAATTATTTTTTTTTTTTATATTTCTTTGGAAAAGCACACATAGTAGAGTATAAAACACCTTCGATCATATGTTGTATACATAGAGGGTAAATGATTTCTTATTCATTCAATAGTGCAGCACAAAAAGGACTATTTTCTTAAACAGCACATTTAGTAGTGTAGAATTAAAGCAAACCCCTTCGATTATACATAGTATTCATAATGAATATATAGTGTTTTTTTTTATCAACAAGCCTTTTTTGTTTTAATTTCTTTAAAATAAGACATATAATAGTGTAAAAAAAATGGAGAAGAAAATCTCTTCGATTAACGTATACACGAATGAATTCTAATCCATTTATAATTAATTCATGATAACTGTGCAATAGATCAATGAAACCATACAATCCAACGTCGAAAAACTAGAATAACTATTACAAATGCTATCAAACACAAGTTGAGCTTTTCAATTAGGGAAAGAACCAGCACGAACAGAAAAAATTGTCTCTGTCACGAGACACTTTTTTTTTTTTCTCTCTATCTCTTGGTATTGAGGTAGGATTCCCAGAAATACGAAAGCCTTAATATCTTACCGTTGAATATTGATCTTGAATGTAAAACACGAAATGGATATTCGAAGAATAGATTGTATGTTTGTATAACAAATGTGTGCCATGAAGGATAACAAATTATTTTTTTTTTTCAAGTGACCCTGTTTTTTTTATGTTTTTTTTTTTTTTTTTAACAGTGATATCTTCAAAATAATCTTCATTTTGAAATAAAATATATAGATCAGCTGAGAGTCAGACTTATGTTAATGACTGATCTGAAGGGAAATGAAACATAAATCTATTTATATGGTATTTGGAAATATATTTACAAGTGTAATCAAATTAAAGTTCATATATGCACAGACACAAATACAAATACACCCACACGAACTCACACACATACACATATTGTATATATATATATATATATATATGTATATATATGTATATTTATATATATGTATATATATACATATATATATATATATATATATATATAAATATATATATGCTATATATATATATATATATATATACATACATACATACATATATATATATATATATATATGTGTGTGTGTGTGTGTGTGTGTTTCTGTGTGTCTGTGTATATTATCCGAAATCAGAACACAACATCTTTGCTAATTAACACACCTTGATTCAGGCTTCATGATAAAACTCAAGGTGTGCTAGGTCAGTTTCATCTAATGTATGGTGCCGACAACTGTATTGTACATTACCATATAACCTTCGACGAGGGACATATGATAAATCTCTCCAAACTCAAATTACGATAAACAGTTCAGAGTGATAGAGAATATGCTTAAATTTTCCTGCAAGATATATAACTCTAACAGAGGATAGTGGAAGGTCGTGATACAGAATATGAAAATATATTGTCTAGTTGGGATTTTTTTATTTTTTTCCATAAAACTACATGTCATAACTAGAGTGTACTTTACCTTAACTGATTTTTTTTTCTTATTGATACTTCATTTACATATTAGTGGATATCATATTGCATTATTCTAGCTAACAAACGTACTCCTATTACAATAATAATTAAAACCTGTGTTTGCGAAACCATGATTGTATATTTACGGTTTTGAAAATGCTTAGTATTTATATTTCAAAATGGTTTCTTTAATGTTACACCATTAATGAAACTGAAGCCTGGAAGTGAAAAAAATAATGCAAAATATTATATATTTTTCCCTAAAAAAAAATATTGGTCACAAACAAATAATTATTAACCACAACGCTAACAACCTCAACAACAACAACAATAACACGGTAGTTGTACCTTTATCAGACGACAAAGTTCCCGAGGAACACCATCCTCGAAAAATCTTATTACTTAACGTCCTCGTTCGTTCCCTATTTCTTTTTTTGATTCATAATTACTGGAAGTTATTGGCTATTATCTCCTTCCCTGCCCTTCTTCTGTTTCATTTAACAGCTGATTTGCACAGAAGGTAAACATGATATGGGGACGTTTTTTGTCGTATCTTATATTTCCTTTTTCCATTTCTTTTTTTTTTTTCAATACCCTTTTTCAGTTCTTCATTTACGGTTATTTTCTCTCCCGTCTCCAGATTTTTTCCTTCTGGCAAGCTTATCATCAGTGTGTAGATCGATAAGTAAATAGATAAACACACACAAATAGGTAAACGTAAAAAAGAAAGAAAATGATAAAATTAGGTATTTATGTGTGTTTTTATCATTCTTTTTGTGTATCTGTATATGCAGAAATGTATACAATCATATACAGTATACTTATGGTGTGCATAAAGATTTGGGTGAAATAGTAATGTATCAAGTAGTTAATAATGTAGTTTGTGAAAAAGAAATAATAAACGTCAACCAACAAAAAATTTGGAAAAGCCCAGGGGCTCCAACTGGGAAAATAGCTCAGTGAGGAAAGGAAACAAAACAAATTAAAATATTTTAAGAAGAGCAACAAGATTGAAATAGATATCTCCTATAAAAACTATAAAAAACTTTAACAGAAAAGAGGAAGAGAAATAAGATAGAATAGTATGCCAAGTGTACGATGAAGCAAGAGAACTCTAACCCAAAAGACAGTGGAAGA
>NC_090738.1:84620882-84628382 GCF_036898095.1 Palaemon carinicauda
GGAATATCCACAATTACCAAGTCCTGGAGACTTTGGGTGGATATTGGATAAATCCCTATTACAATTGATTGTGAAATGGGTGAAATTGTCTCAAACTAGTTGAGCTTACCGTGAAATTATCAAATGCGACTGCACAAAAGGTCGCTGCAAATGTAAAGATGGGGGTCTTACCTGCACAATTCTTTGGAAATTTGGAGGATGTGAATAAATAATTGCACAGAATGGTATATAAACTACATAAAACACTGCATAATATCATCGCTGTTAGGATTCTTCAGTCAAGGTTATTCAGGATATTGCAACCTTGTGTATAGTCAGTGTATTGCTGTATGTTGTAGGCAGCGATACACTCTCTCTCTCTCTCTCTCTCTCTCTCTCTCTCTCTCTCTCTCTCTCATAACTTAATAATCTCATACAAAAGCTTACGCAAATAACAATGGTAAATTTGAATTGTTTCTTTATGGTACAAGTTTGATTTAAAGTGTTTTTGTATTACATAATTCTACAACTTTCATAATGTTTTCTTGTATAAAATTACAGATTTTGTGCCTCATTATTATTCCATATGACAAATATTACTGCACTGTTAAAAAAACCGTAATATTGATCGGAAAATCTCCATAAAAATATTGTTCTCAGCCGTATCTCAGTAAAAGACAGGCGACCGCAATTTTACCCTACTTTGTTATTATCTTTCACGGGTTGGTGACCGTAATATCACTCCTTCACGTCAATATATCCGTTTTTTAAACGGTAAATGCTTGGCAACATTTATTCCAGGATTTCTACTGTTTTTTAATGCAAATTTTTTAACACTGTAATTAAACATATAAGCGATGGGTGAATTATATATGATTTTAGGTCTGCAGTTGTAGTGTAGATAAAATGAGCTCTTATTTAATGATTTACAACTGGTTTTTTTTTTTTTTTCAAATACTCCTTAATTACTGGTCATTACTTTTTCTTTTTACTTTTATTAGGAAAATATACAGTTGATAAAGTAATTTTTGCAAATACATATGTATAATATAAACATATATACTTTAATATTGGTTTTCCAGGCGCTTTTCATAATTCAACATTTGCATATACTAACATTAGTCATTTAGATAAATATTTACATAATATGATAAAACAAGACTAGCTGATAATGCAATATCTGTCCATTACTTGTACTCTTTAACAAAATTAATATATGTTTTGTTATGGTAAAGTTTTAAAATAGCTATTGTAGTAAATAATTCTAAGATTTTCCATTATTTATAAATGGTATTTGTACAGAATAACATTGCTATATCAAATGTCAGCAAGTGAATATAATCTTAGTCTATAATTTTTTTAATAGGACCTAAATTGATTAGTAAATTGAGTGATACCGTATAAAGATTTTAAACTATTGGGTGAGGAATATGGTCATAGTCATAAAAACTACATTTCTTCAAATTATATAATTGCATTCATTTTTAAAGAGGTCGTTTTGGAAAATGGTTGGTAAGGAAAGAACAACACACTCAAGAAAGGTTACGTCTTGAAATTATAATATTATTATTATTATTATTATTATTATTACACCAAATGGCTTCTTTTTTTCACAAAGTGAGACAGTAAGTGGGAGTAAAATCCGAGAAATGGAAGATATTTGAAATCGTGCATATGATTTTTAACCTTGTGGATCGCCGAGCCTCTGAATTGGAGCTTCACGTCTCACTAACCACTCGTTAAACTAAATCGGCTATCAGGTGAAGCAAGGATGCTATTCAGTAGCATGAACATAAATATTTTACATCATTGTTTTTTTATTAGGTACTTCACCATGATCAAATTATGTTACTACATGAATATTAAAATCATATTTTGGTTGAAAATGAGAAAAACTCTGTAGTTAGGTATTTTGAAAAGAATATTTTGCAGAAAATTTTAATGCTGGTGAACGAATCGGTTTTCAGCATTGTTCGAGTCAGTTTACATCTGGTGATCTGCTGCGAGCGTGTCAAGTTTAAACCTCACCTTGGTTTAAACCAAAGAGCTTCCTTTATGTTTTTTTTTTTCTCTTTTTGTAAGTTTATTGGTTATATTTAGGAATTGTTAATACACGATACGATGTCAAGTAGTGACAATGAGTGTGATGATGTTCCACAACCCACCACATTAAATGGCAGTTGCCTATATTGGGCTTTTATATCGAAAAACAACAAAGGATGTAAGTGCGAGGAGATAACACATGGTTTGTAGATTACGTATTCTTCAGGTTCTAATTACGAGTCCGATATTGTTGATGAAAATATCGATCCAGATTACAGTTTTCTATGTGAAAGTGCTGAAGCAACCCAAGACACCGACAGCTCAGCGGTGTAATTGAAAACTTTACCGGCTCTTCACTTCCCGGCTGAACGTAAGTGTTACCACTCTGTTTGCATGCTGTAAAAATATTATTATTACTCTTGGTACTTTCCATGTTAGTTTTAATACCATGAATTGATTTTATTATTATTTTCAAGATAATTTTCTAGTTCGTGTCCTTATGTGCATTAATAAGGGTCAACAATAATGTACTTTTTATCAACTTTAGCATTGCGCTTCATCTCTTGGGCAATCAATTATGCCATTAATCGCGTACCATATGATCAATCATACCGTCATCCTTGTTCTTGGTTGTTCTAGGGGAATGGTAACGCCTCTGCCTGGTGTTTGCCAGACAGGGGTTCGAGTCCCGCTCAGACTCGTTATTATTATTATTATTATTACTATCCAAGCTACATCCCTAATTGGAAAAGCAAAATGCTATAAGCCCAGGGGCTCCAATAGGGAAAAATAGCCCAGTGAGGAAAGGAAATAAGGAAATAAATAACTGAAGAGAACAAATTAACAGTAAATCATTCTAAAAAAAGTAACAACGTCATAACAGATATGTCATATATAAACTATGAACAACTTCAAAAACAAATATGTCATATATAAACTATAAAAAGACTCATGTCCGCCTGGTCAACAAAAAAGCATTTGCTCCAACTTTGAACTTTTGAAGTTCTACTGATTCAACAACCCGATTAGGAAGATCATTCCACAACTTGGTAACAGCTGGAATAAAACTTCTAGAGTACTGCGTGGTATTGAGTCTTATGATGGAAAAGGCCTGGCTATTAGAATTAACTGCCAGCCTAGTATTACGAACAGGATAGAATTGTCCAGGGAGATCTGAATGTAAAGGATGGTCAGAGTTATGAAAAATCTTATGCAACATGCATAATGAACTAATTGAACGACGGTGCCAGATATTAATATCTAGATCAGGAATAAGAAATTTAATAGACCGTAAGTTTCTGTAAGTTTCTGTCCAACAAATTAATATGAGAATCAGCAGCTGAAGACCAGACAGAGAACAATACTCAAAACAAGGTAGAATAAAAGAATTAAAACACTTCTTCAGAATAGATTGATCACCGAATATCTTAAGAGACTTTCTCAATAAGCCAATTTTTTGTGCAATTGAAGAAGACACAGACCTTATATGTTTCTCAAAAGTAAATTTGCTGTCGAGAATCACACCTAAAATTTTGAAAGAGTCATACAAATTTAAAGAAACATTATCAATACTGAGATCCGGATGTTGAGGAGCCACCGTCCTTGACCTACTTACAATCATACTTTGAGTTTTGTTAGGATTCAACTTCATACCCCATAACTTGCACCATGCACTAATTTTAGCTAGATCTCTATTAAGGGATTCACCAACCCCAGGTCTACATTCAGGGGATGGAATTGATGCAAAGAGAGTAGCATCATCTGCATATGCAACAAGCTTATACCTTTTAACATAGTGTCTGCAACCTTACCATCCTTGTGAGCTAAGGTTGGGGGTTTAGGGGGAGCCTATAGTTCTATCTGCTGAGTCATCAGCAGCCATTGCCTGGCCCTCCCTGGTCCTAGCTTGGGTGGAGAGGGGGCTTGGGCGCTGATCATGTCTCTCGGCATTGTCCTGCTTGGTAGGGCAATGTCACTGTCCCTTGCCTCTGCCATTCATGAGTGACCTTTAAACATTTAAAACCTGAAGCAAATTTTATTGGTCTGACTACATTATTTAGTGCTTGTGTCACCAATCTTGCGATGTATCATGCAATCAATCGTGTATCATTCGGCTAACTATACCATCAATCGTGTGTTTGATCATTCTAGTGGACTGAAAGATTCATATAAATCTAACCTGATAAAAATTACAAAGCTCTGACTAAGTTATTTATCTAATTCTATCATTTATCTTGGAATCGATCATACCATCAATCGTGCCAATCACTTGGTCAATCATAAATGTGCTTGGCTTATGCTTAGTCACTGGTGCGATATTAAAGCGTCAAAAAAAAAGAAGTAAAAGTAAAAAGTCCCATGCAATGTCTGTAGAGAGATTCTCTGTTTTAACTCTAAACCATATGACATCGACTTGTCCTTTTCCATGAAAGTTTGTGCTAATGCCGCTTCATATTCTTAAGCAATATGTCAAAATCAAAATTCTTTATTCCATCAGTAACAATGGTTATTGCATAAAAGTGTATATATATAATATTTATGTCAACTATTACATTCAATTTCCGACACATTCAGTCAATGGATTTTACGCTAAATCAATGAATAAAAAGATACACATCTACACACACACACACACACATATATATATATATATACATATGTATAATATATATATATATATATATATACAATATATATATATATATATATGTATATGTGTATATATATATGTATATATATATATATATATACATAAATATATATATATAAATATATTAATATGAAAATATAAATATATAAATATACATATAAATATAAATATATATATATATATATGTACTGTATATACATATATATATATATATATACATATATATATATATGTACTGTATATATATATATATATATATGTGTGTGTGTGTGTGTGTACTGTATATATATATATATATGTGTGTGTGTGTACTATATATATATATATATATATAGATGTATATATACTGTATATATAAACATGAATGGTTTGCTATACATTATGTTAAAAGGTATAAGTTAGAAACTTATAAAAGTGTTATGTACATATTCCTATCTAAAAGCTTTATATATATATATATATATATATATATATATATGTATATATACTGTATATATGAACATGAATGGTTTGCTATACATTACGTTAAAGATATGATTTAGAAATCTTATGAAAGGGCTATGTACATATTCCTATCTAAAAGCTTTAATAATACATGAATCAAAAGTACTAGTAATAAAACTCTAGGTAAAATGAACGACTATCAATATCCGTAAGATATGAATTTTATAATAAAAAGAAGAAAAAAACACGAATCTTAATCCTTTTTTAGAAATTTCATGAGAAGTCTTATAAAAGAAGATATTTTCTGACTACATCTTATATTTTGATATAGTTTTTCCACAGTTTGGGTTCAATTACATTCAATGCCCTAGCGCCTGTATCTGTGACTTGAAAGAAAATGATTTTTACTCCAAACTACCAGTATGTAACGTCTTCAACTTGTTTTGACGATTTAGTGTTATCATTACAAACAGCAGTTACAACTTTATTTTTTTTTGTTATCGGGTCTAGTTTTAGCAAAAGTATCACTACCTCAGGTTTCCATGATTCTATAGTTACTGTTGATGTTTTTCAATCGTATTTTCCTTATTATGGTCTATTAAGGTGTTTGAATTGTACCATAACAAAACGATAAAAGTTGGATGCTAATACTTTATTCGTCCGGGGAGATGATTTCAACAAGTATTCGTCTCATTTTAACACGCACTCACAGGAACACACACACACACACACACACATACATTATATATATATATATATATATATGTATATATATATATATATAATGTATGTATGTATACATATTTATATATATATATATATATATATATATCTATATATATATATATATATATATAAATATATATATATATATATATATATACATATATATATATATATATATATATATATTATCTTTTACCTCTAACAGTAGCCATGATGTGAGCAATATCGATTCATTAATTATATGATTTTATTTTTCATAAAAGAGAAAGTATGATAATTATATCAAAGTACAATGCAAAAGCTCTCATAAACTTTATTCAAACATTCTTTATGATATTTCGATTTTGTTTGTTTGTTTCAAAATAAGCGTCCATACCGGTAAAGAGTGTTTTACTATGCAAAATAACCGTGGCGTACTTACAAATGAAGAAACACGACACCTAAGAGTGTAAAAATGTAATAATATATATATTTTTTGGGGGGGGGGTTGGGGGGGGGGGGTGGGGGGGGGGGTATTTAGCATCTAGAAAATACATGTAGCTTGCAAAATATTTTTGTTGCAACTTTTTCAAAAAGTAGGATTTTAGTATTAAAATGATTATTATGGAAAGAAACAAAAAGTAGGATTTTAGTATTAAAATGATTATTATGGAAAGAATGAATAGTAAAAAATGGAAAATCATATAAAATGCATATATACTTACTTATATATATATATATATATATATAACATACGTGTATATATATATATATATATATATTTATATATATATATATATATATATAAACATACGTGTATATATATATATATATATATAAACATACGTATATATATATATATATATAAACATACGTGTATATATATATATATATATATATGTATATATATATATATATATATGTATATATATATATATATATGTATGTATATATATATATATATATATGTATTTTATATACAGTATATATATATATATATATATATATAGATCTGCAAAATATTTGTTGCCTAAAAAATCAGCATTTGAGGAATCGTATCCTTATTCTTTGTGAAAAAATAGTAGTACATCTAATGTCAAATATCAATTTTTTTTTACACAACAGTAGTCCACATAAAAAAAAAAGTTTTTATCAGTCTTGAACTAGTTAACTTGCACAATATAGTTTCCATTCATCTAATAATCACCATCTTTCAAAAGAAGGAAATAAATAAATCCCAGCAAACCACAATGGAAACCAAACAAATTTTCCCAACGCCAACACTTCTCTCCTTTCACTATCAGGTTTACGTCTCGAATAAGAAAATACGAAAAATACCTTAAGAAAATACGAAAACAAAAGCAGACGACTGACTTGGAATATCTCCAGTGTATAATTCGAGTCTCGAGAAAAAGAGCTCGCTCCAGAATTCACTGGGACAGAAACGAATGGGTTATAAAGTTCTCGGGAGTGCTCCAAATCCACCACATTTTCGATTGCAAGTATGCATGGGAGCAGGGGAAGGAAAGTAACGGGGGGGGGGGGGGGGTCTTCTTGGGTGTTTCAAGCGCGTTTAAGACCAATATATATATTTGGGTTTAAAACTTATTTCCAAGTAGGATAATGATGATGATGAGGATTATTATTATTATTATTATTATTATTATTATTATTATTAT
>NC_090738.1:84633382-84638382 GCF_036898095.1 Palaemon carinicauda
GCTGCGATAAAGCCGTCCACCTCCCACATATGCCACCCTTTGCTCAAACCCCAACCAACAGCCTCTACAGCCACTTACTGACTTCCTCAGTTATGCTACTACCATTCCAGTTTTGGGCTGCTTCGAAGAAATATGCGGACGGCTGTCAATGGCCAAAAAGTAAGTAGGCCATTGCTTGTGATGGTGGCTACTCATGAAGGCGTCCACCCACTCTTTGATAAAGTAACAGCCGTTAAGAACTACCCCATTCCCTCGATTACCAAAGCACTGCAAGAATTCTTGGGCATGATATTCTATTATCACCAGTTCTTGCAAGACTTCGCTACCACTCTTGCCCCTTTATGCGCTTCTCACAACAGAAAACCAAAAGACCTCAAGTACAGTCACCTTCAGGAAGCGACTTTTTGCAAAACAAAGAATATTCTATCAACTGCTCTTGCTCTTACTTTTTCTCTTCCACATAGCCCTCTCATTCCCTCCACCTACGCCAGTGACCGCGCTATTGGTGCAGTAGTTGAGCAAGTGGTCAAGGACTTGCCCTGCCCATCGTTCTTCTTCAGTAAAAAACTGTCAAAGGCGGAATCCTACCTCCAACCATGAATTACTGGTGGTACCTTTTGCTGACCGTTGCTTTTGCCACTTCTTAGAGGGTACACCGTCATCCTTCACGTAGACCACATGCCCCTGGTGCACGCATTCACTCATCAGTGCAATGCCTGGTCGGCACTTCAATGTCGGTATCTATCATCTCTAACTGAATACAATTGCACCCTTCAACACGTCCCTGGGAAAATTTATCCCGTTGCCAATGCCCTGTTAAGAAACACGTTGGTCGCCATCCATCTGGAATTGGATTATAATGCCTTGGCAGAAACCCAACAAAAAGATGCAAAGTATCAATCCTTCAGGACATTTTGCATATCCTTCCATCGGAAAGACGTCGCCCTCGACGACTCAAACGCCACAGTCCTCTGTAACGTTATTACTGGCAGACCACGGACGTGAATACTTGCTCCCATGCGCCAACAGGAGTTTGATTTAATCCCTGGCCTCTCACATCACTCACGCAGATCTACTGCACAGCTCCTGAAGACTAAATTTATTTGGCATGTTATTACTAAGGATGCTAGGTAATGGGTTTGAGCCTGTACTTCATGCCAAACTTCAAAAGTATAATTACACATGGATTCAGGAGTAGGTATCTTTCCTTAACCTCAGTATCATTTTGCTCATACACGTCAACGTAATAGACCCCCTACCCACATCAAAAAGATACTGTTATCTGCTATTATCAGTGAATGTTCCACTTGTTAGCCTGAACCAAACCATATACAAAATGAAACATCCACATCATGTACTTCTGCCTTACTCTTAGGGTGGACAGTGAGATTTGGTATCCATGAGCATATTACGTTACTTTAACCTCTCAATTGTGGACATCATTAGCAAATCTCCTGGCATTTCCTACATCAGACAAACGCCTAAAACCTTGCTGCAAATGGAATGGTTTTACATTGTCATCGCACCCTCAAAGTAGCTTTGATGCACAGCAGCAATCACTCCAACTGGTTTACTCAGCTTCAAGGTCCTCCTTGGATTAAGGACCACTCCTAAGGACGGGCTGGATGTCTCAGCAGCTGAAATGGATTATGGTGACCGTTTGGCATAATCTGCTGATTTTTTTTCCGTGTGCAACCTCCACTGATAATTTCCAGAGCTTACAAGCCCCCAACGAAGCAACGCATGCTGAAAGATTTAAATACTACAACACATGTCTTCCCACCGACACTTCCAAGCCACCACTGATATCCCCTAACACGGGCACTTTTTTGTTATCTGTTTCAAACCGAAGGCATTTTTAATTAAGATTCGTGGTAAATAAAACTGGGTTTCATTGATCACCTAAAACCTGGTATCACCTGCAAGATGATCCGTTTACAGTTCACCTCTCCAGGAGATTGCGTCCTATTTCACTTGTATGTCTTTTTCTTACACTCACACATTGTACTGGTATCTCTCTCTCTCACTCTCTCTCTCTCTCTCTCTCTCTCTCTCTCTCTCTCTCTCTCTCTCTCTCTCTCTGGTACTGCTAACAGAAAAGCCTTCTTAAGCTTGCCATTGCATGTTTCCCATTGTTATATTTTATGCCATTGTTACCCGCAACGTTTGTATATGTGTTATCTCCTTTGTATAAAGTAAGGTATGTCAAGCTCGTGTTTCCATAAGACCCTTATTAGACTGTCAAAACTCCTGATGTTTCGACAGAATCAAAAGCTTTCTCATTATATATGAATGCCATATATAGATGTTTGTCATACTCTGCTGATTTTTACATTAGCTGATTAATCATATGGCTTATATATATATATATATATATATATATATATATATATATATATATATATATATATATATATATATATATATATATATATATATATATATGCTATTTGTTTACAGATTCTATTACGTTTGCAGAACATGTGTCAATCAAAAGTACCATAGCTCAATCGAAAAGGAGTTGAATCTTTTCTTGCTGCATGGTAAAAAAAAAAAAAAAACTTTCATTTATCATTACTATTG
Organism: Palaemon carinicauda; assembly: GCF_036898095.1. Lineage (NCBI taxonomy): Eukaryota > Metazoa > Arthropoda > Malacostraca > Decapoda > Palaemonidae > Palaemon > Palaemon carinicauda. The sequence continues at coordinate 84,635,966 of NC_090738.1, forward strand.
TCCAGATTTTGAAACTATATTATCTTAACCTAATCCGCAAATAATGATATTCAAAAGCTTCAGAAAATTAAATGTACCAATTAACATATCATTTAGCATTAATATGAAAAAGGACGAAAGAATAATAGATACGTAAATACAGAACCGTTGAAATATTAAAGGAAATAATATAAGACCTGCATCCTCCTATCTTCATATCATATTGAAATATCAGCCCAAAGAATTCACCATGAGTTTTTCTATCTGCCATTAAAGAAAAACTATCATTAAAAGCACCATTTTTACGGCATTATGAAAGAGGGTTTATTGTTGAAATATCACCATCGCAGAGTACTTTTATTCCACTAAAGATTTTATGAGAATCGTATAGTCTCCCCCATTAATAACCTAATGCCCTCAGGTCACAAGGCTTTATAGACTCCGGAAGTTTTATGTCACCATATTTCCTTCGAAGTCTTAGATCTGTTATATTTGGTCATCTGAAAATGACGACAAGTAGTGTGTAGGCTATTCCTGTGCCTAATACACATTGGCTTAATTATTCACGATCCATCTGGTCTGGAAGCTTGATTAGCAGGCTTTCGGTGCCTAAGCTGCCAACAAGTAAAGTAGCAGACGAGTTCCAACGTATATGGTGACGCCACTCTCTCTCAACTATCTCCGCCTACCTTCTCTCGAAACATTAAACGTGCGTCTGCTTATGGCCCCCATGCCAATCCACACCCGTAAACTTTCTTGATTCGTCAGTCCAACGTCTTCTCTTCCTTCTCGGGCTTCTTTCGCAATTAATAGGGACCCATTCAGTTATTCTTAATGTCTATCTAGTATCTATCATTCTCATTACATGTCTTGCTCATTACCATTTCTTCGTCTTACATGTTAAATATTCCCCTTTCTATAGGGTAATCGCCCCAGTAATAAGAGCAAAATTTAGTTTAGTTTATCAATACAAAAGAAGTTACACTTAGCCACATAAAATAGAAGCCGCCCCACGTACTTTCTACGATACCAGACGTACATTATATGCATCCTCCGTATTATTTACTTACGTATACTCGTACTTTCTCCATATTTTCTACGTACGTTTTTCCATCAACGGAGGGAGTTTGAAAGCCTCGTATAAAGTACGGATGCTTGCAATGAAGTATAGTAGAAGTACGTGTATAATACGGAAGTTGCTCATCCGCTGAGGCACCGATCTCATATACAATTCACTTATGGATTCTCTCTCTCTCTCTCTCTCTCTCTCTCTCTCTCTCTCTCTCTCTCTCTCTCTCTCTCTCTCTCTCTCTCTCTCAGGCTTAATTGAACTGTCACTCAAACGTAACACATATAAATCAGAAAATTAACATATAATCTCCCATCTCTCCTTTATAAAATTGCTTTATGCTACAGAAAAGTCAAATATATGCAGAAGTTCTCATGTAAAAACACATTGTTATACACCAGAATACACTCATATACATAAATACATACACAGATACAGAAACTATACAATGTGTTGTATTTTTCCAGTCCCTTGAACAGCCGTAGGGAAGAGATGAAAGCTAGGAAGATAATCCCTTAAAGACTTTATTATAAATATCTTTTTTTATTTTTAAATGTTAAATTACCGATAATAGATCAGTGAGATGGCGGATTACTAAAAGAAAAAAAAATTGAAACAATGAGTAGGCTAAAGGTCTGAAAAAATTATGAAAAAAAAAAAAAACATATCCAGGCTCCCATCGATTAGTATAAACAGCACTATCATTCAGTTGTAGATAAGAAATATTATCATCCTTTTCTCAGAAGCCGCAACATGCAAATATAGACTACAAGCACAACAATCCTCTCCTCCAATCCTCCAGTAGATAAGAGAGAAACTGCGGTGTTTCTTGGACTCCTGACAGTAAGCACGTTCTGGGGAGATGAAGAAGTTTAGCCACAGTATTTCCTTCAGGAGAGAGAAGCCCTTGTGTGAGAAAGTGACACGCAACATGGTCGTTGATCCTTCATTGTTGAAGGGAGGCAGAAAATGTACCGAGACTGAATTGCAAAAAAAAAAAAAAAAAAGGGACATTATGACATTTTCTTTAAAGAAAGAAGAAGAATCGGTGCTGTTATTCCATTGTGGCTTGGAAGGACGAGGCAAATGTCTTGGTGACTCCACATAGGAAAGAAGAGGAGAAGGAGGAGGGATGTTCAGAAGAAAGAGGTCTTTCATGAAAATAGCACATGCGCACTTAGAAATAACAGAGTATTATTAAAAACTTCTGTATATTGTAGTTAATACAGTTCTACATAAACCCTAATGTGCTGTAAGCTACCGAAGTTTTCATTTAGTACATTTGTAGTTATCCTTATTGGTTCTCTCTCTCTCTCTCTCTCTCTCTCTCTCTCTCTCTCTCTCTCTCTCTCTCTCTCTCTCTCTCTCT
>NC_090738.1:84643382-84645882 GCF_036898095.1 Palaemon carinicauda
TCATTTTATGGTTACCATAAAATTAATTCCAAGTGGATATATATTCCCAAGATAGAATTCGGTATTAAATGCCATTCGTGGGTGATACTTATATTAATTAAAATCACGTGTGCTTGTTATATATGTTATATATATATATATATATATATATATATATATATATATATATATATATATATATATATATATAATACATGTATATATATATATATATATATATATATATATATATATATATATATATATACATATATACACAAATTTATATATATATATATATATATATATATATATATATATATATATATATATATATATATATATATATATATACATATATATATATATATATATATATATATATATATATATATATATATATATATATATATATATATACATAGAAAGGTGTGTTTGTATCGGTATGTGTGTGTGGGTATCTGGGTGCTTGTATATTCTGGTCGTGAATGTTTTTATAAAAGAATAGGTAATCAATAATGTACTTATCAACAATATAAAATATATAAATCTTTATTTCAACCGAAAGATAAAAGAGGAAATCTGAATCCTACAGTATTCTAACTACTTGAATATTTTAATCCTATAATTGCTAGTTTCAAATAGATTTCATTAATGTTAGTAGAGGAAAATAAAGTCTTAACAGAGAAAATGAAAGAATAGGTTGAATATGGTGTCAAGGATTTTCGTTTGGAAGAATCGTCCAACGATATCTATTATCATTAATGATTTTAGGCATTTTTAAAAAAGAATTAGAGTTTATATATGGAAGATCTAATTCCACATTGTTCTTATTTTATAGATATTCTATTCTGCTTGTTCATTACTTCTCTTGTAATTCATTTATTTCATTGTTTCCTTTTCTCAATTAACTATTTTCCCTGTTGGAGCCCTTGGGCTTATAGCACCCTGCTTTTCCAACCAGGGTTGTAGTTTAGTTTTTAATAATAATGCTAATTATAATAATAACAACAAAAACAACAACTTTATTATTATTATTACTATTATTATTATTATTATTATTATTATTATTATTATTATTATTATTATTATTATTATTATTATTATTATTAAGCTGTAACCATAGTTGGAAAAGCAGGAAGCCATAAGCCCAATGCCTTCAACAGGGAAAATAGCCCAGTGAGAAAAAGAAATGAGGAACAACAAGAGAAGCTATTACCAATTAAATAAAACATTTTAAGAACAGTAACAACACTAAAATAAGTCTTTCATATATAAACTATAAAAACTTTACAAAACAAGATGAAGAAAAATAAGATGGAATAGTGTGCATAAGTACATTCTCAAGTAAGATAATAATCATAGTAATAAGTGTGATCTACTGGATTCATCCTTTTAACAGGAAATATAATGATACATTCATAAACACTGACAAAAAATAACAATATAAAAAACGAATAGCCAAAACGCTGTTTCTCATCGTAAAATAAATTTAAAAATTATTCAAAACCTTCCCCCTGCCGTCAGAACTTTTTTATACAATATGAACGTAATACGTAAAAAGTAGCTTGTCAGAGTTTTGTAGAGCGGATTGACGATGCATTGCAATGAATTTTAGCATGCAGAGGAAACTCATTCTGAAGTGGGAAGTTGCAGACTTGAAGCACAGACGTCGTTGGTCTCATGCATTAAGCATTGCAAACCAAAAGAGCTCTTCTAAATGATGCATTGTTGTTGCGGCATAACTGCCTAAATAACAGAGAGAGAGAGAGAGAGAGAGAGAGAGAGAGAGAGAGAGAGAGAGAGAGAGAGAGATTTCGCATAAAAAAGGAGTAACATCTCGAACAGAAAGGCTACATAAATATTTCTCATGACAGGTCGGTTTCTTCTTAGAATCCCTTCTCCTCTTTAGGCAACCGCCTTCTTTTCTATTTGGAGATTTCAAAACATTTCCCTCGTCCTTCCTTGTCAACGTAATTGAATATCAACATCGGTTCCTTTTCCTTTTTTTTCTTTTTTTTTGTTTAAGAAAAACTTTTATACTCTCCTTTGCAATTCAGTCTCGGTGGCTTCTTCTTCTTCGAAAACCAACACAATGGCAAACTTCGTGCTTCCCATCAACAATGAAGAATCAACGACCAAGCTGCGTGTCACTTTCTCACACCAGGGCTTCTCACACCTGACGGGACTACTGGGGCAAAACTTCATCTTCTGTCTGGACTTCAAGAAACATTGTAGTTTCTCTTTATCTATAGTGGGACTTCAGGAGAGAGGGTTTTCCCTAAGACTTCCAAGTAAGGTCTCATGTGGCACCTTTGTTCTGTATGTGGCGTATATTCGCATGGTACGGATTCTGCATACTGGATGTTAATATTTTTTTTTTTTTATCAGAAATTGACAGAGAGCACTGTTTATCACAATTGATGATAGTGTTTTTATCATTATCATCTTCAGAATTATATTCGTTGATACGAATACTTACTGAAGTATTCGCTATCAGGTGTGTAAGAACGTTTTCCAG
>NC_090738.1:84650462-84652962 GCF_036898095.1 Palaemon carinicauda
CTTCTATGCTCTCCTGATTGGCCGTTTTTATGAAAGTATCGTCAATGTAGCGTACATAGAGGTCTGGTTTACTGATTTTTCGAAAAACTCTCTCCTCGACTACTCCCATATAAAAATTAGCAAAGAGAACGCCTAAAGGGGACCCCATAGCGACTCCATCTTTCTGAATAAATATATGGCCCTTATGGGTAGTGAAAGGGGCTTTCTTGGTGCATATTTCTAATAGTGCACGGAGAGAGGCCTCGGGGATGTTGAGGGTGGGTGTCGTTGTATCCCTATAAACTCTGTCCATTATGAATTTTATTGTTTCATTCACGGGAACGTTAGTAAATAGGGACTCGACATCCATGGAGGCAATAACTCCGTCACTTGTGGAATTTCTCAGTTTTTCTAGGAATTCTGCTGATGATGTCACACAATATTTATTGGGGATATAGGGTGTGAGTAAGGTGTTCAGTCTCTTAGTAAGCTGGTATGTAGGGGCAGGGCACTGGCTGATAATAGGCCTGAGAGGGTTCCCTTGCTTGTGCGTTTTTACATTTCCGTATAAGTAGCCGAGCCCAAAATCACCTGAAATAGGTGGCAAATGGACGGCGTTGGTGGCAGCATTAATGGTTTGTATAATGCTGTTTGCTTCCCTCTTGATATCCTCAGTGGGGTTGCGGGACAATCGTTCAAATTTTGAGGTATCAGCCAAAATTTGATCTAGTTTCTCATGGTACTCCTCTGTATTTATGAGAACGAAGGCGGCAGTTTTATCTGCACGGCGTACAGTGATGCCTTCTTGCAATCTAAGAGCCTTGGCAGCATCTTTCATCTCCTTCGTGACAATCCCACTCCGGTATTGGCCACGGTCAGTGAGGGCTTCTGCCAAGAGTAGGGGTTGGAGGGCATCAGTCGTCCGTAGGGCACCTCTACGTTCATTTTCTTGTATGGTGTCAAGGAGGAGCTCGATTTCCAATCTCTTGTCAGTCGGTCTTGGTTTGGTCATGTAGTGGCAATTAAGGCCTAAACATAATATTTCTTCTTGAGCAGGCGTGGGAACGTAATTGGTGAGATTTACATACTCTTGCCTCTTTTCTGGGATCCTAAGTTTGCCTCCATTGATATTAATGAGTTTTCTTATTACAGTTTTGGTCCGATTTCGTTGGTCTTTCTCTTTTAGTTTATTAAGGAGGTAAGAGATATTTTCTGGGTAGGTAAGGTGATTCCTTTGTTGATCATTATCATCAGGTTGCCTTTCATCACTTTCTTCAATAATACTGTGGTCTAGATTGTCTTGTTCCTCTCTCACAATGTATTCCGGGACCTCTCCAGAAGGGCGTGCTTGATCAATGGCGATGTTCTGGATTTCAGCCCATTCACTCTGCAGACGAGCAAGGCGTGCATATAGATCTTTCTTTTCATGCAGTTTAGTATCCAATTGCCGGCGAAGGAGAGATCTCCTGAAAGCACTAGTCCGCGGGTCATTACGTGCTGAGGGGTCATGCAGTCTAAAATTTGTATATTTTGGGAGTAGACCCTCTTTTAAGCAGGTTTTATTAAAAGTGATTGCTGCCTCAGTGGCGTTAATCTTGTAATTAACTTTTTCTATTGTTCTTATTATCTTCTTCTCTTCATTTGAATAATTCGTCAGTAACTGGGAAAGGGACATATCAATAGGAAGGTGATGAAGACCATATCATTCACAATTTGTCTTTAATATATCACAACACATTGTAAAAGTACAGATAATATGTACAAAGTATAAAACACTATCACAATGTTAGTGCCCTAGGGCGGTTCTTAACCAGTGAAGATGGAATCTCGTAGCAGGACTCCGTATATAAGCCATCAAAACAACACCTGCATTTCAGTTCACTCTTGACAATGAGCAGAAAACCTTCTCACTGCTCGAAACCGGTTGAGTCGAAGGATGTGTTAAACTTAACACCACGTAATTTATAAATTTTGTATAAAAGTAACAATTACTTTGTGTGCACTAACATTGTGATAGTGTTTTATACTTTGTACATATTATCTGTACTTTTACAATGTGTTGTGATATATTAAAGACAAATTGTGAATGATATGGTCTTCATCACCTTCCTATTGATATGTCCCTTTCCCAGTTACTGACGAATTATTCAAATGAAGAGAAGAAGATAATAAGAACAATAGAAAAAGTTAATTACAAGATTAACGCCACTTAGGCAGCAATCACTTTTAATAAAACCTGCTTAAAAGAGGGTCTACTCCCAAAATATACAAATTTTAGACTGCATGACCCCTCAGCACGTAATGACCCGCGGACTAGTGCTTTCAGGAGATCTCTCCTTCGCCGGCAATTGGATACTAAACTGCATGAAAAGAAAGATCTATATGCACGCCTTGCTCGTCTGCAGAGTGAATGGGCTGAAATCCAGAACATCGCCATTGATCAAGCACGCCCTTCTGGAGAGGTCCCGGAATACATTGTGAGAGAGGAACAAGACAATCTAGACCACAGTATTATTGAAGA
>NC_090738.1:84670935-84678435 GCF_036898095.1 Palaemon carinicauda
AATAAACAAGTAAAATGTAAAGTATATTTCTATCCCAGTAAACAAACCGTCAAAATAATAATAAGATCAATCAGAATTCAATACACTTAAATAGTAAATTGATTAATGAAATACAAACAAAGTAACTATAAGTATAAATAAGTATGTAATGTAAGTATAGGTAAGGTACGTATAATTTGGGTAAATATAAGTAATAACACTTATCACACAAGCATCGATTAAAGCTGCAGGAATAAAAATCAAGATCTGGACAGTTTAAAACAAAGAAAAAATAGCTTTTCTCTTACCTTGTTTATAGTGTAATTTAGGAGATAGGTAAGCGGGTTCTCCTTTGGCAGGTCCGGGTCCAATGGTATTTTGAAAGAATTATTCCATATTTGTGCGACACATGATCGTGATGCAAATAATAAGATCCATAGTTCACTAAATAACTTCAAAGATTAATCCACTGTAAGTATGACTGGAACTTCTACAGTCGACTGCTGCTGTTCAAGTTCTTGACAGATACTCTTCTTGACAGGTACTATGCGGTTCTCCGTCACTCAGTAAACCAAGAAAACATTTTCCGCATTAAAATTGGTGGTTTGTTTACGGCAGTAACCATTTAAAAGAATTAGGCGAGAAAAGCTATTTATAAAATTTACGTTAACTTTAGAATTGACTAATTAAGTAATTACAGAGGTAAAGTACTTTAATACTGATGCCGTAGTGATAATGTATATTTTTTTTCTTTAATATCTAGTAAAATTAAAAGAAAAATACATATTTTTCTACACTCCAGGGGAGAGATTTTGATTTAGTATGAAATCAAAAGTATGTAATGTAAATGTATTTACACGAAAATTACCCAAAAATAAAAACCAACCCAAGGAATCCAAATAAAACAATATTAACAGTAATGAAAAATCCCTAATCAGATTCAGCCAAAATTTGGTGAATTTTGGCAGCCCCCTGTATAGCTGCTTTTCTTTTAGGACGTGATGATACAATATGAACATTCTTAGTGTCTGGTACACCTTGCTTCTCATCATCGCTTGGGACTGACAAAAGAGGAATTATAGAACTAGAGTGCCGTTTTAATATTTCTCCAGTTTTCCCTTTAAAGACTTTCACAGCCGTAACTTCATTGTTTATATTTTTTACAATTTCCTTAATGCGTCCCATTGGATAATTACAGGGTTTAGCTAAGGGTTCCTTCAAAAGTACTATATCTCCAACTTTAAGTTCTTTATGTTGAACGGGCTTGTATCGGTCTTTTTTATTCACGGCTTGATATATCAGATTCCCAACAAATTCTTCATTGTATATTTTAATAAGATTATATCGTACATTTTGTAGTTTCAGTAATGATGAAGGAATCTGATCTGCATTGAATTCTGGATCGGCATCTGTTGGGCCTTGTAGTTGAGGGATTATATTGATGGAAACCAATTCTCTGCCATGAATCAACATCTCTGGGGTAATGATTTCTGGAATGCTCTCTCCTGAAGAGTCCCTAAGAGACTCTTTAAATGAAATTGGCCTTCTGTTCACCAAATGTATAGTTTTGTGAACAATAAAATCAAAATCCCGAAGGGGAAGAATGTTATTGCGCATTGCTCCAAATAATAAGCGCTTGGTTAGTTTCACACAAGACTCTACTAACGAGCCGAGTTGATTACATCCTTTGTAATATTGCTCAAATTTAAAGGATTTAATTCCATGTTCCTGTAAATATGCATTTGTCTCGTAATCGCTCAAGAAACTAGAGACCTGATTTGCACCAGCAACGAATTGCGATCCCAAATCAGACAGACATAAGGAGGGAATGCCAAATTCATATGTATGAAGTTGTAATGCTCTAATAAATTCCTCTGAAGTTAAATCCATACAAATTTTCAAGTTAATAGCCCGAGACCATAGACATGTAATACATAACAACCATACCTTGACAGTATTTCCTTGATCATTCTTTATTTTAAATGGACCCATATGATCAATGAAAATCTGTCTGTACGGTATGTTTTCAGGATTAATCCTAAACTCTGGGTAATGACTTTGATTTAATTTGATTACCCTCTCATTTAATCTCTTACAAGTAATGCAGTTTGACAGAACTTTCTTCACAGTCGAGTATATATGGGTAATCCAAAAGTTTCTTCTAAGTTCCGCCAACAAAGGATAACAACCAGCATGTGAGAGCTTCACGTGCAACTCCCTTATAATCAGAGGAACCAACATACTGTCCTTCGATAGTAGTAAAGGATAGTTGAACTTGTTAAGATGTTGGACTTCCTTCAATCTTCGGCATTTACTTTTTACCCTCACCATGCCATCCGAATCAAGAAACAAGTTCAACTGTGCAACAATGTTAGGCAGATTCTTCAACTGCTTCTGTTTTGAGTGAAAATAATCAAAGACATCTGGGAAGTGAACATGTTGATCCCTGATTATAATCTGCCTACAAGCTTCATCATAAAAGTTAAAACCTTCATCTTCAACTTCAAAATGATCTAGAGCTGGATTTTTACTTTTAAACTTAGATTTCAAAATGCTGCAGAACCTGAGCACCACCGCATGCACTCTCACAGCCTTCTCAAAACTAGAAACCCTGTTAAAAGGGAAAAGATGTTCCGAGCCCACATGAGGTGAACAAGCACTACCACAATTTGTCTCCACTTTCTGCACTCGTTTAGATTCAAATAATCCAGGTATGATGAAAGACAATGTGCTGTCACTACAGATCACATTGCTTTTGCTCTCTGTAATGAACTTAGGACCAGTTATATAGTTTGTTTTCATTAGCTGCCTAAAGGATAAAGGTCTGGTGATGCAGTCTGCTGGATTATCTTCTCCAGACACAAAAGAAAATTTCATACAAGAATCCTCACACAGCTTATTGATATACTCTAATCTATTGAGTATAAAGGGTTGCTTTTTTTGTAGTTTGTCAAGTTTCAAGGCGTAAGACTGCAGCCAGGTCAGTACCACCAAACTGTCAGAATAGACCTCGCATCCAACTATCTCAATAGGATCAATGCAACCAAATCCTGAAAGTTCATTCTTCAAATCCTTTACAGTTTCTACAGTTAAAGCAAGAGCTTGTAATTCCAAGCTTGGTATGGATTTTGACTCCAATTGTTTACTCACCAGTTTATTTCTTGCTAAAATAAAGTAGATCTTATTTGTATTTATGTTATACAGATACACTGCAGCGCCAAACAGAACCTTACTACTATCAGCAAACCCAACCAATTTATATTTGTGAGTACGAGCACCAAAATTCCGTGGGAACTCTACAGAAGGTGCAGAATTGGCCTGCTTGCAGATATTCTTCCATTCATTGATCAAAGGAGCAGTAAGCTTTTCATCCCAATCTAGTTCTGGTCTACACTGCAATCTGTGTAGAAACAATCTGGCTCGATTCAGTATAGGTCCATTGAAATTAAGAAGATCGAACTGTGAAGCTATAGTAGATAAAACTTGTCTTTTTGTTGATGAATTTATATCCAGTTGTATGGGTTTTGTAGACAATGTATCACTCATTCGATCCCACTCAAGTCCCAGCAGTTTACTTTTTGTCGGAGTCTCTGTTTCCTGAATTTTGTCAATTTCTTTCTGTAATGACATGTCATTTGATAAAAACTGCTGAAGTGAAAACTTATATGGACTGAAAATATCCTCCAACATTGTATACATCCACAACAAACACTCTGACGTTTCTGCCGTAAATGCACAGTTGTCCATATAAGACAACTGATAAATGGTTCTCTTGAGTTTCATCAATGGAAAAGAATCATTGGTAGAATCCAGTATCAATATCTTATATAACCCAAGCATTAATAATGCAGGTGAACATCGAAGCCCAAAAGGAAGTCTACTATTCTTATAGCCAATAATTGAAAAATCTCCATCTTCAAGATTTCTAAACCATAAAAAACAAAGGCGATTTTGGTCGACTTCCTCAAGACCTATATTGTTGAATGCCTTCTTTATATCAAAGCAACATAATTTGCTTCCGAACCTCAAATTAATAATGGAAGTGGAGAGTTTCTGATTTAATGTGGGACCTGCATGCATAGTTTGATTGTGATTCATACTGCCTTTGTCACTCAAATTGGATAGGAACACAACCCTACATTTTGTGGTCTCACGATCAGGCTTAAAAATGCCCATAAAAGGCATGAAACTGGACTCTGGATGCTCCTTCTTGAATTTATCAAGATTTTCAATTCTCTCAATTATACCAGCATCTGCTTGCTCTTTAAATACCATATTTATCTGCTTCAGTGTATCATCTAAATTTCCTTGAAATTTTCTTTGCAAGCCTGACAGTATTTTCTCTGATATATTGAAGTTATGTCCCAAAAGGTGAGAAACTCTAGGGTTCCAGAGTAATGGCATTACCAGCCTCCCTTCACTATTCCTTGTAGTTTTCTCTAAAACGTAATTGACCAACTGAGTATGTATTTCAACAGTTTCAGAGTATATTGAAGTCTCTCTACACAATGCTTCGTCACAAACAGAATCAAGTACATCCTTTTCAATATCAACTAACCCACTGACTTCATCATCCTCTCCTTCCAAAACAAATGATTCATTTCTAATCTCGATTTTACCAAAATCTATATTAGAGGTTTGATAAAACTTAGCTTCTTCTGAAGGCAGGTAGTCTGGGGTTATATTAGTTATCGAAATGTAGGAAGACGACGAGACTTCAGGGGCATATGGTAAATAAGGCAGATCATGTAAAATAGTCTCGGTTGCTCCCTTTAACACTACACCATGAGGAGTTCTTGAATATATAGATTTCTCTCCGAATACAATTTCAGTCTCAGGTATGCAATAGCTGGATTTTGATCCCAAAATAAGCTGAATATCAGAAATATCTTCTGAACCATCCAAAAGTCTTGTATCTGCCAATTTATATCCTTTTGACAGAAATCCATTCACAACTCTGTTCAACTTGGGAAGATTCAAAGTAATATTTATATTTGGAAGGCACAATGCATAAATGACTCTTGAATCCCTGTCAAATTTCATTTCCACCTCAACAATTTTGGTGTCATAACTTCTAGGGACATTGATACCATTCACAGTAAGTTTAACACACTCTCGTATGACTGGTAGATTCAATCTGCTTGCCAACTCTTCAGATATAAAATTGGATTGACATCCACTGTCTTTCATACAACGCACATTGGAACCACTTATGTTACACGTGAAGGTTGGAAGAATCGTATCTCCCTCACTTGAGTTCTTCAAAGCCTCTGTAATAGTAGTAATGTTATTCTGGGATCTTTCCGTAGGATTTTTAGCCTTTGGGTCTTTCTTGTCCTTGTTTTTTTCATGGAATTTTTTCTTGTTAAGGTCCAGATTCTTTTGACTAATGTCATTGGATTGATTTTCCCCTGGATGAGTGCACAAGTAATTCCAATGAAAACCTTTGCAATTTGCACACCGATATCTAAATTTGTATCTGCACTTTTCAGTAGAATGTGATGCCAGGCCACATCTAGTACATCCATCGATACTCTTCAATTTCTCGATTTTGGAAACAGGAGAAATAAAATTCGTATCTTCTCTGATGTTATGGCTAGCCTTTTCTTGGACTGTGCTACACAAGGAGCATGGATAACATTTTGCAGTAGCTCCACTAGTTCCCTCTGGTGTGAAGTTCACATTTATTGCCATATCCACAGAATGATCTGTTACTTTCACTTTCTTCTTATGGTGACTGTATCTTGTGCAGGCAGTGAAGAAATTATCACTAATCTCTTCAATTGAAGGCCATGTATGGTTAGTAATATTTATCAGTAAATCCCTGAACTTTTCATTCAAACCTGTCCACACAAAGTATTGCAAAATATAATCAATAGAAATATTCAACTTACGGACATTCTCTATTATACCTTTAACTTTGGATACATATTCAAATGGGTCATCACATTTGTCCAAGTTTAGCTCAGATAGCTGCTTGATGGTGCTGAATTTCTGAACGTCTGGAGAAGCAAGTGCCTTTTCTAAGAGCTCCTTTGCTTTACTATATCCTTGGTTATGAGACTCCAAGGAATCTATCAAAACCAAGGCTCTTCCAGTTATCTGCTGCTTTAGGAGTAAAAGCTTTTCGTAGTCAGAGTATTCATACCTGTTGATAACTGCCTCAAACCGAGATAAAAATTTAGTTAGGTCTTCGTTCTCTTGACCAGAGTATCGAGGTAAAGGAGCTGTTGGTCTCTTCAAAAGGGGAAGAGCTGGAGTAGGGGGTGATGGTGTAGTCGGTACAGGCGATTGGAGCTTAAATAAAGACGAACGTAGTTTGTCTTGATAATTTTCACAGGCCTCCAATTCTTCCATTAGTTCACTTTCGTTTTCTTCAGAACTCCATTTAATACCCTGTATTTGAAGATCCAAATCCTTCAAACGTGCCATGTTGTCAGTCAACTTAGACTCAAGTGCTAGCTTATCTGAAGCTTCAAGTAAGATGAACTGATCACGTTGATTAAAAGACTCCGTAACAGACTTTCTTACAAACTTCCGAGAAGTTATTAATCTCTTCAGTTCAGTCATCTTGACTAATATATAAGTAACAATAACAACAGACCACAGTAAAACAATAAATAGCAGTACTAATACAAGCAGAAGTGTATAAACAGTAATCACAAAAAATAACTTAAAGTAATTTTTATGTAAATTATTACCATGGACCCTAAACCTACCTCCGGGAAACACAGCCACCCACTCAACTTCCAGATCCTGTCACGGTCGCCATGTATAAAAATTAGGTTTTTATACAGATTTAATGATAAGGTAACTCATTAAATTTATAAGTTAATATAGGGTATAGTAAATAATAAAGTATAAGTTACAATGAATTTAATTGTAATGTATATACTCGAACCAAAAATAAACTTCTGAATGACAAACAATTGACGTGAACCATAAGGATAGAAAGTGAGTACTTGGGCTGCATCATCCGGAGGCCAATGAAATGAATCCGAAAGTATACACACATCTGAAATAGTGAACAAAAGGAAATCTTAAGATTTCAGGTATGAACAGAATCGGACACAACTACCCCAATGAAATAACAGCCCAAAAATAAACAAGTAAAATGTAAAGTATATTTCTATCCCAGTAAACAAACCGTCAAAATAATAATAAGATCAATCAGAATTCAATACACTTAAATAGTAAATTGATTAATGAAATACAAACAAAGTAACTATAAGTATAAATAAGTATGTAATGTAAGTATAGGTAAGGTACGTATAATTTGGGTAAATATAAGTAATAACACTTATCACACAAGCATCGATTAAAGCTGCAGGAATAAAAATCAAGATCTGGACAGTTTAAAACAAAGAAAAAATAGCTTTTCTCTTACCTTGTTTATAGTGTAATTTAGGAGATAGGTAAGCGGGTTCTCCTTTGGCAGGTCCGGGTCCAATGGTATTTTGAAAGAATTATTCCATATTTGTGCGACACATGATCGTGATGCAAATAATAAGATCCATAGTT
>NC_090738.1:84698849-84701349 GCF_036898095.1 Palaemon carinicauda
ATTAATATTATTATTATTATTAAAATTATTATTATTATTATTATTATTATTATTAATATCATTAAAATTATTAATATAATTAAAATTATTATTATTATTATTATTATTATTATTATTATTATTATTATTATTATTATTATTATTATTATTATTATTAAAATTATTATTATTATTATTATTATTATTATTATTATTATTATTATTATTATTATTATTATTATTATTATTATTATTATTATTATTATTATTATTATTATTATTATTATTATTATTAATATTGTTAAAATTATTATTATTATTATTATTATTATTATTATTATTATTATTATTATTATTATTATTATTATTAAAATTGTAATTATTATTATTATTATTAATATTGTTAAAATAATTATTATTATTATTATTTTTTTTTTTTTTTTTTTTTTTTTTTTTTTTTTTTTTTTTTTTTTTTTTTTTTTTTTTTTTTTTGCTATTCACAGTCATCACGGACTGGTAATTTATAGTGTGGGATTCCAGGTCACATCCAGTTACCTTAGGAGTCCATCACTCTCCTTATTATGTGTGCTGTTTCAAGTAGCACACTTTTCTGAACCAATCCTGGTGCTATGTCCGATCCTACATTTTCCAAGTTCCTTTTCAGAGACTTTGGGATTGTCCCGAGTGCTCCTATGATTATGGGCACTACTTCCACTTCCATGTTCCATAGCCTCCTCAATTCCAGTTTCAGATCTTGATACTTTTCTATTTTCTCTCTTCCTTTTTCCTCCACTCTTGAGTCCCACGGCACAGCAACATCTATGAGAGATACCTTATTTTTTGATTTGTCGATCAGAGTAACATCTGGTCGATGTGCCTGTCCGTCCTGATGCCGTAGTCCCAGAGTATCTTCGCCTGGTCATTCTCTACTACGGCTTGTGGCTGGTGCTCATACCATTTGCTGCTGCATGGTATTTGATGTTTTCTGCACAGACTCCAATGGAGAGCCTTAGCCACCGTATCATGCCGTTTCTTGTATTGGTTTTGAGCAAGTGCTGAGCATTCACTGGCAATGTGATTTATAGTTTCTTCTTTTTCCATACATTTTCTGCACTTTGACGAGATGTTTGTTCCGTCTATTGCTCTCTGAATATACCTTGTCCTAAGGGCCTGATCTTGAGCGGCCATTATCATTCCTTCTGTCTCACTCTTCAGTTCTCCTCTTTGTAGTCACTGCCATGATTCTTTAGTGGCTAATTCTCCAGTCTGTCTCATGAATTGCCCATGCATTGGTTTGCTCAGCCATTCTTCTAATCTCTTCTTTCCTGTCCTTTCTCTGTATACTTCTGGATTTTCATCTTCCTTTATTAAGCCTTCATCCCATACATTCTTTAGCCATTCGTCATCACTGTTCTTTATGTATTGGCCTAACGCTCTGCATTCGATGTTGACGCAGTCTTCTATGCTTATTAGACCTTTTCCTCCATCACTTCTAGGTATATACAGCCTGTTGACGTTGGCTCTTGGATGTAGAGCTTGATACATAGTCAATACCTTCCTTGTTTTTCTATCTATATTGCGAAGCTCTGACTTCTTCCACTCCACTATTCCAGCGCTGTACCGGACTACTGGCACTGCCCAAGTATTTATGGCCTTCACCATGTTTCCAGAGTTGAGCTTTGACTTGAGTATAGCTTTCATTCTCTTTGAGTATTCGTTTCTAATCATTTCCTTCATTTCATTGTGTTTTATTGTTTCTCCTTCCATTATACCGAGGTATTTGTAGCCTGTTTCATCTATATCTTTGATGACATTTCCATCTGGTAGCTTAATCCCTTCAGTTCTTGTTACTTTTCCTTTCTCCATGCTAACTAGAGCACATTTTTCTATCCCAAACTCCATCTTGATGTCTCCTGACACAATTCTAACAGTCTGGATTAGCATGTCGATTTCCTCAGCATTTTTCCCGAACAGCTTTATGTCATCCATGAACATTAGATGGTTAATTCTGCTGCCTCCTTTCTTGAGTTGATACCCGACTTCAATCTTCTCTAGCACTCTTGACATGGGGATCATAGCTACTATGAAGAGTAGTGGAGATAGAGAGTCCCCTTGGAAGATTCCTCTCCTGATATTTACGTCGGCAAGCTGTTTTCCAGAGCATGTAAGCACTGTCTTCCAGTTTTGCATTGTATTCCGGAGGAAGGTGATGGTGTTCTCCTCAGCACCATATATATTCAAGCATTCTATCAGCCATGAGTGTGGTATCATGTCGAAGGCTTTTTTGTAATCTATCCATGCCATGCTAAGGTTGGTTTTCCTTCTCTTGCTGTTTGTCATTACCATTTTGTCAATGAGGAGCTGGTCCTTTGTGCCTCTGCATTTCTTCCTACATCCTTTTTGCTGGCTGGGAATGGTATTTGTTTCCTCTAGGTAGATGTACAGCCGTTCGCTGATAATGCCTGTTAGGAGCTTCCACATTATTGGTAGGCAGGTAATTGGTCGGTAGTTGCTTGGTATA
>NC_090738.1:84726318-84731318 GCF_036898095.1 Palaemon carinicauda
GTCAATAATTATATTAGAGGCAGAGACTAATTGGGAGCCTAGGTCGCTAATACAATATTCCGGGATTCCAAACTGGAAACAATGAATCTGAAAGGCTCTAAGAAATTCTTTAACAGAAAGATCTAAACAAATAATCAAATTAACTGCTCTACTCCACATACAAGTGATACATAGTAGATAGATTTTTCCTTTCTTACCCTGTTGTTTAACGCTCAATGGGCCAATGAAATCCATAAATAAATATCTAAAGGGGACATTAGGTGGTGACACTCTCCATTTCCTGTAGGGAGATTGATTAATACTGATGGTTCTTGACTTAAACCTACGACAAAAAACACATTCTCTAAGGTTTCTCTTAACCACTGAAAAATAGGACGGTACGTAAAACCGCTTTCTCATTTCTGACAAAACAGAGTAACATCCCGTATGGTTGAGCTTTTTGTGCAGGTTATGCACAATCAGGGAAGTTAGATGGCTATTTTTAGCCAGCAACAAAGGAAAACCCTGTCTCCGAATGAGTTTGTCACACTTGCTACGTACTCTAAGCAAACCATCGTTGTCAACGTAAACATTAAGCTGACCTACTATGTTTGGCATGTCTTTTTTTCTTTGAGTAGGACAGCTGAAATATATAAAAACCTCAGGGAAATGTGCCCGTTGATCCTGTAGTATAACTAACTTGCAAGCTCTTTCATGTATACTATTGCTCTTTAATTCTAAGTGAGCAAATTTATTGGAGTCCTTAGCTTTCAAACGACCCTTTAACTTCTCTACGAAAAGAATAACTTTCTCATAAATAGATACAAGTAAATCAAAACTGGAAAATTCTTCAAATTTAAGAAAATATTCAAAATTATCTGACATGGCCACAACATTGGAACTAGTACACACAGACTCCTCTATTTCTAAACTATTATCCAGCTTGCACTCTGCATAAGGATTTGGAACCATTAATGATAAATTACCATTTTCACTACATAGGAAGGTTTCTTTTTCCTTAAAACATTCAGGACCAGAATAGAAATTGGTTTGTATCAACTTACGATATGAAAGGCAACGAGTTATGGCATCTGCAGGATTTTCATTCCCTCCAACAAAAGCTAAATGGACGGGGTGTTTTGCACATAAGTTCTCTACATGCTGAATTCGATTCATCACAAAAACTGACCGTTTCTGCATTTTTGATAATTTATTAGTAGACGAATTCAACCAAGAGAGCGCTACCTGACTATCCGAAAACACATGAAGGCCAACAACATTCAAAGGATTTATGCATAATGGTCCAGCTAATTCGTTATACAAATCTAAAGCCACTTCCGTTGCAAAGGCTACTCCCTGCATCTCCAAAGATGGAATGCTTTTACTTTCCAACTGCCTATTTATCATACGATTTTTTGCCATCACAAAACTTGACATAGAATCGATATCAATGATGTACACAACAACACCATATAGTAATTTAGAGCTATCACAGCAAGCAGCCAAATGAAATTTTCCATCCCTACGTCCAACAAATCTATCAATAGCAATATCAGGAGCAGAATTGGCCTGATTAGCAATATTATGCCATTCTTTACGTAACTCTGGTGATAATTGATCGTCCCATCCTAAATTTCTATCACACTGAAGACCATGAAGAAATAATCTGCTTCGATTTAGGATGGGACCAGTAATACCAAAAAGATCAAAGTGAGAGGCAATGGTACTTAAAATTTCCCTCTTAGTTTTAGCCTTACCATTCAACTGAAATTTATTTGCTAACAGACAATCAAGTGTTCGATTCCACTGCATACCAAGAAGTTTAACAACCTCTCCCGTTTCAGAACCTGTGCAGGAATCTATTTTTCCCTGTAGGGACCTGTCATTAGTAACAAACTGTTGTAAATCAAAACCATAAGGAGAAAATATAGATCCTACCACAGAATATGCCCAGTGCAGATTTTCAATTTCATTTGCACTAAAAGCACAATTGTCCATATAAGACAAAGAATAAATGCGCCTTTTCAACTCCTTCAACTGGTTTTCATCATGCTCAGCATCTAAAATCAAAATCTTGTAAATACCAAGCATCAACAAAGTTGGTGAACATCTTAAGCCGAAGCTCAACCTAACATTCCGATATGCAACAAAGGTAAAATCTCCCTTCTCAACATTTTTATACCATAAAAAACAGAGTCTGTTAGCATCAACATCACTTAATGCAATCTGGTTAAAGGCCTTACATAGATCAAAGCATACTAACAATTTATCAAACCTTAAATGTAATAATGATGAAGAAAGTTTCTGATTTAGGCATGGACCTGCATGTATGGCCTGGTTATGACTTATTGTCTGACCCTTGGTAGAGTTTCTTTCACACAAGTTTGATAGAAACACAACTCTACATTTGGTAGTTTCACGATTCAATTTGAACACACCCATATGAGGCAAAAAAGAGTGTTCTGGGTGTTCATGTACAAACTGGTCAAGATTAGGAATCCTTTCTATTATTCCAACCCTTTCCTGTTCTTTTAGGGCTTCATTCATTAACTGTAAATGAGATGGATTTCTCTTTAGTTTTTTAAGATTAGATTCCAAAATAACTTTAGCCAAATGAAAATTTCTACCAAGCATATAAGATACTTTTGCATTCCACAAAAGTGGCATAACTAATCTACCCTCCTCCTTCTGAATAGTATGATCCAAACAATATTTGACAAGCTGATCATGCAGCTCTGAGTTCTCCAAATCATAAACCTCATTGTCCAAGTGAATATATTTATTACAAATACTGGCAAGCACATCATCTGTGGCTTTATCTAACTCTGAACGAATTATATTGCCTTTTTCATCGATTACACTGAATTCTGAAACCTTAATAGGATAATCAACTTCACACTTATCCAGAGAAAACGGCTTATCTATCTTTACACCCAAACCAGTAACATACTGATGACAATTTATAACCGAGGAGGACGGATGTAGATAAGGAATATCCTTCAATAAGGTGTCAATTTCACCTTTAAGAAGGACACCAAACGGGGTCATAGCATACATAGACCTGCTATACCTACCAAAAACTACTTCTGTGAGTGGTAAACAATATCCTGATTTAGTTCCCAAAATCAAATCAATATTTTCAATGCAATCACTATTAGGCGTTAGAAACTCATCAATCAACACATACCCTTTCGTCTGGAAACCGTAAACCACTTTGCCCAAACCTTTTAATTTCAACTTTATGTTAATAGATGGGATACATAATGCCTCTATTTTGTGAATAACATTACCAATTATTATTTCAAATTCCACTAGTTTTGAGGCATATTTCTGAGAAACATTAATACCATTTATTCTCAATTCAACCTTGGCTTGTAATACCTTTAAATCCAAAGCATTGGCTAGTTCCTCACTAATCAGATTTAACTGACTTCCATCATCCTTCAATGCTCTTATACTTCTGTTTTGGATGCTACAAGAAAAGGTAGGGAGAATGCTGGAATCACAGTCCAAATTACTTTTAAGAGCCTCCATTATAACTACGTTATTATTAGATTCCATGGACGAATTCTTATTATCCTTTTTCGAGGAAGTCTTAGGAGATTCAGATTTTCTATTTTCATTAGCAGATGCTGATTTGTTACTATTCTTACAGAGGAAACTAAAGTGCCATGCTTTACAAAACTTACATTTCATCTTAAATTTAAAGTTACATTTGTCAGTAGTGTGACTCAAGCTTGCACACTTACAACACCCATTTAAAGATTGAATTTTGTCAAGCTTAGTGGTAACATTTATAAATAGGATGCGAGGCGGGTTTGCCTTCTGTGGTACACAAGACACAAGGAAAGAAATTTGACGGTTTCCTTAGGGAACTAACACTGGCAGCATAACTTGCACTATTCTTCCTATGATTATGATTATCATGCAATTTATTTCCTACATTAGACCTCTTACTTTGCTCATTAAATCTTTCACAGGCCTCAAAGAAATTATCATTAATTTCCTTTAATGTTGGCCTTGATGAATTAGTAATCTGGGTTAAGTGTACTTTAAAACGATTATCTAAGCCCTGCCAGAAAAAATGCCTCAAAAAATCCTCACGTCCCAGAGACAAACTTTCCGCTGCTTGAGTTAGATTTCTTATCTGTGAAATATATTCAAATGGGTCACTTTCTAATTTCATATTAATTTCAGAGATTTTTTTGATGGTATTAAAAATTCTGAGGTCTTTAGAAGCTAGGGCCTCTGTTAGTAATTTCTTGGCATGAACATAACCCTTCTTGTCCGATTCTAATGATTCTAAAAGTACTAAGGCCCTTCCACTGATTTGCTGCTTTAACAGAATAAATTTGTCATATTCTGAATATTTGAACATAGACGTTATGTCTTCGAAATCTTTAAAAAACTTCAATAGATCCTCCCCTTCTTGGCTACGAAATTCTGGGACTCTTCAACAAACTTCGGGCAGTATCAACACTAACATTAGAAGGTGAAACATTTCGTGTAAGCTCAGCAGTACATTCCCGAATTTTAACAACATAACTTTCACAGGAATCAAGTTCGGCATTTAGCCATGTTTCATCCTCCTCTTCAGACCATTTGAGCCTTTGAATTTCACTATTATACTTCTTAAGCGATTCTAAATGATCTTGTAACTCTGACTTAATCTTATTCTTTTCCAATTCAGTTAACTGAGAATAATTAGTCCTTTTATTATAACATTCAGTTACTAACTTGCGAATATATTTTCGGGAATTTATCAACAACTTTAATTCAGACGCCATGTTTAATTAGGAATTTGCTTTTACAATGTCTGATAAACAATTATAAATCCACTGAAACAGACAGTCTAAACCCCCTCTATTTAAATGAATGCCGTCAGCTTTAAAATAGCTAGGGTCATCGAATTTTGACGAACCGTTAATCAACAAAGTTTTATATTTAAAGGGTTGACGGTCTAACCACTTATTAAAATTTCTAGCTAATTTCTTATACAAATCTGCAGAAGGGGTGCCGTG
>NC_090738.1:84742211-84757211 GCF_036898095.1 Palaemon carinicauda
TGTATAGGCCTCTCTTAAACTAGTTCTTATACTAAAGTATCCTAAGGATTTGGACGATATTGTACTTACTGTACATGTCCAACTATTTCAATAAATTTGATTCATCGGTATCAGAGCGTTTCACTTTGGTCTCCAAAGTGAATATGAATTCTATGTACATCAGTATCATAATCATATTGCATAAAAAGATACTTATCTAAATTTGCAGTCGCTGACATAGACAAATTTCATAATAGGATACCTATTGTTTTGTTTTTATTTTTTAAAAAGAATATAATTTTGTTAGACATTTGAATAAATATCCTCAACTGAAAGCAAGGATATGGAAAATGTAAAGTAAATAAACATGAAAGACAAATATTAGAAATATGTTAATAAAAGAGACAAGTTTCATTATGAGAAGTCCGCTAAACAAACGAGAAAATTACCTCAGTATTATTTTTTTTTCACTGCCCCCCCCCCCCCAAAAAAAAAAGAAAAAAAAAATTTTACCCTGGAATGATTCCTTTTATCCAGTTAGAAACACCTTCTCGCTGTGGAGTGGAATTTGCCAAAAGTTTCATTGCCATCAACACTGACTTTGGTTAGGTCAGTCATCGGGAAACTTTGTATTCTGTCCATGTGAAGTCAGATATTTTCCGATATATTAGATCTATAACAATAACTCTTAGAGCATAATGTGTTAGATGCTACACAATATTTTTTCAATGGCAAGGTAAAAACAAACAAGATGAGGTAAATGAAGCAAGAAGTTTTTTAAAGTCCAGTTATATTAATTTAATTAATATTTTGATAAAAATTACTGGTTGAGACAACCGAGACGATTAATTGCTGTCCTGCCTCCCTCAAGTTAGTAACTTACTTCACCGGAAAACAACCGTATGAAGCAAGCCCCTACCAATGACTATCATGTCTCAGGATCTGAAAAACAAAAAACATTCCCTGTAAAACTGGTCAGGTAAAAGGGAAACTAAATTACTTACGGGAATTCGTGTTAACAAAAACAAAACTCAAAACGGGAATCCGTTCACTAAAATTACCTTCGATAGAATTCGATTTTGTAATTTTAAAAACACAAACATTGTTCATAAACTGTGGTAATCCACCAAAAACGAAACTTAATGGCTAATAGCCTTATGTGGTAATCCACGAATAACAATTAATGAATTTTCAATAAAAGTGGCAATCCACTGTAAAAACAAAACTTTTAACGGTATAAAAAAAGAAACCGAAAACAAAATTGGAAAAATAGTAATTTCTTTTGATCCCAAGATTTATTTTTAACAAGGTCTTGAGAAGGGAACCAATTTAATCTAATGTATTAAATCCTTATGGCTAGGGTATCAAATCAACCCATGTTCAGATGTGAAAAGGCTGACTCACCTCAATACTCCTGCCGTTCACTGAATTACTGTTGCTCCTGCTGCCCCCAAAAGTGGCATAGTGTCGGTATCACTAGGGGTTTATCCTTTCATGACCGAGAGTTGTAAAAACGTCCACCATACAAGAAGGAATTTGTCTGAGAACTGACTTGGAAACTCCGATCGCCTCGACAAAAACTTCCAGCTCTCGGACAACAGCGTAAACAAGCAGTTCACCTTCAAAACAATACTAGGCGACAGATCACTAATAACAAGATTGTTTAGAGGAACTAAAGTCAGCCCCTCTCTACACTTGAACATGACAAAAATAATATTACGAATAATATTTAAGAGGTTTGATATTTATTATATTTAACAACAAAAGAAATCACTTTCAACTTCTCCAATTTTGGTTTACGATAAATTATTTTCTAAACTGGGGGAGGGGATTCAATTTATTTATATAAACTAAATAAATTGAATACAGAAATTCATGATAAATAGGATCCCCAAAACAAGAAAAGTTGAAAACATTAAATTACAAAAAAATATTTAATACATTCAATATACAAAGTTATATTAATATTTAAATATAACATGATATTATTGATAGTTAAATGCCCAACCAAATACTCTATATAATAACTATTTACAAGTAAAGATTCTCTTATTCACCAGAAACATAAATCATTTTAGGCTTCCAAGATTTTTCTAGTCCGCTCCGAGCTGTCAATAGCAGCCTGGCGTTTAACTCTAGTATCCTTGGGTACTCGAGACTCGTGTACATCAACCTTAGAATTATTCGGAATTTCATCTTTCCGGGTGAGAAGTGGGATAATGACTGACGAATGTCTCTTCACAAGTTCTTGGGTTTTCCCTTTAAGGATAGTGGCACCAGTAACCTCACCCAAAGTATTTGTAAAAATTTCTTTTAAAACGCCCATCGGGTAGTCATTTGGCTTAGTGAAATTTTCCTTAAGCAGTACAATATCTCCAGGTGAGATCTTATTATGAGTGACTGGCTTGTATCTATCAGGGACATCTACAGCCTGATGTATTAGATTAGCAATAAATTCTTCCTGATATAGTTTAACTAAATTTTTTCTCACCTTTTGCAATTGATTGTAATCTTGCTTAAACTTTGATTGAGAATAATTTTCAGGAATCCAGTCAGGGTCTCTCCCCTCATGCAATTCGGGAATTATATTAACCGATATCAGATCGTACCCATGAATCAAATTTTCTGGGGTGATAGGTTCTGGAATGTCATCGCCAATCTGATCCCTTAAGACTTCTTTAAATGCTATTGGCCTACGATTGACTAAATGAATGACTTGTTGAATTAGGAACTCCAAATCATGGTATTCTAAGACATTCTTACCAATAGCTCCATAGATCAATCTTTTAACAAGTTTAACACATACTTCCACCATCGAACCTAAATGACCCTTGACAAATTGGTCAAACTTTAAAGATTGGACCCCATTGCGTTCAAAATATGACTGAGTCTCATGATCTTTGATGTAGTCAATAATTATATTAGAGGCAGAGACTAATTGGGAGCCTAGGTCACTAATACAATATTCCATGATTCCAAACTGGAAACAATGAATCTGAAAGGCTCTAAGAAATTCTTTATCAGAAAGATCTAAACAAATAATCAAATTAACTGCTCTACTCCACATACAAGTGATACATAGTAGATAGATTTTTCCTTTCTTACCCTGTTGTTTAACGCTCAATGGGCCAATGAAATCCATAAATAAATATCTAAAGGGGACATTAGGTGGTGACACTCTCCATTTCCTGTAGGGAGATTGATTAATACTGATGGTTCTTGACTTAAACCTACGACAAAAAACACATTCTCTAAGGTTTCTCTTAACGACTGAAAAATATGACGGTACGTAAAACCGCTTTCTTATTTCTGACAAAACAGAGTAACATCCCGTATGGTTGAGCTTTTTGTGCAGGTTATGCACAATCAGGGAAGTTAGATGGCTATTTTTAGCCAGCAACAAAGGAAAACCATGTCTCCGAATGAGTTTGTCTCACTTGCTACGTACTCTAAGCAAACCATCGTTGTCAACGTAAACATTAAGCTGACCTACTATGTTAGGCATGTCTTTTTTCTTTGAGTAGGACAGCTGAAATATGTAAAAACCTCAGGGAAATGTGCCCGTTGATCCTGTGGTATAACTAACTTGCAAGCTCTTTCATGTATACTATTGCTCTTTAATTCTAAGTGAGCAAATTTATTGGAATCCTTAGCTTTCAAACGACCCTTTAACTTCTCTACGAAAAGAATAACTTTCTCATAAATAGATACAAGTAAATCAAAACTGGAAAATTCTTCAAATTTAAGAAAATATTCAAAATTATCTGACATGGCCACAACATTGGAACTAGTACACACAGACTCCTCTATTTCTAAACTATTATACAGCTTGCACTCTGCATAAGGATTTGGAACCATAAATGATAAATTACCATTTTCACTACATAGGAAGGTTTCTTTTTCCTTAAAACATTCAGGACCAGAATAGAAATTGGTTTGCATCAACTTACGATATGAAAGGCAACGAGTTATGGCATCTGCAGGATTTTCATTCCCTCCAACAAAAGCAAAATGGACGGGGTGTTTTGCACATAAGTTCTCTACATGCTGAATTCGATTCATCACAAAAACTGACCGTTTCTGCATTTTTGACAATTTATTAGTAGACGAATTCAACCAAGAGAGCGCTACCCGACTATCCGAAAACACATGAAGGCCAACAATATTTAAAGGATTGATGCATAATGGTCCAGCTAATTCGTTATACAAATCTAAAACCACTTCCGTTGCAAAGGCTACTCCCTGCATCTCCAAAGATGGAATGCTTTTACTTTCCAACTGCCTATTTATCATACGATTTTTGCCATCACAAAACTTGACGACATAGAATCGATGTCAATGATGTACACAACAACACCATATAGTAATTTAGAGCTATCACAGCAAGCAGCCAAATGAAATTTTCCATCCCTACGTCCAACAAATCTATCAATAGCAATATCAGGAGCAGAATTGGCCTGATTAGCAATATTATGCCATTCTTTACGTAACTCTGGTGATAATTGATCGTCCCATCCTAGATTTCTATCACACTGAAGACCATGAAGAAATAATCTGCTTCGATTTAGGATGGGACCAGTAATACCAAAAAGATCAAAGTGAGAGGCAATGGTACTTAAAATTTCCCCCTTTGTTTTAGCCTTACCATTCAACTGAAATTCATTTGCTAACAGACAATCAAGTGATCGATTCCACTGCATACCAAGAAGTTTAACAACCTCTACCGTTTCAGAACCCGTGCAGGAATCTATTTCTCCCTGTAGGGACCTGTCATTAGTAACGAACTGTTGTAAATCAAAACCATAAGGAGAAAATATAGATCCTACCACAGAATATGCCCAGTGCAGATTTTCAATTTCATTTGCACTAAAAGCACAATTGTCCATATAAGATAAAGAATAAATGCACCTTTTCAACTCCTTCAACTGGTTTTTATCATGCTCAGCATCTAAAATCAAAATCTTGTAAAGACCAAGCATCAACAAAGTTGGGGAACATCTTAAGCCGAAGCTCAACCTAACATTCCGATATGCAACAATGGTAAAATCTCCCTTCTCAACATTTTTATACCATAAAAAACAAAGTCTGTTAGCATCAACATCACTTAATGCAATCTGGTTAAAGGCCTTACATAGATCAAAGCATACTAACAATTTATCAAACCTTAAATGTAATAATGATGAAGAAAGTTTCTGATTTAGGCATGGACCTGCATGTATGGCCTGGTTATGACTTATTGTCTGACCCTTATTAGAGTTTCTTTCACACAAGTTTGATAGAAACACAACTCTACATTTGGTAGTTTCACGATTCAATTTGAACACACCCATATGAGGCAAAAAAGTGTTCTGGGTGTTCATGTACAAACTGGTCAAGATTAGGAATCCTTTCTATTATACCAACCCTTTCCTGTTCTTTTAGGGCTTCATTCATTAACTGTAAATGAGATGGATTTCTCTTTAGTTTTTTAAGATTAGATTCCAAAATAACTTTAGCCAAATGAAAATCACGCAAACCAGTAACATACTGATGACAATTTATAACCGAGGAGGACTGATGTAGATAAGGAATATCCTTCAATAAGGTGTCAATTTCACCTTTAAGAAGGACACCCAACGGGGTCATAGCATACATAGACCTGCTATTCCTACCAAAAACTACTTCTGTGAGTAGTAAACAATATCCTGATTTAGTTCCCAAAATCAAATCAATATTCTCAATGCAATCACTATTAGGCGTTAGGAACTCATCAACCAACACATACCCTTTCGTCTGGAAACCGTAAACCACTTTGCCCAAACCTTTTAATTTCAACTTTATGTTAATAGATGGGATATATAATGCCTCTATTTTGTGAATAGCATTACCAATTATTATTTCAAATTCCACTAGTTTTGAGGCATATTTCTGAGAAACATTAATACCATTTATTCTCAATTCAACCTTGGCTTTTAATACCTTTAAATCCAAAGCATTGGCTAGTTCCTCACAAATCAGATTTAACTGACTTCCATCATCCTTCAATGCTCTTATGCGTCTGTTTTGGATGCTACAAGAAAAGGTATGGAGAATGCTGGAATCACAGTCCAAATTAATTTTAAGAGCCTCCATTATAACTACGTTATTATTAGATTCCATGGACGAATTCTTATTATCCTTTTTCGAGGAAGTCTTAGGAGATTCAGATTTTCTATTATCATTAGCAGATGCTGATTTTTTACTATCCTTACAGAGGAAACTAAAGTGCCATGCTTTACAAAACTTACATTTCATCTTAAATTTAAAGTTACATTTGTCAGTAGTGTGACTCAAGCTTGCACACTTACAACACCCATTTACAGATTGAATTTTGTCAAGCTTAGTGGTAACATCCGAAAAAATTTCACATTTATAAATAGGATGCGAGGCGGGTTTGCCTTCTGTGGTACACAAGACACAAGGAAAGAAATTTGACGGTTTCCTTAGGGAACTAACACTAGCAGCATAACTTGCACTATTCCTCCTATGATTATGATTATCATGCAATTTATTTCCTACATTAGACCTCTTACTTTGGTCATTGAATCTTTCACAAGCCTCAAAGAAATTATCATTAATTTCCTTTAATGTTGGCCTTGATGAATTAGTAATCTGGGTTAAGTGTACTTTAAAACTACAGTATTATCTAAGCCCTGCCAGAAAAAATACCTCAAAAAATCCTCACGTCCCAGAGACAAACTTTCAGCTGCTCGAGTTAGATTTCTTATCTGTGAAATATATTCAAATGGGTCACTTTCTAATTTCATATTGATTTCAGAGATTTTTTTGATGGTATTAAAAATTCTGAGGTCTTTAGAAGCTAGGGCCTCTGTTAGTAATTTCTTGGCATGAACATAACCCTTCTTGTCCGATTCTAATGATTCTAAAAGTACTAAGGCCCTTCCACTGATTTGCTGCTTTAACAGAATAAATTTGTCATATTCTGAATATTTGAACATAGACGTTATGTCTTCAAAATCTTTAAAAAATTTCAATAGATCCTCCCCTTCTTGGCTACGAAATTCTGGAAGCGGAGCAGTGGGACTCTTCAACAAACTTCGGGCAGTATCAACACTAACATTAGAAGGGAAATATTTCGTGTAAGCTCAGCAGTACATTCCCGAATTTTAACAACATAACTTTCACAGGAATCAAGTTCGGCATTTAGCCATGTTTCATCCTCCTCTTCAGACCATTTGAGCCTTTGAATTTCACTATTATACTTCTTAAGCGATTCTAAATGATCTTGTAACTCTGACTTAATCTTATTCTTTTCCAATTCCGTTAACTGAGAATAATTAGTCCTTTTATTATAACATTCAGTTACTAACTTGCGAATATATTTTCGGGAATTTATCAACAACTTTAATTCAGACGCCATGTTTAATTAGGAATTTGCTTTTACAATGTCTGATAAACAATTATAAATCCACTGAAACAAGACAGTCTAAACCCACTCTATTTAAATGAATGCCGTCAGCTTTAAAATAGCAAGGGTCATCGAGTTTTGACGAACCGTTAATCAACAAAGTCTTATATTTAAAGGGTTGACGGTCTAACCACTTATTAAAATTTCTAGCTAATTTCTTATACAAATCTCCAGAAGGGGTGCCGTGTCTATTAGTACTTTTCAAGTGGCGAATTTCAACGTGAGCAACAACAAATAGTGAATTTGGTAACCTTAATCTCAAAATAGCAAAAAAACGTTCACAATCTGCTTTAACAATATTCAAATCCACTTTCTCCTTTATATCGCTTCCACTCAGAAATATGTTATTTTCATTAGTAAAATAAATTTTTGAATATACTTACCCGATGATCATGTAGCTGTCAACTCCGTTGCCCGACAGAAATCTACGGACGGGATACGCCAGCGATCGCTATACAAGAGGGGGGTGTACTCACCAGCGCCATCTGTGGTCAGGTACTCCAGTACTTCTTGTCAACACCACCTCAATTTTTTCCTCGGTCCACTGGTTCTCTATGGGGAGGAAGGGTGGGTCAATTAAATCATGATCATCGGGTAAGTATATTCAAAAATTTATTTTACTAATGAAAATAACATTTTTCAATATTAATCTTACCCGATGATCATGTAGCTGATTCACACCCAGGGGGGTGGGTGAAAACCAGTATACATGTTAATCAAGAAGCTAAGTATCCCGTATTTCATTTTTATCAGTTATTCAAAATAACAAATGAAATTATAAGTACCTGGTAAGGAAGTCGACTTGAACCATTACTCTGCCTTTAATAAGTACGTCTTCCTTACTGAGCGCAGCGGTCCTCTTAGGAGGCTGAACAACTCTTAGGTGCTGAAGTATAAAGGGCTGCAACCCATACTAAAGGACCTCATCACAACCTCTAACCTAGGCGCTTCTCAAGAAAGAATTGACCACCCGCCAAATCAACTAGGATGCGGAAGGCTTCTTAGCCCACCGTACAACCCAAAACAACAATAAAAGCATTCAAGAGAAAGGTTAAAAAGGTTATGAGATTATGGGAATGTAGTGGCTGAGCCCTCACCTACTACTGCACTCGCTGCTACGAATGGTCCCAGGGTGTAGCAGTTCTCGTAAAGAGACTGGACATCTTTGAGATAGAATGATGCAAACACTGACTTGCTCCTCCAATAGGTTGCATCCATAATACTCTGCAGAGAACGGTTCTGTTTGAAGGCCACTGAAGTAGCCACAGCTCTCACTTCATGTGTCCTTACCTTCAGCAAAGCAAGGTCTTCATCCTTCATGTGAGAATGAGCTTCTCTAATCAGAAGCCTTATGTAGTAAGAAACTACGTTCTTAGACATAGGCAGCGAAGGTTTCTTAATAGCACACCATAAGGCCTCTGATTGTCCTCGCAAGGGTTTTGACCTTTTAAGATAGTACTTAAGAGCTCTGACAGGGCAAAGTACTCTCTCCCGTTCGTTACCCACCATGTTGGAAAGGCTAGGTATTTCGAACGATTTAGGCCAAGGACGTGAAGGAAGCTCATTTTTTGCCAAAAAACCGAGCTGTAAGGAACATGTAGCCGTTTCAGATGTGAAACCTATGTTCCTGCTGAAGGCGTGAACCTCACTTACTCTTTTGGCTGTTGCAAGGCAGACGAGGAAAAGAGTTTTGAGAGTGAGGTCTTTGAAAGAGGCTGACTGGAGAGGTTCAAATCTAGATGACATAAGGAACCTTAGGACTACGTCTAGATTCCAGCCTGGAGTGGACAACCGACGTTCTTTAGAGGTCTCAAAAGACCTAAGTATGTCCTGCAGATCTTTGTTGGAGGAAAGATCCAAGCCTCTGTGGCGGAAAACCGCTGCCAACATACTTCTGTACCCCTTGATCGTAGGAGCTGATAGAGATCTAACATTCCTAAGATGTAACAGGAAGTCAGCAACTTGGGTTACAGTGGTACTGGTAGAGGAAACTGCATTGGTTCTGCACCAGCTTCGGAAGACTTCCCACTTAGATTGATAGACTCTGCGAGTGGATATCCTCCTTGCTCTGGCAATCGCTCTGGCTGCCTCCTTCGAAAAGCCTCTAGCTCTAGAGAGTCTTTCGATAGTCTGAAGGCAGTCAGACGAAGAGCGTGGAGGCTTGGGTGTACCTTCTTTACGTGAGGTTGACGTAGAAGGTCCACTCTTAGAGGGAGAGTCCTGGGAACGTCGACCAGCCATTGCAGTACCTCTGTGAACCATTCTCTTGCAGGCCAAAGGGGAGCAACCAATGTCAGCCGTGTCCCTTCGTGAGAGACGAACTTCCGAAGAACCCTGTTGATGATCTTGAACGGCGGGAATGCATACAGGTCGAGGTGGGACCAATCCAGCAGAAAAGCATCCACGTGAACTGCTGCCGGGTCTGGAATCGGGGAACAGTACAATGGGAGCCTCTTGGTCATCGAGGTAGCGAACAGATCTATAGTTGGCTGACCCCACAGGGCCCAAAGTCTGTTGCACACGTTCTTGTGAAGAGTCCATTCTGTGGGGATGACTTGACCCTTCCTGCTGAGGCGATCTGCTGAGGCGATCTGCCGAGACATTCATATCGCCCTGAATGAACCTCGTTACCAGAGTGAGCTTTCGACTTTTTGACCAAATGAGGAGGTCCCTTGCGATCTCGAACAGCTTCCTCGAATGAGTCCCTCCCTGCTTGGAGATGTACGCCAAGGCTGTGGTGTTGTCGGAGTTCACCTCCACCACCTTGTTTAGCAGGAGGGACTTGAAGTTCATTAAGGCCAGATGAACTGCCAACAACTCCTTGCAATTGATGTGAAGCGTTTCCTGTTCCTGGTTCCATGTCCCCGAGCATTCCTGTCCGTCCAATGTCGCGCCCCAGCCCGAGTCTGATGCGTCCGAGTAGAGATGAAGGTCGGGGGTCTGAACAGCTAATGAGAGACCCTCCTTGAGAAGAATGTTGTTCTTCCACCACGTTAGAGTAGCCCTCATCTCTTTAGAAACAGGAGTAGAGACCGCCTCGAGCGTCATATCCTTGTTCCAGTGAGCTGCTAGATGGTACTGAAGGGGGCGGAGGTGGAGTCTCCCTAACTCGATGAACAGGGCTAGCGATGAAAGGGTCCCTGTTAGACTCATCCACTGCCTCACCGAGCATCGGTTCTTCTTCAGCATGCTCAGGATGCACTCTAGGGCTTGGTTGATTCTTGGGGCCGACGGAAAAGCCCGAAAAGCTCGACTCTGAATCTCCATTCCCAGGTAAACGATGGTTTGGGAAGGAACGAGCTGGGACTTCTCTAAATTGA
The DNA here is from genome assembly GCF_036898095.1 of Palaemon carinicauda. NCBI lineage: Eukaryota > Metazoa > Arthropoda > Malacostraca > Decapoda > Palaemonidae > Palaemon > Palaemon carinicauda. The sequence goes on from NC_090738.1 coordinate 84,752,958, forward strand.
CCAAGAGACCCAGTTCCTTGGTCAAATCCAAAGTCCATCTGAGACTCTCCAGACAGCGACGACTTGTGGGGGCTCTTAAAAGCCAGTCGTCTAAATAAAGGGAGGCTCTGATGTCTGCCAAGTGAAGGAATTTCGCAATATTCCTCATCAGTCGCTTAGGCCAAAGCACAGGGCTTGGAACTGGTACACAACCTCTCCAAAGACGAATCTCAGAAAAGGTTGGGAGTCTGGATGGATGGGAACGTGAAAGTAGGCGTCTTTCAGATCCAACGAGACCATCCAGTCCTCCTGCCTGACCGCTGCTAGGACTGACTTCGTCGTCTCCATTGTGAACGTCTGCTTGGTGACATAAGCATTGAGCGCACTGACGTCCAGCACCGGTCTCCAACCTCCTGTCTTCTTGGCCACCAGGAAGAGACGGTTGTAAAAGCCCGGGGATTGATGGTCCCGGACTATCACCACTGCCTCCTTCTGTAACAGGAGCGACACCTCTTGATGTAACGCTAGCCTCTTGTCCTTCTCCTTGTAGTTGGGAGAGAGGTTGATGGGAGATGTGGTCAGAGGGGGATTGCGGCAGAACGGAATTCTGTAACCCTCCCTTAGCCACTTGACAGACTGAGCGTCTGCACCTCTTCTTTCCCAGGCTTGCCAGAAGGTCTTGAGTCTGGCTCCTACAGCTGTCTGGAGAGGAGGGAAGTCAAAGCTTGCTTTTCGTGGACTTGGCACCTTTCTTGGACTTGCCCCGGTGACTGTCTGCACGGGAACTTCCTCGGCTGGGGGCTCTGCCACGAAAGGCTGGAATGAATCTGGTAGCAGGTGTATCAGCCACAGGGGTGCGGTAAGATCTCGGCACTGAAGGTACGGTTTTAGCCTTACGTGCTGAAGAGGCCATGAGGTCATGCGTATCTTTCTGCATAAGAGCCGCAGCCATCTCCTTGACTAGCTCCTCCGGAAACAGGAACTTGGAGAGAGGAGCAAACAGCAACTGTGACCTCTGGCAAGGGGTGATACCAGTAGATAAGTAGGAGCATAGATGTTCCCTTTTCTTGAGGACTCCTGAGACAAAAATAGAAGCAAGTTCGCCAGAACCATCGCGAATTGCTCTGTCCATACAGGACATGATCAGCATGGCCGAGTCTTTGTCAGAAGGGGCAGTCTTCTTGCTTAAGGCCCCCAGGCACCAATCGAGGAAATTAAAAATTTCGAAGGCGCGAAAGACTCCCTTCAACAAGTGGTCCAGATCAGAAAAAGTCCAGCAGACCTTCGAGCGTCTCATAGCCGACCTACGGGGAGAGTCAACCAAACTTCAGAAGTCGGCCTGGGCAGAGGCAGGGACCCCCAAGCCAGGTTCCTCTCCCGTGGCATACCAGACGCCCAACTTAGAAGCCAGCTTAGGAGGAGGAAACACAAAAGATGTCCTTCCCAGTTGCTGCCTGGACTGCAACCAATCCCCTAAAACCCTCAAAGCTCTCTTTGATGATCTGGCGAGGACAAGCTTGGTGTAGGCAGACGTAATAGGCTGCATGCCTATAGAAAACTCGGATGGAGGAGAACGAGGGGTTGCAGAAACGAAGTGTTCAGGGTATAACTCTCTGAACAGAGCCAGGACCTTACGAAAGTCTAAGGAAGGTGGCGAAGACTTGTGTTCCTCCACATCAGAAGAAGGATCATCCAGGTGAGCAGCTTCATCCTCAGAAACCTCATCTCCTGAGAGTTGAGAAGCGAGAGGCAACGGTATAGCGGCATGCTGAATGGCTGAATCCTGTAGAACGGGTGCATGCGCACTTGCGGATCCATCATCACGCCTCTGTTGAAGAGGATGAGGGCTGGCAATGACAAAGTCATGAGGCTGGGGTGAAGGAGGTTCTGCGGTGGTCTGAGGAGCAAGCGTGGTCAGAAGCGAATGCTGTAAGACATGAGGCTCATGCTGTATGGTATGCGGTTCATGTTGAATGGGAAGAGGCTCATGCTGCGAAGAATGCGGCTGCTGCATGCGTTGAGGAGGCTGCCTCATAGCATGAGGTTCCTGCCTCAAGGGTTGCGTCTGCCTCAAGGGTTGAGGAGGTTGCTGCGCAGAGAGAGGCTCTTGCCTCAAGGGTTGAGGCGGTTGCCGCATAGCATGAGGTTGCTGCCTCATGGGTAGAGGAGGTTGCCGCAACGCATGAGGCTCCTGCCTCATGGGAAGAGGAGGTTGCCGCATAGCATGAGGCTCCTGCCTCAAGGGTTGAGGAGGTTGCCGCATAGCAAGAGGCTCCTGCCTCAAGGAAAGAGGAGGTTGCTGCATAGCGCTGGTACCTGGCAACTCCCAATGCGGCAGCTCACGCATGGAAGCAGGAGGAGCCTCAACATCATACGTCTGGCAGGGTGGACTGCGCAGAGGTGGAGGAGCGCTCGCAGGAGGAGGTGTGCTAACCTTCTCTGCCTGAAACTCCTGCATCAAAACCGCAAGCTGAGACTGCATTGTCTGCAGCATAGACAACTTGGGATCAACAGAAGCTGGAGCAGAGGCCTGTTGAGGCATCGCTTTACCTCTCTTAGGAGGTGTGCAGTCATCAGATGACTGCGGCGAGTCCGAACTGGCCCAGTGGCTACACCTGGGCCGTTGGACTCGCTCGGACGGGACCTTACGTTTAAGAGGTCGTGAGACCTGGGTCCAGCGTTTCCTCCTGGAAACTTCTTCCGCAGACGAGGAATTTAAGGGCTCAATCGTCTGGGAGTGGAAGTGACGATCTCTATCAGATACGCCCGCAACCACTGAGGATACAACTGTGCGCCGATCAAGGCCTGCCGAACCCTTTTGCCCTTCGACGTTGCTTCTCCCCTGGGCTTGGGAGCTTGCAAGAGGTCCCGGACTGGGAGGACGACTGGCACGCACAGAAGTATCCTCATGCGCAACACTGACACTGACACTAGGCACAGCACTGGCACTAACACTTCCCACTGCACTTTTCACTTTAAGTTCCTTGACATCTGCCAAGAGAAGATTGTGATCACTCACTAAAGACTCCACCTTATCACCAAGAGCCTGAATGGCACGTAACATATCCGACATATCAGGCTGAGCACTCGTAGTAGGTTCGGGGGTCACCACTACAGGGGAAGGAAAAGGTTGAGGATCATGGGGGGAGGAATAAACCAAAGAGCGAGAAGAACTCCTCCTAACTCTCTCCCTCTCTAACCTAGTCGTATACTTGAGGAATTCATTAAAATCAAATTCCGAAAGCCCAGCACATTCCCCACATCGATCTTCCAACTGACAGGATTTTCCCCTACAGTCGGAACAAACGGTGTGAGGATCAACAGAGGCCTTCGGAAGACGCCTATTACAAGTCCTAACACTACATCGCCTAATTTTAGGAGCTTGAGAGTGGTCGGACATCTTGAATTTAGAGAACAGTCAAGGGGGAATTCCAAAGTAAAGCAAAGATCGTTAACCAATAAATCAATTTAATTCCAAAAGCTATCTAAGGGAAAAGCTTCCTGTATAGCGAAGGCTAAATTTTAGAGCAAATACTTCACCAAAACCGTGAACAAAGACTCCAAAATCAACAGCGTATCCATGTAGGTCTTGCCGGCGGCACGACAGAGGAAAAATTGAGGTGGTGTTGACAAGAAGTACTGGAGTACCTGACCACAGATGGCGCTGGTGAGTACACCCCCCTCTTGTATAGCGATCGCTGGCGTATCCCGTCCGTAGATTTCTGTCGGGCAACGGAGTTGACAGCTACATGATCATCGGGTAAGATTAATATTGAAAAACAACGGTCACTTCTGGATTATATTCAGCCAAATCGTCCAACAACTTCGGATTAAGTATAAAGTTCCTCTATCCGAACCCAGGAAATGCAAAAAATTCAACAGGCACTTTAAGATCACCATATGTCAAACACGAATAACCTAACTGCTTCAAGTCCCGAACGTAACTATGGCCTAAAACACCGATTTTCATGTAACCTTTAACAAAATATGCTCAAAGATACCGACACTAAATAACACCAAAGGAAGGCCAGCAGGCAGCAATTTCTTCTCAAGTCCCGCAAGGGGTTCCATACACAATATTTTATCAATGGCAAGGTAAAAACAAACAAAATGAGGTAAATGAAGCAAGAAGTTTTTTAAAGTCCAGTTATATTAATTTAATTAATATTTTGATAAAGATTACTGGTTGAGACAACCGAGACGATTAATTGCTGTCCTGCCTCCCTCAAGTTAGTAACTTACTTCACCGGAAAACAACCGTATGAAGCAAGCCCC
>NC_090738.1:84762211-84767211 GCF_036898095.1 Palaemon carinicauda
GTACTAATTAAAGTAATCCGGGTTTAAAAGTAATCGGCACTAAAGATAATTACACGAAGCTGAAAGTTTCATCTTAAAACTTTCTCCTGTGGGTTAGACATAAGGAAAAGTCTAGAAGAGAAAAAAGATGGAGTCTCCTGCTATTGAAATTTTTTTCTGGGGATCCCCGAAATAATGGATTAGAAAAAAAGAGAAAAAAAGAAGGAAGGAGAAATAATAGGAACGGAGGAATCTCAGGTTTAAGGCTTTGAATCTTTCAGTGTCTTCCTACATCACGGTTCTATTTTATGGTTTATTTACTGATATATATATATATATATATATATATATATATATATATATATATATATATATATATATATATATATATATATATATATATATATATACCTCAGGAACATGCGGTTTAAGGCCCATTTACAAAGTTGCTTTAGAGTGTTACCTTATAAATTAGTGCTGCCATATGAGTGGTTCTAATTTTAAAGCGATCTGATCATTTCTTTTTGGAATTGATATATGTTTTTAAGTGAGTGTACCTAGGTAAAAGAGAGAGAGAGAGAGAGAGAGAGAGAGAGAGAGAGAGAGAGAGAGAGAGAGATTTAGCTTCCTCAATGTGTATATAAACCTAATCCATTTTTAAGAATCAACTGAATATTCAGTTATTTCAACAACATGCTTCGAGTGATAAGTTAACAGAATTGGAAATATAAAATCTTTAGCTCAAATAAGAACCAAAAAAGAAAATATGAAAATATGAAAATATAGAAGGAAAAGTAGAACGATAGAAACGATAAGAAAATATAAAAATGATTTCGCAATTTGGTCAATGAGGCTGAATTTATTAGATGGAATGTTGGCTTTCGATTAAAAATGCAAGGAAGCCAATTTTCAGAATAAAAAGAATTTGAAATACGATACAAATTAAGAAATAAATTGAAAAAATAAACTTAACATTTTCAAGTGGTTGATAATCGTTATCAAAAAAAAAAAAAAAAAAAAAAAAAAAATATCAAAAATTTAAGATCTCCTTTCCAATGTAAAAAAGTGTTCTTCCAAAGCGAATATTAATTTCCCCGGCATTCCAGTCACAAATTCCAGAACGGCGACGAATTCTGGGAAAACAGTATCTATCGGATGAGTGTTCGAGACTCAAACTGAATTTTGGATCTCCGATAATACAACTCCGAGAATTAGGTTACTGATGCTGTAACCTGGTTTCGTATTGGATTAGTTCCAAGAGGTTTTTCCTCCTCTATCGGTTTTTCTGCCGAGTTTTTCAGCGAAAAAAAAAAAAAAAAAAAGAAAAGGGATCGGCAATTCACAAAAGAGGATTGGTTTTGATGTAACGTGTTCTCAAACGTTCCTTTTTTTTTTAAAAGCCGCTCATGAATGGCAAAGGGAAGGGACGCAAGGCCCAAGAGAGTTACCATATATAGGCCTACATATAATTACCGTCCCACTACCCTTTCCACCATGCTAGGACCAGGGAGGGACAGACATTGGCTGCTAATGACTTGACGGGTAGACGTCCTGAGTCTTTTGCTCCTTAGCTCATAAAGATGGTGAGGTTGAAGACACTACAAGAAATTATTGAGTTTGAGCAATACTTGAACCCCAGTCCGGCGATCGCCACGCAGGAACGTTTCCATTAGGCCACTGCAAACTAATTCTCTACAACTATTCCACCGAGAGTGAAAAACCTGGATAAAGGAATAAGAGGGAAGAGGATTATGGTGGTGGCTATTCTCTTTATGAGGTAACATCGGTCATAAAATCTTGCAACAACCCGTGGGTGCTAGGTGCAAAAATTACGAATTATGAATTCTTATGGAGTGAAAGTTTATTTCAAGTTATGCATAAGTGGATAATTTAATCTAATCTTAATAGCCTTTAAAAGGCTTCAGCAAAAGATGAATGATGTACGATGATTTTTTTTTCTTTTTTTTGCCTGCATTACTATGGCTCAACAAGTGAATCTTGACTTTCATAACTTGATGAGAATTTGTGATTTTTCGTTTTACACCTCGCTGACATTATTTCCAGAATTTCCCCTATGATTTCTCCTACAATCAGTTATCTTACTGTTAAAAACAAACAGTAGAAATTAAAGGAAGCTGGTTGCAGAGTAATTTCTACATTAACCATTTCTTCATATTTAAATTCTTCCTTGCCCTCCCCCCCCTTTTTTTTTTTTAGTAAATTTATCATACATCGATGACTAATAATCTAATGACGTCAAATTATTCAGCAACCAATCAATGATCCTACACAACTTTCAATGAGGAAAATATTAATAAGGTACCAAAAGACTATAAGATTATCTGTTATTCAGAGAAGAAATCATGTCAAAATTAAATAGAAATATGAATTTTTATAGTGAATTTCGACTTTCAATGAGGAAAAACTAAACAGGGTGGCCAAAAAAGTTAAGATTATCTCTTATTCAGAGAGAAAATCCTATTAAAATGAAAATGAAAATAATAATTGTGATTTTTATAGTGAATTTCCTATTTGTCTATTTATATTTCATATTGACACTGAATTGCATTAAATACCTTATTCTGCGCCTCTCAAGTTGATTATCTAAAATCAATTGATATATAACAGCATTCAAGAACAAAAAAAGAATATTTAGAAGAGCATATAATAATATAAGGGACTCACTACTAAAGAAAACTATGCAGAATATGTAAAAGAAACTTATATCACAGTAGCAGCGTGTAGCTGAACTATATTATTATTATTATTATTATTATTATTATTATCATTATTATTATTATTATTATTATTATTATTATTATTATTATTATTATTATTTCTACTACTACTACTAATATTATTATTATTATTATTATTATTATTATTATTATTATTATTATTATTATTATTATTATTATTATCATAACTTGGTAAGCTAGAGCCCTAGTTGGAAAAGCAGGTTGCTATAAGCCCAAGGTCTCCAACAGGGAAAATAGCCCAGTGAAGAAAGGATATAAGGAAATGAAATAAACTATAAGAGAAGTAATGAACAATGAAAATAGATATTTAAAAAAAAATATAATTCTTGCAGACCCCCCCCCCCCCCCCCCAACTATCTTAATCACAGTTCTTATGACAATTGCGAAAGACAGTATACCCTACAAATTAACCTAATTATGCATCCCAACTTATTTCCCATGTTTCCTAAAATTCTCATTAATTCCCAAACTTTCAGAATATGCGTGGCAAACTCCAAGATACATCAGCGGCTAAAATAATTTAAAATTCGAGGAAGAAAAAACTGCAGTTAATTTCTGTTCTGCCCATGAATATATTCTAGTAACAAGCTTTTAAAAGACGTTAATACAAGCGTATGCCCTCCCAAATTATCGCCAGAAGTGGGCAATTCAACTCCGGTACACACCACCAAAGTTCACTCATTAAACTAAGAAGGATATTATGCTAAATATTAGTTTAGCTTAAATTAAACCCTAATAGGAGGCTTAATAAATCTGACTGAACACCCACTATATATATATATATATATATATATATATATATATATATATATATATATATATATATATATATATATATATATATATATATATATAGATATATATATATATATATATATATATATATATATATATATATATATATATATATATATATATATATATATGCGTGTGTGTGTGTGTGTGTGTGGGTGTGTGTCTGTGTATCCTCATAGAAATATTTATTTATAATGACATCATTTCGACTTAAAGTTTTTATTAAATATGATTTCCAGTAACGGGTAATTACCTGCAGCATGATCTTTTACATACTCTGATTTGGGATTATGAAATAATGTAAATATCGGTAGTTTTTTATAGTAAGTATAAACTTCAAAATCGCATAGAAAAGGCTATACAAACCAAATCTTCAATGGATCTGCAGCTTACAAGTTTAGTATATATCAAATACCAAGATAAAAGCAGTGTGGTTCTAAATATTTTGCTGAAAATCACTCAATATTCAAACCTATATCCAATCATTCAAAAGCGAGGGGGTTTTCTTCATAGCAATCTGGGATTTTGGAGTTACTAGTTAATTAGAATTTAAAAAAAAAAAAAAAAAAAAAGAGTAGTAACATGTTTTCAAAGGCTGTTATTAACAGCCTTTGAAAACACCTAGATTGGAAGAAGTAAGTTCGATAGTTTTTAAAAAGGAGATTAAGATTAAAATCGAAGGATTTCTAATGGACAACATTTAACTAAAAGAATCTTGTAATGGTATCATCGCTTTCCCAAGGGAAGGAGCCAAAATGTCTTTGACTATTGATTGTCAGAAATTAAATTTGGGGAGGAAACAGGAGATTCAAAAGATGTCATCAAAAAAACTATCCACTCAGATCTTAATCGATCTTTATGGAATATTTTTTTTTTCATAAGACACAAGGAAGTGATAAAAGAGTGGGGAAAATTGTTCTTTAATTGCATTAATGACAATCTGTGCTATTTTGAACAATGGAGATGTGATAATCTGTAATTATGAGGGACAAGATCAAAGAGGGATAAGGCTTGTTATGGAAAAGGATAATCTGGATATTGGAATCAAATCCTTTGATAATTACCCCTTGAAGACTAAAATATAAGGGGGAGAAAAAATGATAAAAAATTTGGTTTATCGAGGAAATGTTTGATGGGGAAGATTGGGAAACAATTTAATTTGATATTACAGGAGGGGATTTGGTGTTGCCTTTTTTTTTTTTTTTTTCAGCAGAAGGAAGAATATGAGAATTAGATCATGTTTACAGATGCAAAAGAAAATAGGTTTTTGAGGAATAAATGAGACATTGTTTACAAATATGATTATTTTTATGTAAAACTACTTTAAATGATTAGATAAAAAACGTGGGGAGACATAATGAAAATCAATGTGTAAAAATATCAACAAAGTTGAATTTTTTTTATTATTACCGAACGCGAGAGGATTAAGGTTTCATTGAACATTAGTTATCGTACATCTTCCTTGTA
>NC_090738.1:84772471-84774971 GCF_036898095.1 Palaemon carinicauda
ATCTATCCTGAGAGTAAGGCAGATGTACATCAGGCGGACGTTGCAGATTCCATGGGAATGGCTACAGACCAACGAGTGGAGCGGTCGATGACAGTAAAAAGGTAATGATGTCCTTGTCATGTGGGTAGGGGACCTACAATGTCAACGTGAATGTGGGTGAAACGACGCTGAGGTTTAAGAAAGGTGACCACTCCTGAATCCGTGTGTCTAATGTACTTTGGAAGTTAGGCATAGAAGTACTGGTGTGGACCCAATGCTTAGCATCCTTAGAAATGCCGTGCCAAAAGAAACTTCGTCTCAGCAGCTGTGCAGTAGAACGGCACGAGGGATGTGAAAGGCCGTGAATGAAATCAAACACCTCTCAGCGCATGGAAGCAGGAATCCAAGGTCGCGGTCTACCAGTACTGACGTCACAGAGGAGGGTGGAGTTGGAGTCGTCGAGGGGGATGTCTTCCCAACAGAGGGATGGGCAGGATGTCTAACATGCTTGATACTCTGGACACTGCCGTTGGGCTTCACCCAAGGGATTGTAATCCATTCCCAGTTGAACGGCAGCCAAAGTGTTTTTTGACAGGGCATCTGCAAGGGGATTCATATTCCCAGGGATGTTTTGAAGGGTGCAATTGTATTCAGCCACGGCGGAGATATGTCGGCGGTTAACGGGCAGACCAGGCATCACACTGTTGAGTGAAAGCGTGCACCAGAGGCATGGTGTCTGTGCAAATGATGAAGGGCGTACTTTCTAAGAGATGGCAAAAGTGACGGACAGCCAAGTGTGCCACCAGCAATTCGTGATCAAGGGGAGAATAACCTGATTCTGCCTTAGACAGTTTTCTGCTGAAGAAGGCCAATGGGCGGAGCGACCCGTTGACCACCTATTCGAGTACTGCACCAATAACGACGTCGCTGGCATCAGTGGAGAGAAGTAGAGGGGCATGTGGGGATAGGAAAAGTGAGAGCAGCACCAGTTGATAGGGCCTTCTTTGTATTGCAGAAGGCCGCTTCTTGAAGGGGACCCCACTTCGGGTCTTTTGTCTTGCCCTTGAGGGAGGCATAGAGAGGAGCAAGAGTGGCAGCAATGGCTGGCAAAAAACAGTGTTAACAGTTGATAATGACCAAGAATTCATGCAGAGCATTGACGGTCGAGGGCGCGGGGAAGTTCTGAATGGCTGCTACCTTCTCAGGGAGGGGATGACTTCTTCAGGGAGTGATGCGGTGCCCTAAGAACAACACTTCATTGGCGCCGAAGGAACACTTGTCGTACCGGACTACAAGGCCGTTTTGTTGCAGGGGGTCGAGCACGATGTGCAGGTGATGGAGGTGTTCCTCTTTTGAGGAAGAGAACACAAGTATGGTCGTCCACATAACATTCACAGAAGCGGAGGTCCCCCAAGATGCCATCCAGGAGACGTTGAAAAGTGGCCCCAGCATTACGAAGGCCAAAACAGGAGTAATTGAAGGTGTATGTAACAACGGAGTGGTGATGGCGGTCTTGTGGATGTCTTTTGGTTTCATAGGTACCTGATAATACCCCTTCAGGAGGTCGAGCGTGGAGAAAACCTTCGCTTTATGCAGGTAGGAGGTCACGTCAGCAATGTTTGGGAGGGGGGTTAGTGATCCGGTTCTGTTTGCATGTTCAGGCGCTTGTAATCCCCGTATAGACGAAGGGAGCCATCATTCTTCAGAAAGATGGTGTATGGGTGACGACCATGGGCTGGAGTCCTTTTGGCAAAAGCTCATTTTTCTCCATTTCGGCAAACGTCTGTTTGGCGGGTGCCAGTCGTTCTGGTGCGAGACGTCTGAATTTTTTCGAAGGGTTGGGGGTCCCGTCGTCTTGATATAGTGATAAATACCATGCTTGTCAGGAGCCATGGGTGTTTGACTAAGTTCTAGACCGAAAGCTTCTGGGTACGACGTGAGGAGGTGGGGGAAGGCATCCGTGGGTTCTCTAATGTGGAGAGCGAGGGTTGAGGGGGCGAGTTGAAGAGATGTCGACAAGTACAAGTCTGCGTTGACCAATCGTCTGTGGGCAACATCGACCAGAAGGTGGAAATGAGAGAGGAAATCTGCTTCGAGGATTGGCAATGTGATGTCAGCAACGAGAAACTTCCAATTAAATTTACCGTTTCCAAACGATAACATGATGTGCTCGTAACAGTAGGTGGGTTTCGCAGATCCGTTTGCAGCTACCAAGCGGACGTCGGCAGACGTAGACAGACTACGTCGTGCCCTGAAGAGTTTCCCCTGGCAAAAGAGAACGACAAGACCCGTGTCTACCAAAAATCGCACGCCAGTTCCTGCATCATGTAAAAAGAAAATATTAGAAACACGGGAGGCCACCGCCATAAGTCTGTTAGTCAGAGAAAAAAAGGGGTTATACCAGCAAGTCCCAGTTACTAGGAGAGACTGGGAGAGGAAGAGAAGTTTTTTTTTTTTTTTTAGTCAGAGAAAAAAGGAGAACGTTCAAGCAAAAAGCTTATCCCTGTTCGGTGATTCGGAA
>NC_090738.1:84784971-84787471 GCF_036898095.1 Palaemon carinicauda
GAGAAAAAAGAGAACGAGATGTGAATTCTCCTAATGAGCCCTCAGAAGACGGAGAGAGAGAGAGAGAGAGAGAGAGAGAGAGAGAGAGAGAGAGAGAGAGAGAGAGAGAGAGAGAGAGAGAGAGAGAGACAGACAGACAGACAGACAGACAGAAAGTGAGAGATATGAGCGGCGAAGGTCAATATATGGGGGTGACCGAGGATATGACCGAGAGAGACAGAAAAAAGAGGGATGAAGGAAAGAGTGCCAGCGGTGATTAAAGGGGAATCGGAGAGTTATCCGTCATTTCTGAATGTGCCTCGTAAGAATTTTTTTTTTTTTTTATAAAAAATCATATTCTATATTGTGCTTACGAGAAGGGGGGAGGCGAATTTTGTGCACGGGTAGTTCTTCCTCCCTCTTTAATTAATCTAGCTACCCACATTGTACATGCAAGTCCGTATGGGGGGCATTTAGGGATTGATAAAACATTGAGAAGAGCACGTGAAGCCGTCTTTTGGTTAGGAATGAAAAAAACCTATAGAATTACATAAAAGGTTGCCATGCTTGAAACTGTTTCAAAGAACATAAAAACACTGTACCGGAACCCAGAAAGTGGCCTGTGATTCCTATTCAATTTTATAGAGTGCATATGGATTTAGTAGCACCATTTCCTACTGGGTTAACACAACTTGAGTATATATGTGTATTTGTGGATGCATTTACTCGGTACAGTCATTACTAGGTTTGGTGACCCAAATTTTTTGACGAGTGATAATGGTCTTGATTTTATAAACATGGTGGTGAAATCAGTCACGGACTTGATAAAAATTGAATACTTTTCAGTGAAAGCATATTAGCCTTCAGCAAATAGCTTATTGGAATCGCGTAATACGGAAGTAGTGCGAATTTTATGTTACTTAGTGGCTGATGACCCCCTTTATTGGCACGCCATGCTTCCTACAGCTGAGCTGGCTTTGAACATAGCATATAATGCTTCGCTCACGGACACGCCTTTCTTTTTAGTGTATGGACAGGATCCTGTGTTACCATAAACGGTACTCATTAATTCGCAACCATTGCCAAATTATTCAACTGAGCAATACCGTGTATATCTATTAAATCTATTGAGGAGAGTAATGAACACCACTGAAAGGTTTTTGAAAAGAGCTAATGACAAATACAGCTCAAAGTATGATGGTCGCTTCAAAACCGCACCGGTAAAAGTATTTGCGGGAGATCATGTGTACTTGAAACCATTACATCCTAGGAAACACAAACTAGAGGCAGCGTATTTGGGTCCATACCGAGTAAAGATGGTTAAATCTATCACAGTTGTGATTCAAAGCTTCATTAATACCGCAGTGTCTGAATATAAGAAGGCACACATACATGTGGTGCCTGAAGAGGTAGTTTTCAAAAGTGTTCCTCCTTACCCCTGCATACCTGACATCCCTCGAGTTGAGGAGTAGAATTTTTTTTTCCTTTGCTGTTGTCGTTGTTTGAACAGACCTCATTTCTTCTTTTGACGTGTTTTGATTAAACTTGATGATAACAATGTTCTTATGTTGATGCTTATTGTATACGTAAAATGTTGTGGTAATTTTGCTGAGTGTGGAAATACGTATAACATTGCTGAGTGAACCTAAAAACATTCAGAGGTGAGATTCGTCAGGCGGATGCTGTATTATTCATGTATTTATATGATTCCTGGTTGCTGGGGCCGGGGCAGTTCCCGAATGGCAAGTGGCTGCGGGATTAAAGTTCAGCCTTGAGGATACGCAGTGTTAGAGAATGTGTAGATGTGAATACCTTATACTTAATGTTATAAGAGAGGGGCGGGAAGATGAATGATTTTCTCGGGAAAACGGCTAGTGGCTACCGGTTGATAGCCTAGTTGCAAGTCTTAGTGTAGTACTGATTTAAATAATGGCAAAACGGTGGTGAGGAGTTTTGTTGCGAAATTGTGCCCTAAACCCGGAGAAGTAAAATCGAGGGATGAAGGATTTTCTATTCCTACGAGGTCCCGCCCAAAAAGCCCGTATTGCCAGCAAACAGAGGGAGGTTATTGATGAGGTTGTGTAAAACTGATGTAATTTATGATTTTTTTTTCACTTTGGGTATTCTGTATTCTAGTTGCAGAGGTCTTAAAAAGAAATCAGTGGAATTATTCATATTGTTTTTTGTACAATTTTTCATGCAATATTTCATTTTTAATTTTCGTGTGGAAGATGTGTTATTTTTTTTTTTTTGGGGGGGGGGGGTGATTGCTATATATATATTTTTTTGTTGCATTTCTGTTTAGTACATACCATGCCTATTCCGGGTCGGAGTGTCCTCCATATATCATAGACTAGTGGGGGAGAGTGCGCACCTCTTCCTGGAGTGAGGAGCTTTGTGTGTGTGGGGGGAGGGGAGGGGGGGGCAGTAATGTCCTAATTCATGTATGTAGATGCGTGTTCTACACCAAGGTAAATGAACTCCTTAATCATGAGAATTCCACAAAAACCTATAACTCAGA
>NC_090738.1:84789971-84799971 GCF_036898095.1 Palaemon carinicauda
AGAGAGAGAGAGAGAGGAGAGAGAGAGGAGAGAGAGAGAGAGATAGTGTGTTCCTCAATTTTTCTACGTTTTAAATAAGGAACCAAATCTTTTTGACGCATGCAAAGTCTTCGAGTTTCACAAATGGAACTCGAGGACCAAGACGTGACAAATTTACTGTATATTGCTAATGGGGCGTCTCCCTCCGGAATGAAACACTGAATATATTAGAAATGCGTATTCAAAAACCTTAGAGAGAGAGAGAGAGAGAGAGAGAGAGAGAGAGAGAGAGAGAGAGAGAGAGAGAGAGAGAGAGAGACTATAGAATAGAGCAAGAACACCAAATTGAGCTCGAAGATTAACTATACTAGGCGGCTAAATTCTACCTCACTTTACAGCCAAGAGAAAACCGTTTGTTTCCTGTAACAAATAGAAAGCAAACCCTTCGATTTTTTTCACAGCTTGTACCGTAACTTCACTTAAAAAATAAACAAAACCGAGAGAGAGAGAGAGAGAGAGAGAGAGAGAGAGAGAGAGAGAGAGAGAGAGAGAGAGAGAGAGAGAGAGAGAGAGAGAGAGAGAGAAGAGTATAATGTGCTACTCTTTCCTCCAGATTCACTTCGTTACCGGGAATCATGGGGAAATAGAGAGACAAACTGAAAGACAGACAGATACACTAATCACAGAATCGGGAGTAAGTTTAATCGACATGTCAAATTGCACTCTTATTCAAAGACAAGTTTAGGATGTGATTCAACTGGATTTATTTATCAACTACTTTTCTTCAGAATCATTATATACTACTTATAGATTATCTTTATATATCAATTATATCAAGAATATATAAACCTGTGGCCGCGGGGGGCATAAAAACAATTAGAATAGCGCCTACGTTATCCCTGCGTGTCGTAAGAGGCGACTAAAAGGGACGGAACGAGGGGGCTGGGAACCCCCTCTCCTGTATCTACATCCTGTGAGACATCGACAAAGAGATGGAGCTGGGGGGAGAGTGACTGCTCCCCCCAATCAAGTTTTGGGGTGTTTGAATGTGAGTGGATGTAGTACGATAGAGAGTATATTTAGGAATAGAAGGATGGATGTATTGGCCTTGTGTGAGACGAATATAAAAGGAAAGGGTGAAGTGATGTTTGGTGAAATGGCTGGGAGAGTGTCTGGGATTGAAAAGGGGAAGAGCGAGAGAGGGTGTGGCTTTATTACTGAGTGAATGGATGATAGGTAAAGTAGTGGAATGGAAGGAGATATCATCTAGGTTAATGTGGGTAAGGGTTAGGTTTGGTAGGGAATGTTGGGCGTTTGTCACTGCGTATGGACCAGGTAGTGAGAGAAGTGAAGAAGAGCGGAATGAGTTCACGAAATGAATTAACTATGTGTGTAGAAGGACTAGGTAGAAGGAATTATGTAGTTGTCATGGGTGACTTAAATGCTAGAGTGGGCGCTGGAGAGGTAGAAGGTGTCATTGGGAAGTATGGCATACAAGGTGAATATGAGAGTGGTGAGAGACTGGTAGATATGTGTATTGAGCAAGAGATGGTGATAAGTAATAGCATTTTCAAAAAGATAAAAATAAGTATACATGGGTAAAAGTGGCAAATGGAAGAGTGAGTAGAAAGGGGATTAATGGATTATGTGTCGATAACTAAAAGAATGTTTGGAAGATTGAAAGACGTGCACGTGTTTAGTGGTATGGCTAACGCTATGTCTGATAATTTCTTGGTGCAAGGAAAATTAGTAGTAGCAAAAGAGTGGGGGAATAGAGTAGGTTTATGTAAAAGGGAGTTAGTGAGGGTTGAAGAGCTAATATAACCGGGGGTAAAAAGTAAATATCAGGAAAGGTTGGAAATGACATATGACGAAGTGAAAGTAAGAGAAACTGGCAATCTAGAGGAGGAGTGTAAGTTACTAAAAGAAAATTTTGCTGGGATTGCAAGTGATGTGTGTGGCAAGAAGGTTGTTGGAGGAAGCATGAGGAAGGGCAGTGAATGGTGGAATGAAGGGGTGAAGGCAAAAGTGGAAGAGAAAAAGAGGGCTTTTGAGGAATGGCTGCAGAGTAATAGTATAGAGAAGTATGATAAATATAGAGAGAAAATGTGGAAGTAAAGTGCAAGGTACGTGAGGCAAATAGGGCAGCTGACCTGAGGTGGGGTCAGGGACTGGGTCATTCATATGAAGAGAATAAGAAGTTTTGGAAAGAAGGGAAGAGAGTAAGGAAGGCTGGCTCAAGAATTGAAGAGACAGTGAAAGATGGAAATGGAAGGTTGTTAAAAAGAGAGGAGGCAAGGAAAAGATGGGCGGAATATTTTGAAAGTTTACTGAATGTTGAGGATAATAGGGAGGCAGATATAATTGCTGTTGCAGGTGTTGAGGTGCCAGTGATGGGAGATGAGAATGAGAGAGAGATTACAATAGATGAAGTGAAGAGAGCACTAGATGAAACGAGAGTAGGAAAAGTGTCTGGCATGGATGGTGTGAGAGCTGAGATGTTGAAGGAAGGGGGTGTGACTGTACTTGAATGGTTGGTGATATTGTTTAATATGTGATCTGTGTTGTCAATGGTACCAGTAGATTGGGTTTGTTCATATATTGTAACACTATATAAGGGTAAGGGAGATGTGCATGAGTGATGTAATTCAAGAGGTATTAGTTTGTTAAGCGTAGTTGGAAAAGTGTATGGTAGAGTAATGATTAATAGGATCAAGGATAAAAGAGAGAATGCAATCTTAGAAGAGGTGGAGGTTGTATGAATCAGATTTTTACTGTAAGGCAGATATGCGAGAAATATTTAACAAAAGGTAAGGAGGTGTATGTTGTGTTTATGGATCTGGAGAAAGCGTATGGTAGAGTTGATAGGGAAGCAATGTGGAATGTGATGAATTTTTATGGAGTTGGTGGAAGGTTGTTGCAAGCAGTGAAAAGTTTTTACAAAGGTAGTAAAGCATGTGTTAGGATAGGAAATGAAGTGAGTGATTGGTTTCCGGTGAGAGTGGGGCTGAGACAGGGATGTGTGATGTCGCCGTAATTGTTTAACTTGCATGTTGATGGAGTGGTGAGAGAGGTGAATGCTCGAGTGCTTGGACGAGGATTAAAACTGGTAGACGAGAATGACCATGAATGGGAGGTAAATCAGTTGTTGTTTGCGGATGATACTGTACTGGTTGCAGACACAGAAGAGAAGCTTGGCCGATTAGTGACAGAATTTGGAAGAGTGTGTGAGAGAAGGAAGTTGAGAGTTAATGTGGGTAAGAGTAAGGTTATTTGATGTACAAGAAGGGAAGGTGGTGCAAGGTTGAATGTCATGTTGAATGGAGAGTTACTTAAGGAGGTGGATCAGTTTAAGTACTTGAGGTCTGTTGTTGCAGCAAATGGTGGAGTGGAACCAGATGTACGTCAGAGAGTGAATGAAGGTTGCAAAGTTTTGGGGGCAGTTAAGGGAGTAGTAAAAAATAGAGGGTTGGGCATGAATGTAAAGAGAGTTCTATATGAGAAAGTGATTGTACCAACTGTGATGTATGGATCGGAGTTGTGAGGAATGAAAGTGATGGAGAGACAGAAATTGAATGTGTTTGAGATGAAGTGTCTAAGGAGTATGGCTGGTGTATCTCGAGTAGATAGGGTTTGGAACGAAGTGGTAAGAGTGAAAACGGGTGTAAGAAATGAGTTAGCAGCTAGAGTGGATATGAATGTGTTGAGGTGGTTTGGCCATGTTGAGAGAATGGAAAAAGGCTGTCTGCTAAAGAAGGTGATGAATGCGAGAGTTGATGGGAGAAGTACAAGAGGAAGGCCAAGGTTTGGGTGGATGGATGGAGTGAAGGAAGCTCTGGGTGATAGGAGAATAGATGTGAGAGAGGCAAGAGAGCGCGCTAGAAATAGGAATGAATGGCGAGCGATTGTGACGCAGTTCCGGTAGGCCCTGCTGCTTCCTCCGATGCCTTAGATGACCGCGGAGGTAGCAGCAGTAGGGGATTCAGCATTATGAAGCTTAATCTGTGGTGGATAATGGGGGAGGGTGGGCTGTGGCACCATAGCAGTACCAGCTGAACTCGGTTCAGTCCTTTGTTAGGCTGGGAGGAACGTAGAGAGTAGAGGTCCCCTTTTTTGTTTTTGTATCATTTGTTGATGTCGGCTACCCCCCAAAATTGGGGGAAGTGCTTTGGTATATGTATGTATGTATAGACAAAAGAATTCGTTTACTTATCAATTAATTATTTATCTTATACCTACTCATTACATCATTTATCTATCCATCTAAAAATCTTCTATTTAATAATTTACTAATTTTTTTTTTCATTTTCTTTTTCGTTCCTTTATCAGTAAAACTTAATTATTTGGTTTTGGTTGTAAAAATATATATATATATATATATATATATATATATATATATATATATATATATATATATATATATATATATATATATATATATATATATATATATATATATATATATATTTTTTTTTTTTTTTAAATTAATCATGTACAAACAAATGACGTAGAGCGTCTATAAATACCAATCATCTGATCATCTCATTAGATCATTCATCAATGTATCTAAGAATTGTCTATTTAATCTTTTATCTAATTAAATTCATATCTCTTAACTTAAATTAATCATTTACAAATAAATGACTAAAACGTGTAAAGATATAATAATGAATGAAGTAAATTATTTTCAGGACATTGGTATAAAGTATGTAACTATGATTAGCATTAAATTAATAGGTGCTAGACAAATTCTTTTTTATGGCGTTTTTCCTTCAGAATGTAATAAAATACCAACCTTGAATGCACCAACAAAGGTTTACAAGGATTTTTAATTCAGTGAAATGAAGAAACATTTAGGTGAAGAAAACTCTAACATAACAAACTTGCCATAAATCTTATCACTTTAGTTTATTAACTCCTAAAATTGATAACCTAGAAACTCATATAATGTATGATACATGAAAATAGAAAAATAAAAGATTTACTGATCACATTGTTAATCATTCTTTTCTGATATAGATATAAATACTCTGAACTAAAACCAAATTAAGATGGAAAAGTTAGAAGTGTCAAAACTCTTAAAGGGGGTTTTGAAAGATTAGGAATTAAAAAGTTTAATTAACTCAAAGTCTTTAATGGATTTGTTAAGGATCTTGATGCCTTTATGATTAATGTTTGCCGAAAGTTTTGGCTCTTAAAACTTGCAGAGTTATGTTGCTAAAAGTTTCCGAAGCCAGACTCTTTAATTACGTCTAGAATTTAATTCTTTAAAACATGTGTTCCTGCAATATTTCTTTATCACATTGTAAAATTTTCTAAATAAGTTTATTAGGTACTTTAGTGTCCACTGAAAAGGTAAGAGTTACTTATTTTAGTAAGGAAAATTAAGTACACTAATTTATAGAAATACTTTAATCGATAAAACGTGAGAACAAAGCTCATCTCTACTCTCCACAGAAGTTTTATTTTTTTTTTAAATTTCAAGAGACTAAATTAATCGCACATAAATAGAATCCGAGAATGATGGACCTTTTATTCTTCCATAATGATTCCAGAACTATTATAATGGTAATAGCATACCATAATCAATAATCTAAATCTATCAAAAATCCATGAATTACACTTCACTGACAATCCGTAGTGTTAAAAAAAAAAAAAACGTAAAAGGATATTCTCCGTAAAAATATAGTATTTTCAACCGTATTTAAGTGAAATACAGACTGTAATATCGCTTTTACCTCAATATATCCGTTTTTTAAGGGGTAAAAATCCTATAATAAATGTTTCCATACATTTACCGTTTTTAAAGCAAATCTTTAACAGCTCCTTTAATCATAGGCAAGTCAGTGCTATAATCGATTGGCAGTCTGAGCATTCATTTAGAAAAACTTAGAAAGATATGAAATTTCCTATCAATATTTTTCTAATTATTCGTCGGCAACCTTACAGTAACCCAGACTTATTCCATACGACACCATAATGTGACATAGTCTCATGAACTTAGTAATCCTTTTCCAATCAGCTGGTTGTGATATCTTATAATTATCCTGACCATTCTAATTTCCTTTGGGTAATATCAGGATACTACGATAATCAAGACTAATACCCTTCCAATTCCTCAATGATAAACAACATTGTAATCTTGTGTTGATATCTTATAAAGATTTAATACACTTCAAGGATGTTTCAGATTAATATCTCAGTAGATAAAGATTAATTACTAAGTTGAGACTTTTCATGCTTAGGCTTCATATTTAGTAAAATGAAAAACTTCCCAATATATTTGGCAACAAATAAAGGAGAATCATGACCTGGAATAGCAAATCATATTTGAATGCAGCAATACAGAAGAAAAATAGGAAAATGATAAACCACTGAATACCGAAAACTATTGCATTAAATCAGAACGTCTTTCTTCCTTACAGGATTACGTAAGACATAGCAGGATAAATTAGGACTGATTTCCAATAAATTGCCTCTTTATCGACAAGAAAAAAATAAATACCCCCAAAATAAGGGTCTCTTTTGAATGGTTTCAACCATGGAAAAATGCCAAGAGCTAATTAACTTCGATCAGTGACGCCAGAGGAACATGTTCTGAAAATCCTTCTGTTTGTCGAGTTCATCATTGAATAGAAATTCCTTAATGCTGGTGTGTGAAACTTATCACAGGTGAACAAATAGAACGGATAATTAGAAGTTTGATTCTTCAATGGCCCTGTAGGTGATAAAAGTTGTTGTTATAGAGGCAAAGTGAATTTTCTCAAAAAATACTAAGGGTACAATTGCACCCACAGTTATTATGAGTACAAACCATTTATCGTTTAATCATAAACACAAATGTGATGAGGTACATAGTTATATTTATATGTATATATATTGTATACAATTATATAAACAAACGTTCACAAACATATGTATATAAATACACACACATACACACTAACACACACACACGCACACACACACATACATACATATATATATATATATATATATATATATATATATATATATATATATATATATATATATATATATATATATATATATGTGTGTGTGTGTGTGTGTGTGTGTGTGTCTGTGTGTGTGACACACATATATACACACACGCACACACACACACACACACACACACACACACACACATATATATATATATATATATATATATATATATATATATATATATATATATATATATATATATATATATATATATATGTGTGTGTGTGTGTGTGTGTGTGTGTGTGTGTGTGTATTTATATAAATATGTTTGTGAGCGTTTGTTTATATAATTGTATAATATACGTATATATACATATATATAACCATGTACCTCATCACATTTATATATATATATATATATATATATATATATATATATATATATATATATATATATATATATATATGTATATATATATATATATATATATATATATATATATATATATATATATATATATATATATATATATATATATATATATACATGTACATATATATATGTGTGTGTGTGTTTGTTTGTATAGATATATATATATATAGGTACAAATGTAGTTATCTAATACACATATATATATATATATATATATATATATATATATATATATATATATATATATATATATATATATATATATATGTATATATAGCGTATATATATGTTCAGATTTTACTCCAGCTTTATCTGTTTATCCCATTCACATAAAATGTATTGACAAAATCCGTAACTCAAGCAAGCGGCCATACCCGATCGGGGCCATAAGCAAACATACATCAAATCCTAAAGTCCGTGAATATAACTGTATATTTCATGAAGATATAACAGTAACTCTTTATATGCACTAAAGTCAGTAATATCCTTTGATTTGGTAGACTTATGGACATTGACCTGTCGGGAGATTCGAAATTCGTATTTGGAGCCAAAATTTTTGAGGTTCGAGGCAGAGATGATACTAATCGTTCTAAGTGGAAGATAACGACAAATGAGTTACTTGGCTTCGGTGAGGTATGGAAGAAGACGAGGCACAGAAGGGAGGATAGAGCAATGAAATTCTATATTTACTTTTAATAGAATTACTAACCCGTTGGAAAACATTACGTAAGGGTGAATGGCGGAAGTAATGATAACCTCGATATTAGAGAATAGAGTAAATTTGATGCAAGAAGAGATGGAAGAGAGGGTTGATAGGGATAGAAAAGGGGTAAAATGGGAAGAGGGATAAGAAGATAATGAGAAAGATTGGAAGGTTCCACTAACAAGAATAAAGTAATATTTAGTATTATGGCTGTGGTTTCTATCGAACTCATGTGAAACTTTTTACTCTTTCTTGCTTCTTCTATTTCCTATCGTTGACTTTAAGAATGCTTTCTTTATTAATAAGAAAAAATAGCTCAATAAGGATATATGTTTTAGTACGTTAGTATGATAAAAAATAACAAAAGACTACACATTTTATTCAGGAAAAGTTGGGTTATTATTATTGTTATTATTGTTATTATTATTATTAGCTAAGTTACAACCCTAGCTGGAAAAGCAGTATGATATAAGCCGAAGCACTTCAACGGAAAAAAAATGGCTCAATGAGGAAAGGAAACAAGTAAATAAATACATTAAAAGAGAAGCAATGAACCATTGATATAGAATATTTTAGGAACAGTAGCAACATAAAAATAGATCTTTCATATATAAATTATAGAATCTTCAAAAAACAAGCGAAAAAGAATTTAGATCAAATAGTGTGACCGAGTGTACCCTCAAGTAAGAGAACTATAACTCAAATAGTGGAAGACCATGGTGCAGAAACTATGGCACTACCCAATACTAGAGAACAATGGTTTGATTTTAGAGTGTCCTTTTGCAAAAAGAGCTGCTCACCATAGCTGCAGAGTCTCTTATACCCTGACCGAGGGGAAAGAAACCACTAAGCAATTACAGTTACAATATGCAGTAGTTAACCATATGGGAGCGATAAAGTATTGTCTGGTAATATCAGTATTGTTAGGTGCATGAGGACAGAGAATGGGGAAAGAATAGGCCAGACTATTCGGCGTATGAGTAGGCAAAAGGAAAAATTGACCGTAACTAGAGAAGGGGATCCATTGTAGTACTGCCTAGCCAGTCAAAGGACACAATAACGATCTATAGGCAGTATCTCAACGAGTGGCTTGTGGCTTGGCCACCCTTCTACCTGAAATCACACGATTTTAGGAAAATAGTACTAAGCTGTTAGAAGTGGAAAACGAAGAAGAAAACATGTGAAAAAGGAAAAGGACTAAGGAAAAAAAAGAATAGAGTGGCATACTGTAATAAAAAACAAAAACAAATCTGTGTACAGTAATAAGACGAACAATAGTTATTACTGTCCTTAGTTTTCTCAATTTATGTGGAAAGTATCTTCGAGCGCATACCATAAAGTATCAATTGTGAGGAAGGGGAGCCAAGATAACTTCCACCAACCAAACTGAAGAGCAAATGATATACGATGCATTTGCAATGATAGAGACGCTTCAATAACTGCTTAAGATAAACTAATTATGGATAAGTCATGAACGTAAATATCCACTGCTAATGAGGGTTCTAATAACGTCAGTAAAAAAAAATTATATAATTCACGGGTCCATTATTGTTTCATGAGGCAATGCTGGTTTGTACTTGAAAATTGAGGTATTGCAATAATGAAATTAATTAGGAATGATGATTTTTCTGGGTGACGGAGTATTGGATGAAATTTTTGCAATAGAATTATCTGGCTATATTCAGGATTGAGATGATAATTAGGCTAATTACAAGAAAATTTTCGAATATATATGTCATAATTCGTGTATATAGATCTCTTGTACGACAAGGTAAATGGACTCAATATTCATGAGTATTCCACAAAAACCGATGTCTTTGCATATTTTGCAATGGCTTCATTTTGATAACGAAGTAGTTAGTTGCCGGTGACCACTCGAGTTGATAAGTCCCTCACCTGAAAGGGCAGACTGTGTATTGTGTACTTACGAACGAACC
>NC_090738.1:84807471-84809971 GCF_036898095.1 Palaemon carinicauda
GAATAGTCTGACTCCATCATACATAAATGCAATTATAAGTTGAACAGACTTAAACCAAACTTCTAAGCCGAGTTTGTATATGTTGTTGAATTATCAAAATAACTTCGAGTAAGAGGAATATATATTCAAAAGCACGTTTCCATGTTACTGATTGTATTAAGCCAGAGTTCTGAATAAAGGTTATCGCACTCAAATACAAATGATTGTACTCGAATTCAAAGATCTGTGTAACATTGTCTTGCTCATTCAAAAAAGTTGTAGATATTGGAATTTTGAAATTTGTTAAAACTTTTCATGCATTTATATCTGGTATATGGTGTGACTGACATTTTGTTATTGAGATGGAACATAGCGTTCTTATCTTGCCAAGACCTGAGACAAAAAAGAATGAAAGAAAGATAAAATAAATTAGCTCCCCTTTATCATTTATATTCTTCTAATATTTCTTTCCTCTTAGTGTGTGCTAGAACACGGTGTTAGGTTAACCTATAGAGTTTCTTTTGTTCTAAAGAAAAAACTAGGAAATTGTTCAATGCGAATTGGTGCATTACTTTTTTTCTTTAAATTTAATAACGATTTAAAAAATCTGGATTTTTTTTATCCACCAGGTTCTTGGTTTTCAAGTTCTTCCCTTCCCTACTGATAATGTTTAATTTACCGTCCTTTTTTTTAGGTCATGCAGGACAATGCCCTAGAGACTGATCATATATACATATGATCAGCGCCCAAGCCCCTCTCCATCCAATCTAGGACCAAGGAGGGCCAGGCAATGTCTGCTGATGACTCAGCAGATAGACTTATAGGCTTCATCAAACCCCCCATCCTTTCTGATATCAGCAGAAAATATAGTTTCTATATCCCTGAGATAATCTTTATGCGTTGCTTAATCAAGACTGGTGAACAAACCCTGGAATATTAAAGGGCAATTATCGTTATCATGGATCGAAAGTGTACGGAATCGAACGCAGAAACTCACAGTGTAATCAATGTTATCAAGAACATATGATTTATCGAAACCATTCCACATATGGGTTATTGTTCTTTAAAGGGTTAAAGACCGCTCATGAATGGCAGAGACAAGGGACAGTGACACTGCTCTATCAAGAAAGACAATGCCCTAGAGAATGATCATACATACATATGATCAACGCTCAAGCCCCTCTCCACCCAGGCTAGGACCAAGGGCCAGGCAATGGATGCTGATGACTCAGCAGATAGACCCAGTCTGGCGTTCACCAGTCAGGGACGTTACCACATCGGGCACAACAACCTTTGATATAGAATTACCTTTGATTGTATCATTTGTAGAGATATATATGTATTTTTTTTATTATCTGGTATAATATGTATTTGGAGGTAATTATAAATGTTTTTTTTCAACTTGGAAAAACATTTTTTGTCAAAATTAGTGGAATAGAAACTGATCAAAATTGGAATAACATTCCCAACCTATCAGTTGCAAATGATGCTTGTAACATTGCTGTTTATGGAACATCAACATCAAAATAGATTAGTTTTGTGATAGTAACTCAAATCATGATTTTGAATATTGATTAGTTAACGGAGAGGAAAAAAGTGATAATGCATAAATGGTATTTTACAGATAAATATTAACTCAACTGTTTACTCACCAATCAACACTAACGTTGAAGAAAAATATATTTGCGTACTTAATGAACATTTTGTTGTTCTTAGCTCTACTAAATGAAAATGTATTTGATTTCTATAAGTCAAGTGACGTCCTTTATTGATTGCAATCGACTTAAAAAGAAAAATCTCGAATTAAATGTAGATATAGAAATGTTGCTAGGACTTTATATTAAAACTGTAATTCTCTTAAAACTGTATACATTCTGATCTAATTTTATTAATTTATATTATTATCTATATAAAAATCTTTCGCTTCTGCCATGACAATGCTTAGCGGAACTGGTCAAGATATATGGAAAATTCATTAACCAAACGATGAAAAATAATCCTGAGCTGCAAATGACCGAAAACAGAAAATAAAAAGTCTTATTCTTATGTGTTTGCCCGATTTCAGAATTCGATGTCAGGGAGAGAATTTGATTTCAGGGAGGGAGGGAGAAGGAAAACGGAATTTTAATCAGTCCACACCCTGCATGCATATGACAGCTGTCAATGGGAAAAACCACTTTTAATTCGGAATGTTTTTGATCCGACTAAGATAATTTTTTTTTCTGGTTGCCAAAAAAGAGAAAACTCTAAATCCTTAATTAATTCGCCAGATTAAAATATATTTGAATGAAAGTATTTACCGTCTGAAAGGACGATCAATGAATGTTCATTACCACTTGGGGTTCTCATTAAGAATTTATTAAAATTCTAATCTTACTTCTTAAACCATAATTAATATCATATATCTACTTATAGGTTATAATTCAATTACATGGGAATTATATCCCATTTGAAATTGTATAAAGACTGGATGTAAATCAAACTTAAATCTATATTATTTTTTTCCTGAAAGTCCCGTGCT